>NC_050573.1:423155659-423755659 GCF_011100635.1 Trichosurus vulpecula
CACTCAATGTTGGGTGGGTGTTTTGCTTGTTTTGCTGAAACAAGAAAATTGTTCTTATGGCCCAAACAGAGTCTATATGCCTCCCTAGCAACCTCATTTGCTGTGAAAAAGCACCACAGGCCCTGGGGAGATGTCGGTTCATTGTATAGATAATAATTCATCTTTGCAGTTGCCTTACAGAGACTCGTATTTATTTTCCCCATAGTAATCCTTGGGGAGATGGTGATATTCCTGTAGGGAATGTGTGCCTCATTCTTTTTGGATAGCACCTAGCATCCTGTCATGCATGGTTAGAGCCTAACAATGCTGTGTAGTGATGAGGTGGAGGAGACAGCCAAATGGCCTGCTGGAGGTGAGATTTGCAATCTAGAAATCACACCCACTGTGCTCCCAGACTGGTGCTCCGACATTAGCTTTGCTGCTGCTCTGCAGATCTGAAAGATTCTGTGTACGGGGGAGACAGACAGGAATAACAATGTGTCTTAACAAAAAAACAGAGAATCCTTTCATTTTCTCTTTTGTTTTTTTTTCTCTTTCTTGTTGAAATTTTAAAATTCATTCAACAAACATGTACTTAATGCCTACTGTTTGCAGAGCACTAGCCCAGGATGGAGGAGATAAAGATGTGGTCCCTGCTCTCCTAGATCTTATAGTGAGTTAGTAACTTCATTTCCAGTCTCCATTCTTTTGCACTAATCATTCCTGGAATGTTTTCCTTCCTCTAGAATCCTTTGTTGTTGTTGTCCAGTTGTATGCCACTCTTTGTGACCCCTTTGGGGATTTTCTTGGCAAAGATACTGGAGTGGTTTGCCACTTCTTTCTCTAGCTCATTTTATAAATGAGGAAACTGAGGCAAACAGGGTTAAGTGACTTGCCCAGGGTCACACAGCTAGCAAATGTCTGAGCTCAGATTTGAACTCAGGAAGATGAGCCTTCCTGATTCCAAGCCTAGTGTTCTATCCACTGCATCACCTAGCTGCCTCTTTCTTCCTTCAAAACTCTCTCAAACCTCACCCTCTATAGAAGGTCTTTTCTGGTTTCTTCTGCCTGCTTCCCCTCTCTCAGTTTCTAGAGCGGGGATTAGGAACCTGTGGCCTCGAGTCCACACGTGGCTGCAGGTTCCCCACGCCTGTTCTAGATCTTTCCCCTTTAAGTTTTCTATACTTCTATTCTGTATATATCCCAAGTGTACATGTTGTGTCCCCCATTAGACTGTAAGCTCCTTGAGGGTAGGGACTGGTTTTGTCCTTCCTTGTAATCCCAGAGCTTGGCACAGTGTCTGGGAAATAGGAAGCATTGAATAAATGCTTGCAGAATGACTGATGTTTTTGTTCATTTACTGGGTAACACTGAGTCTAGGAATAGTTAGGCCACTTAAATGAAGGATAGTACCAACAAGGTCATGGATTAGATCCCGATATGACCAGTTAGTTGTTGTGTCTATCCTATGTCTATAGACTACAGCCTCCTCCCTGCCCCACCCCCACACACATACACCCTAACCAGTAATTTTTAAAAATTCACATGTTAAATTACTGAGTGTCCAAGAGAGCAGCATGTACCCATTGATGCTGGAGTAGAAGAAGAAGCTAACTCATTTTCTCTGCTGCTGATGGGTCTGAATCATCATCTTCATACAAACAGAACAGCAGAGGCAAATGGATGAAGGAACCAAAAAGCTCTAGGAACAGGAAGGAATGGTACTGGCAAATATGGGTAGGAAATATAAAATTTACATCAAATAAAAATTGTTATTTGCCTGGTTTTTAAATGTTTGATTAAGGGGAGGGGAAGGAGGGGAACATGAACACCATTTGGCTTAATATTCCAAATACTAAAGGGAAGACAGCATCTTCCGTGGCTATTTGTAGAAAATATGTTTAAAATGCTATAATTCTGAGCCCAGTCCCATAGTAAAGATAGACCACAGTGAGAGAATATGGGAGCAAGCATCCAATATGTATCCAAACAGCATTCAGTGAATACAAAGAATTAAAAAATGGTTAAATTGGAGTCCAAATCGAAAACAAATTAAATATCAGGCCCATCTCTACAAAGTAATTCTATTATTCAAGTCATTGCAAATTACTTAATTGTGTTACAGATCATAGAAATTGAAAATGGAAAAGAACTTGTAGGTCATTTAATCTACCTGCCTCTCATCAGGAGATTGCTCCCTGTGGTACGCTTATCAAGCCAGGCTAAATTTTAGTTCCAAAAGATGAGGAAAATGCCTTAGGGTCTGATTGCAAGGAGATGTTTATTTTTAATTTGTTGGTTTTTTGTTTCTGTAATAGAGATACAGTTCTCCTTTTCTTTAACTTCATCCTGTGATTTCAAGCTATGCCCTTTGACCTCAAGAGAAGATATTTAATGCTTTTGGATATTTTCCTCTGCATAATCAATCGGCAGATCCTCAAGGGAAGTTGGAATAAACAATGTGCTGCGTCGACTTAAAAGGCATCGCTGGTTAGGAACTCATTAAAAGGAGACACAGTATTGGACTGGGATACATTGAGGTGTCTCTTTCAACTGCAATATTGGGGGAGTTGGCCTGCTTTGTGTTAATCTGGTGTATTTGTTAGGAATAGGGACTAGACCTATGTGATTCATAGTTATAGGAAGCTCCCAGATGAGGTAACTCCTACCAGTGCAGGTGGACACTTTTTCTGGAAATTATAGATCTAGAGATATCCTAGAGCACTGAGAGGCCATGAATTACCCAAGGTCACACAGTCAGGACATGGAAAAGACAACTCTTGACTCCAGGTCTTCCTGGCTCTTTGAACTGTCTCCATGCATTATACGGTGCTATCTCTCTGTTTCCTCTTGTGTGTCATTTTATTCCTTCCTATAGATAAGTTCATTTTTCTTCCCCCTTTATTCATGTTCCAGAGGAAAACATGTTTCACAAGAGTTAAACACAGTTCACCCTCACAGCTATCTAGCACAGGAATAATAATAATTTTAAGTAATAATATTTTTACTTATTACTGCAAGTAATGATAGCTAAGATTTATACGGCACTTACTATGGACCACATACTGTGCCAGATACTTTAAAATTATCATCCTGATTGATCCTCACAACAACCCTGGAAGGTAGGTGCTGTTATTAGCACCAGTTTACAGATGAGGAAACTGTGGCAAATAGGGGTTAAGTGACTTGCCCAAGGTCACACAGCTAGTAAGTATCTGAGGTCACATTCAAACTCTGGTCTTCCTGACTCCAGGTCCAGAGCTCTATCTACTGTGCCACCTAGCTGCTCTAAGTAATCTCCTAAATAACTGCTGACTGGGGAACCCAGAATGTGCGGGATTTTTTTTCAATTTTATCTTGCATCTAACCATATCATTTTGCATATGATGTATGATTATTTCCAAGGCAAAAGAAGAATGTGTGGGAAAAGCTATTTACAAGGTGGTGATATTCTTAGTATGGGGGTGGTGGTATTTTTTTGTTTATTTTTTCTTCTAAAAGAAAAAAAAAAAAGATTTGGGACTTCCTTCATATCCAGAAACTAAAGAACTTCTTGTGGTGTAAAGCCTCCAGGTAGTTTGTGGTTGTTTTTCATTAGAAAGTAATTTATTTGGGATATAATTACATGGTATAGTGAGTAGAAAGATGACTGGACTGAATCCAAAGACTTTGGAAAGTGTTTGACGAGCTGTCTCATGCTAGACTTGCAGAAGCAATAATATAATGCAGTGGATTTAGAATTTGTTGAGCGGCCAGACTGAAAGCGTTGTCATTAGTGATTCTATGTTGTCTTAGAAGGAGGTCTCCAGGAGGTCGGGATATACGCTGAATAGGTTTGGTCCTGCACTGTTTAATGTTTTTATCAGTGACTTAGATAAAAGGGTGTGTGTGTGTGTGTGTGTGTGTGTGTGACCTGCAAATCTGATAAGCATATATGTGCATGTATGCATATACACATAGCTTTGTGTGCATATGTATACCATACAGACATATATATATACTTATATAGATGCCTATACACACGTACACATATCATACATATATATGTGTGTTTATGTATAATATGTACAAAGGTGTACATATAAAAATAATATATTAAATATATAAATGTACAATATATGCCTATATGCATATATCCATATATGTAAATACAAAAATATATTATACATACCTAAATATACGATGCATAGATACATGTATGTATTGTGTATACAGGTATGTATAATACGTGGATATGTGTATTGTATACATATGTATATATATGTAAAGGGTTGTGTGTGTATATGTGTGTAGATAATATATGTAAACATGTATATGTGTGTGCATATATTATATGTGAAGGGATACATGTATATCTATATATAAGATGTCTTTATGTGTTTCTATATATAATATATATAAAGGATATGTGTATATGTGTGTGTGTGTATAATTCTTATCAAATTTGCAGATGGCACAAAGCTAGTAGGGGTGGCTAATGTCCTAGATTACACAGTCAGTTTCTAGATCTGACAGGGTGCCAGGGCTGAGAAACCTTCAACCTCAAGGGCCTCTAGGTACTCAAGTGAGGTCCTTTAATTTAATCCAAACTTCACAGAATAAATAATTTTATTATTATTTGGATTCAGTCAAAGGACTGCATTTGAGGACGTAGAGGGCCACGTGTGGCCTCTAGGTTGTAGGTTCCCCACCCCTGGTAGACCTTTGAGCCAAATTAAATGAAAAGAAATTTAACAGAGACAAATATAACACCTTATTTATACTAACACTTGGATTCCCCCAAAAATGACTTTACCAGTGCCGGTTGGAGGAAATAAGGAGTTTTAGGGAACTGCAAGCTTAACAGCATCAGTAGTGTGATGGGGCAGCCAAAAAAGCCAACATTACCTTGAGTTCCATCTTATAGGAGAGCCATAGTTTCTAGAAATAACTACACATAAAAACAAAACAAAACATGTCCTCTGTCTGAGTCAAACCACGTATATAGTATTGTGCTTGGTTCCAGACACCACATTTTAGAAAGACCTTGATAAGCTGGAGAACATAGGAGAGAATGATCAGAAGAGTGAAGAACTTGAGTCTATGTCATATTAAGATGAAGGAACTGGGACGGTTTTGTCCCAAGGGGGCGGGGAAAGCTGGGGATAGTGGAGGGGAAAGGAGAGCTATCTTTAAGTACTTGAAAGTCCCATGAAATACGAATTAAGCTTGTCCTGATACGCCCCACAAGAAATCATCATACTAACGGGGTGAAATCACATATGTAGGCTTGACATAAGGAAAGTGGAAAGAAGACCATACTAACTAGAGCTATACAACGGTGGAATGACTTGTCTAGGGAAGTGACTGTGGTAGTGGCTTCCCACTCACTGAAGGTCTTCAAGCAAAGAGATCATGAGCCTTTCTCATTTTCCAGAAGGGGATGGACTAGATGGCTGGTGAGGTCTCTATCAATTCTGACATCCTGTGACTCGCTGACTTGAGCTCCAGTCCCAGTTCTGGTACTAACGATATTTTCTATGTCTCCTTTAAGATTGTTTTTCTTTGCATAATTAGTAATTTACTTTCCTCTCCTGGGAGGTGTAGCTTTCAGAGCTCATCCTCACCAAAACGGTGGAGCTGTGGTCCCTTCTGCTCCCCAGTCAGTTCAGTATGAACTCAAACCTGTCTCTCATGACATTATGGGAACAGGGCTTGGGCTCATCATTGAAATCCAGGCATTCTTAATCTAGGAATTCATTAACTTATTTTAAAAATGTATTTTGATAACTATTTCATTATATTTGGTTTCTTTTGTAATCTCCTATATGTTATGCATTTGGAAACATTATTCTGAGGCAGGGTAACTAGGTTAAACCAGGCTGCCAGAAGGATCCATGACACACCAAAAGGGTAAGAACCAACCCCTGATCTAATCAAAGCAAAGTTCAGGCTTTAAAACATCCCATTAGGAAAGTGCTGTGGCTTATTTGCACACACCTCACTATCCCTGGTCTCACTGTAAGGCACTTTATTTGGAAGGATCTATGAGAATGAAGGAAGAACAATTATTTTCTGCAATCAAGGGCAGACATCAGATGTTCAGCTCGGCCTTTTCATGTTTCTCAGTTTTGTGGGGCCAAAGTTCTCTGCAGTGACAAAATTGCTTCGCCGTGGTTCGTGCGAAAGACGCTGACTGTCATTTTAAATGTCACATTTGCAAGACGGGGTGTGGGGAGAAGTGATTTTCTGGACAAACCTGCAAAAACAATTAATGAGAAAATGGATGGAAAGCTAACTGTATTGTTCAGCTTTACTCTCTATTCCAGCTCACATTTATATAATTACATTCATCATCTAATTTATCCCCAAGGCAACATAGTGGAATACATGACAGTAGGGTCATTATCTTTGTTTTACAAATCAGGAAAACTGAGGCTCAGCAGGGAGAGCATCTTATCCAGGATCCACCAGTTAAATGAACAGAAGAAAACCTCAATTTATATACGCTTTGCAAAATGCTTACATTACAACATCCCTAGGAGGTAGATATTATTCCCATTTTAGAGATGAAGAAACTAAGGCTCACAGAGGTCAAGTGACTAGACCAAGATTACATGGCTTGTGAATGAGGAGGGCAGGACTTGAACCTAGTTCTTTTCATCCCGAGTCCTCTGCTCCTCCTGCTGAAGTTATACTGAGACTCCTGGCCAGACACAGCAAGCATCTTAGTGCTTTGAAGTCTGCAAAATGTTTCACGTGACGACAATTTGTTTTTAATGTGAGGATAAAATAATATAATATTTGTAAAGCAAGTACTTTATAAACCTTAAAGCTCTACACAAATGATGATGATGATGGTAGTGGTGATGGTGATGAAAGTGACGAAGGTGATAAAGTTATAGCAGAAAAAGCCCAGAAGTTGGAGTCAGGATGTGTGTGTTCTAGTTCTACACCTGCCATTTGCTCATTATATTTCCTTTGACAACTTATTTTCCCTCTGATCTGAGATGTCAAACACATAGCCCGCAATATTCACTGGTTCAGCTGGAACTTGATTAAAATGTAATTGGCAAATGTTTAACAAAATATATAAAATATAATAGAACATAGATTATGTTGACGTATAGTTTTTCAAGTTAATATGTACCCTGCCCGAATCTCTATATATGGTTCAGTGGCACTGTTTCTATTGGAGTTTAATATCACTGAATTAGATATTTAGCTTGGACATTGAAAAAATCCATGGTTCTATGGCATGGTTTTCAGGGCAGCTCGGGGGCACAGTGGATAGAGTGTTTGGCCTGGAATCAGAAAGATCCCTCTTCCAGAGTTCAAATACAGTCTCAGACACTTACTATCTATGTGAACCTGGGCAAGTCACTTAACCCTGTTTGCCCCAGTTCCTCACCTATAAAATGAGCTGGAGAAGGAAATGGCAAATCACTCTGGTATCTCTGCCAAGAAAACCCCAAATGGGGTCACCAAGACTCAGACATGACTTACAGCAACTAAGCAACAACAACAATCCTATGTCTACAAGGAATCCGACTAAGCAGATAGTTTAATTACCTCAATTGAAGCTGGATCTATCCTAACAGTGAAATGCTGAAAAATTGGAAAAGTGAGAATATTTCATGGCACTGTTTTCTTTTCTTTTCTTTTTTCTTTTTTACTCAGAAAGTAGAAGTTTATTGGACCAGGTATAAACATATTTTCCTTGTTTGTCTTTATATTGTAGCACTGGCCAATAGCAGAGGGCTTTACATTTATATATTAATTCATGATACTCCTACATTTTTTCCTTTTAAATTTATTTTAGGCATTCTTTTCTTGCTAAACTATGAGTTACAGATTCACTCTGTCCCACTCTTTCCCTACCTACAGAGAAGCCAAACAATATGATATCAATTATACATGTGAAATCATGCAAAAACATATTTTCATATTAACCATATCTCAAAACAAAGCTAAAAAAGAAAGGGGAGAAGAAGTGAAAGGAGGAAAGGAAGGAGGGAAAGAGAGACAGAGAGAGAGACAGACAGACAGAGACAGAGAGAGACAGAGAGAGGGAGACAGAGAGAGGCACAGACAGAGACAGAGGGGGGATAGAAAAAGAGAAGAAGAGAGAGAGAGGGAAAGAGAGAGAGAGAAGAAGAAGGAGGAGGAGGAAGACGAGGAGGAAGAGGAGAAGGAGGAGGAGGAGGAAGGAGGGAGGGAGGGAGAAAGGGAAAGTTTGAGTTCCTCAGTTGTCTTTCTGGAGGTGGACAGAATTTTTTGCATAATGAATCCTTTGGCATTGTCTTGGATCACTATATTGATCAGAGCAGCCAAGTCTTTTACAGTTTGACCATCATTACAGCATTCTGTTACTGTGCACAATGATCTCCTGGTTCTTCTCTTTGCATCTTCATTTTGCATCAGTTCACATAGGTCCTGCCTTTTTCTTCCTGAACCCACTCACCTCATCATTTCCCATAGCACAATTGTACTCCATCACAATCCTACGCCACAACTTGTTCAGCCATTCTCCAATTCTTTGCCACCACAAAAAGAGCTGCTATAAATATTTTTGTACATATAAGTCCTTTTCCTTTTTCTTTGATCTCTCTGGGATACAGACCTAGTAGTGGTATTTCTGGATTCACAGGTGTGCACAGTTTTATCGCTCTTTGAGCATAGTTCCAGATTATTCTCCAGAATGGTTGGATCAGTTCACTACTCCACTAACAATTCATTAATGTATCTATTTTTCTCATGCCCTCCAGCATTTGTTGATGCTGATAGGTGTGAGGTGATATCTCAGAGTTGTTTTAATTTGACTTTCTCTAATCAATAGTGATTTAGAGCAGTTTTTCATATGAATATAGATAGCCTTGATTTCTTCTTCTGAAAACTGCCCATTCATGTCCCTTGACTATTTATCAATTGGGGAATGGCTCTTAAATAAATTTGATTCAGTTCCCTATATATTTGAGAAATGAGGCCTTTATCATAGAAACTTACTGTAAAATTTTTTGATATTACTTCATTGTCTATGGCACCTTTTAGCAAAATGTAATTTCCCTGATTATCTATTTTAGTTAGGTCTATTTTTGCTTTTGCTTTGTCTGAGATCATGATTGCTGCCCCTGCCTTTTTGACATCAGCTAAAGCATAGCAGATTCTGTTCCAGCCCTTTATTTTAATTCTGTGTGTCTTTCTGTTTCAAGTGTGTCCCTTGTACACAACATATTGTTCAATTCTGGTTTCTAATCCATTCTGCTATCTGCTTCCATTTTATAGGTGAGCTCATCCCATTCATACTCAGAGTTATGACTAATAACTGTATTTCCCTCTATCCCATTTTCTTCTGTTTATTCTTCTTTCTCTCTTTTTATCCTGTCCCTCCTTCAAAGTCTGTTTTGCTTTTGACCACTGCCTCTCTTATTTCACCCTCCCTTTCATCATCCCCCCACCCTGTTTCTTTCTGGCTGCTTGCAATATAGTCTCTCCTTGGCCCAGAAGCTCCAGAATTTGACTATAATAGTCCCAGAAGTTTTCATTTTTGGCATCTCTTTTCAGAGGTGATTGGATTCTTTCAATTTTTATTTTACCCTCTGGATCTAAAATCTGGGCAGCTTTCCTTGATAATTTCTTGAAATATGATGTCTAGGAGCTTTTTTTTATCATGGCTTTCAGGTAGTCTAGTAAGTCTTAACTCACCTCTCCTGGACCTATTTTCTAGGTCAATTGTTTCTCCAATGAGATATTTCACATTTTCTTCCTTTTTTTCATTCTTTTGACTTTGTTTTATTATTTTGTGAAGCCTTGTGGAGTCATTAGCTTCCACTTTCCCAATTCTAATTTTTAAGGAATTATTTTTTCCAGTAAGCTTTTGTACCTCTTTTTTTCCATTTGGCCAGTTCTCCTTTTTAAGGAGTTCTTTTCTTCATTGAATTTTTATGCTTCTTTTGCCACTAGTCCAATTATTTTTTTAAGACATGATTTTCTTCATTATTTTTGTGACTCTTTTGCCAAGTTTTCAATTCTCTTTCCATAATTTTCTTGTATAACAAATTTTTCCCAATTTTTATTCTACTCTTATCTCAAAGGTGTAGACATATTTCTCCATTCTGCCTGACACCTTTACAAAAATAGTATGCAACAGCATAAAGCATTCATGAACAGTCAGCAAAGCAAAAATATCACTGATCAGAATGCAATAAAGTTTATAATAAATGGTATTTAAAGAAAAGATTCAAAATTAAGTGAAGGCCAAATAATCCAATCCTATAAAATATATGAGAAAGAACAAATTATAGAAACACAAAATAATTTTGTCAAAGAAAAAGACAACAATCAGACAACTTACTAAAACTGTTGGGACAAAGCCACAGTTGTCATTAGGGGGATCTATATTTCATTACTGCAAGGTAATTCTCCTGCTATATTACTTCTGTGTTGATCCTTATATTATCACATATCTATTTTCATAAGAGACTCAATGCGTCCACCAAATGTGTTTTTAAAATTACCTTTAAAAACAATAGATTCACAAATACAGGTTATTTTTTCAAGTTCGGCAAATGTTTTAAAATGTTGATAGTTCTTCATAACTACAACAGTCATCAGGATTTTTAAAAAATCTATTTGGAATAGACATGTCAATTCAATCCAATAAATCTTCTCTGAGCACTTACTTTGTGCAAAAGAGGCTCTCCATAGAGCTGAGGGAAATACAAAGATGAGTGATGGAACTTATTTGAAGTTTGCCTAGAACTCTAGCTGCCAGTTAGAACATCTAGCTATAGAGAGAAGAAACATCAACAGGAAAACTGGGTGGTAGCACCCTCTAAACCTGTTAGATGGAGGAGATGGTGAGATTCATGCTAGTGCTTAAATTATTTCTAGGTTCAATAACAAATCAGAGGATCTATGGAAGAATTAACTCTTTTTAGCAAAAAAAAAAAAAGTATTTTTTTCAGTTAACAAAGAATTATTTTTTTTTCTTCCTACCTCCTCTTACATTAAAAAAAGAAAAAAAGAGACATCTTTGTAATCAATATACATAGTCAAAACATTTCCCATGTTAGCCATGTCTAAAAATATGTGTCTTTTTCTGTACTTCAGTCTATCTATTCCCTGAACTTCAGTCTCCTAAGACCAACTCCTTAATGGGCATTTCCAACTGGATGTCTTGGACACATTTCAATCTCAAATGATCTATATTTCTGTAAAAACCCACTCCTCTTCCAAAATTTCCGATTTCTTTAAATGGCATCACTATCTTTCCAGTCTCTCAGGTTTATAACTCTGGAATTAGCCTGGACCCCTCATATCCATACTTTTCTAATCAATTACCAAATCTTGATTTTTCACATCCAGTTCTCTCACATCTGACCCCTTCTCTCTGTACACACACACACACACACACACACACACACACACACGCATGCACACACGCCCTCATCACCTCTTTCCTAGATGACATACTCCTAATTGATCACCAGCCTCAAATTTCTCATCACTCCATCATCCACAGTATGGCCAAAGTTGTATTTCTTAAGTGAAAATCTGACCTAGTGCCCTAGTGCTTCACTGACTCAATCAATTCTAGTGGCTCCCTATTTCCTCTAGGATAAACTACAAACTCCTCTTTCTAAGCTTTTAAAGCCTTCATAGCCTTGTCCTAACCTATCTTTCCATCCTTATTATGTATCACTCCCCCTCTAACACACTGTAAGCCAACCAAACTGGCCATCTCTGGCCATCTCTTCCTCTTCACACACAGCACTCTACCTCCTTTCTCTATGGCTTTGCAAAAGCCTTTTCCCATGCCTGGAATGTACTCTCTCCTCACCTTGGCCTCTTGGTGTCCTGCAACAAAGGTCGATCAGCACCTTTGCTTGAAGCCTTTCCTAATCCCTCCAAATGCTCTTGCCCTCCCTCCCCAATGCATCATATTTAGCTCTGTGGTAGGTATTTATAATTATTCTCTTTAATTTATTCTGGATATAGTTACATGTACTTTTTGTCTTCATAATATGAATGTAAATCCCTTGCAAAAAGAAATTGTTTTATTCTTGGTACCCGTATTCCGAGGACCAGGTGTATTGCCTGGCACAAAGTATGTGTTTAATAAATGCTTTTTGATTGATTAATTCACACACACACACACATACACACACACACACACACACACAAATACATATACACACACACAGCCTCCACCCTAGACACTACTAGGGAATGACTTAAGCATCTAAGGAAATCGATGTTAATGTGTTTAGTATTAGCTAAACAATAGCATTAGCATCTTGTGTTAAAACTTGTTTATTTTTTAGTTTTGAAAATAGATTTTACATTACATAGGATGGGAAATATACCTCTTTTATAATAAAAGCTCTTGCAATTTTTTATTTCTTGCATCATCTTTGGAAGTTCCCTCACTTTAATCTTTGAATAAAACTGAAATGAGGAGGATGAAATCTGCTTTCTCCTTCTGAATGTTTTTTTCTTTACAAATAAAATTCAATTCATGACCAATGAATAATGGCATCTTTCAGTCCCTGATGGTCTGATACTGGGTGAATTCTCAGTTGACTGCCATTTCCAGAGTAACCATGGTGACCAGGGTAGCTCCAATGAAATCCATTAATCTCACTGTGATTAACTGTAAATCCCCAAGGATCTTTTTTTTTCAAGAATCTAGCAATATCTAATTCCTCTCCGTGCATAATAGTATATGATGCGCACCTCCCTACTCCCTTTAAAAATGTGTATATCTAATCAACAAATATCCATGGCAAAGCCTCATTAGTGCACATTGTTAATTAGGATACCTGTCCCAGGCGAGGCAACATTGCAATATGGCAAGTGAGCCCTTGCAAGGTATAAACACAAGGTCTTGGAAATGCCCCACACTCGTGGGTATTTTTGACACACACGCCAGAAATTTTTCAAAGAGGTTTTCATGTGGCTAAAAAGTAAGCATGGTGTTATATAGGGTATAATGCTAAAGAAATTTGAACTGCACAAGTCTCTTTACAGGTCAGTTTTAAAGTCTATTATCACTCTCATTGCTAATATTTCAGAGGGCAATGATTTGGAGGAATAATTCACAGTTAGAGACCTAGGCACTCAGAGCCTTACTGTGGGGAGATGTGATTGCAGGTTCTTAACTGATGAATCAAAGTATTTCTCCCTTGTGGAGTTGACCTTGGTGGGAATAAACAATAGACCAGAGTGAGATGGTAAAGTGTAAATAGTAGCAAAGGTCACCCACCTGAGCTGAGTAGGAATTGGAAACTCATATGTTATTTATCTGATTCTCATTCTAAGTAGCCTTCTTTCTTGCCCATTGAAGACTAGAAATGCTCCTTGAAGAATGAAACATGATTTGATTGAAACTATAATCTTTCCCTCAATTTGTGAGCTGTTATTCCTGCCGACATCAAGAGTTTCTCTAATTAGAGAAGTAATTGAAGCAATTCATTTCCATCTGTATGTTCATTATCAGAGAAATACCAGGAAAACAACCAAAACAGATTTTTTAAAAAATGAACATACTTCTGAATACAAACATCAACCTGGTTTTTAATCCCCTTTGCAGAGTTTATTTGATTAATTGCTCATTTGGTCCCCCTTCATTGTTATTTTTGGACAGTAGAAGAAAGAGCATTGTCTAAGAGCAAGAAGAACAAAGCTGAAGCCAGCTCCAATTCTAGCTATCTGACCTTGGGTGAGTCATTTAAACTCACTTCCTTCATCTGGAAAATGGGGATAATAATATTTGCCTCATGAGGTTACTTAATTAAGCAAAACAAACATTTATTAAACACCTACTGCGTACAAAACCCTGTGGTAGGCTCTGAGGATAAAAATACAAAAGGGAAGCAATCCCTGCCTTCAAGGGGTTTACTTGCTCCTGAGCAAGGAGCAGGGTCAGGGTTTGAATCCAAATCCATTGACTCTGAAACCAATGCTGTGAGGAGGAGGGTAGGGAATCCAGTTATAAACAGAGAAGTAATTAATTACTAAATGTTAGAAGGATGTGGATGAGGAAGTATGTCCAATTTATGATTTCATTGGCACAGAGAATTCCCAATGAGGAAAATTCATTTGTCTACCCAGTTTGACATCTGCTCTAAAACTTAATGTCTTAGAGAATTTCCTGGGTGTGGAGAATTAAATGATTTACCCAGCAGGACGCAGACAGTATGTCTAAGAGGTCAAACCTGAATCCAGGTACTGATTCCAAGGTCTGCTCTCTATCTACCATTCCATGGCTATCTCTAATAACAGGGAGGTGGTGGCAGAGCGGGGAGGAAGTGAGAGACAGATAGGAAAGGTCTACTATAAAAAGCAGTAGCTGGGCTTTGTCCAAGTTAATGGGAGAAACACACATATTGAAAACCTTAAAGCATCATATAAATAAGTTATTATTATGCTAATGGCAATCAGTATAGTATCATCAAGATAAGTGGTATCTACAGAATTCAAAATATAACATGTAGCATTCGTTTTCTTAGTACTCATCATAAAAACACATTCTGGAAGCAAAGGTGACTGCTCTCATCCTCCCCAATAGCACAGCTGATATCTTATTGATTTTAAAAACATATATTGTTTCTATTTGCTTTCTAAATTACCTATTTCAGGATACTTGTTAAGAATTGCACCTTGGAGTTTGTCAATACATACATATATATAGATACATAGAGAGAGAGAGAGAGAGAGAGAGAGAGAGAGAGAGAGAGAGAGGCAGACAGACAGACAGATAGATAGATAGAAAGATAGATAGATGATTTAAATGATCTTAACCTGGGAGGCACTGCGGATAGAGTGCATGGCTCTATGATGAGTCAGGAAGACTCATCTTCCTGGGTTCAAATTGCTTTTTTAATGATTTCATAAAATAAAATTATAACTTTTTTTCTGCTTGTATCAGTTGTGTAATTGCTTAGCCCAACTCCCAGAAGAATGAGGAGAGGTATAGTGTAGTTGAAAGAATATTGGCTTTAGAGTAAGTGGATCTAGGTTGGAATCCTGACCTTGCTTCTTACTCCCTGAGTGGCCTTGGGTAAGCCATGTAGCTTCTTATTATTTCAGTTTCCTGGTCTGTAAAATGAGGGAGAGACTTCAGATGTCTCTTCCAGCTCTGACATTCTATCAACCTTTCTATACTCTATCCTCTTAGCCTTAACAGAGATAAATTTCACCTCTCAAATGTGGTAAGCTGTTGTTAGTCATTTTTCAATCATGTTTGACTCTTCATTAACCCTTTTGGGGTTTTCTTGGCAAAGATACTGGAGTGGTTTTATATTTCCTTCTCCAGCTCATTTTCCAGATGAGCAAACTGAGGCAAACAGGGTTAAGCAACTTGTTCAGAGTCACACAGTTAGTAAATATCTGAGGCCAGATTTGAACTCAGGAAGAGGAGTCTTCCTGACTTCAGGTCAGGCATTCTATCCACTGCCCCACTTAGTTGCCCCAGATATATAGATATAATGTATAGTAATATGTGTACATATACATAAATATATGTATGTAAAACATATGTGCATGTATATATTTATATATAAAGATATGCTATATATGTATATATGTGTCTGTACATACGTATGTTTTGGTGAACCAACATTCTGTGGTTTTGATTAGCTCCCATCCAAGTAAGAAAATAAAGGGGGGAGAGTGGGGGACAAGTCTGTGCATGATATACTTTATCTGAGGCTATTTTAAAAATCAGATATGATGTAATTATGAGTTTACAATGCCGATACGGTGCAGCATCTTTGTTACTTGTCTGCAGCGTATCCCGGTTTCATTCTATATAAACTGAATGTGATATACTTATCATTTCATAGTACTCATATTTTTCCACTATCCTGGATGCTCCAAGTTTAATTTGCCTCTGAAGATTAAGACCCTACTGTAATAAAATAAAATGATATTTGTGTGTGGTGAGATGAAAAGGCAACGGCAAACTTTTGTTTTTGTAAGGAAAGGCAGAAATTGCTAGTATAGCTTATACAGCAAGAGCATCGAGACAGCACTGAACGCCTTGATTTTTTTATGCATTCATTTACTTTTGAGCCTTTTAAGGGCTGAATTACAGACCAAACTAATTTAGTCTAAATGTCAGAAGTTGTCTGAGTTTCATTTCCCCTGTTATTATAATCTCTGGCATTTGTTTCTTGTCTTCTTTTTCAGACAGTCATGCCTTCCCCTGACTTTTTTTTATTGTGTTCCTTCTCTTTTAGGTCAACTCAAATCAAAACATACTCTTGGGATAATGCCCAGGTTATCTTGGTTGGGAACAAATGTGACATGGAAGATGAGCGGGTCATCTCAACAGAGAGAGGCAAACATTTAGGAGAGCAGCTTGGTAAGAAATCAACCAATGAGAGGGCTTTATGATTCACAGCACCTCACTGAAGGAACATCAGCAGTAATTGTCGGGCTGGATTCAATGAAATCTGCTACCCTGACAGCGGGAAGCTATACATCCTCAGCAAGTGATAACATTGCCTTTTCTTCAATCTTTCTGTTGTATTTCAATCATATTCAAGCCCAATTCACAAGAGAAAAAGATGGCTAGAATTGTGCAAATGAGATCACATATGTAAAGTGCTTTATTTGTGAGCAATGCTTGCTGTTAATATCTATTAAATTTTCCAAGACCCATATGAAGGCCTCTGTGGAGGACTTACAGAAGAAGGGAACAAAGATGAAAGCTTGTAGATGGATTGTTCAAGAGTGGGCTGGAACCAGATTCTACAGGCTAAAGAGAGCTAGCAGTTAATTTTTTAATGTGGGCATTTGCTGTCATTCAGTCATTTCAGTCGTGTCTGACTCTTCGTAACCCCAATTGGGGTTTTCTTGGCAAAGATACTGGAGTGGTTTGCCATTTCTTTCTCCAGCTCATTTGACAGATGCGGAAACTGAGACAAACAGGGTTAAGTGACTTGCCCAGGGTATGCAGCTAGTAAGTGTCTGAGGCTGTATTTGTACTCAAAAAGATGAGTCTTCCTGCCTTCCGGTCCTGGCTCTCTATCCATTTCCCCACCTAGCTGTTCTGAGTGTGAGCATTTACACCTCAGAAATCTTCAAACACTACAAATCAGGGCTTGATTTCTTCTTCTGTAGATTGTCTAGACTTAAAAAAGCAATGAAGATCCCTTGATTCTTTATGAGAATATAGTAGGTACTTGATAAATGATGTTTCATAATACAATGATGATGATGATGATGAAGCAATGAATGAATATCCATTGATTGTTCATAATAATGCAAATTAAATGTAAAATTGTATGTATGTTTTTTTTCTTGGAGAACTGGCTGTTAAACATATGCAAGAGCACCACCGATTGCGATCCATAATGATAAAGATATTAGCCACCCAAATGAGATCACTGATTCAGTGAAGGATTTTTACAGGATGGACTCTTATTCTTGCTCCTCCTTAACAAGAACTATGTCCACTTTTATCTTTGCATCCCCTTCCCACCCCTACCACAGTGCAATATCTGGCACAAATACCCCAGCTGATTAGAGTAGCTCCCAGGCCACGTCACAGGATATGCTTTCTTGTAAAGATAAGATAAAGGGGAAGCTGTCAAAGAAGAGGAGAGAAAAGGGATGTTGGTACAAAAGGAGAATCTGAATGAATGTATTCATTCAACCCACGTTGATCATTTTTTAAGTACCTAGTATATGCTCAGTATTGTGCTAACCCCTGGGTGGGTAAGGAATACAAAAAGGCTTCATGTGCTATATATGAAACTCCTCTAAGAAAACAAAGGTGCTACATATGCCCTTCTAACATTTAAAATTATCTTTATTGTGTATAGGACTTTGGGACCTTGTATTAAAAAAACAAACTTCCCTGAGTCCCTGATAGCCTTTAAAAGGAGAAGTCCCAAAATGATCATGAAAATCAGCCATATTCTATAAGCAGCTCAGTGAAAAATTACTGAGAAGTTCCTGAAAAATCACAAGGCAGGAGTGTTTTATGTCCCTTGCAAGTTCTCCCAATTGTTTCTAATTGATCTTTTTGCTCTGGGTTCAATAAAAATCAGTGGTTGCCATAGCAACCATTATATGATGTTCTCCTAGAGAGAAAAGTACCTCCTTTCATGTGGCTTAGTCTTCCTCCCCCCATGACCATACATGCCTTTATTAAATGAAATGTGAGATGAGCACCAATGCAAAGCAGACTCTAAATCCTACTAAGTCCAAAGTCAAGGTTTAAGCATTTGTTGTCTTTAAAATCACAGAGATAAAACCCCATGACAAAGAGTGTCATTAAAAAGGAGACTTAAGAAAGAAAAGAAAAGTTATTTCCAAGTCTTGGCATATGACTCAATATAACAATTCTCTGTTCATCTCTTTAATAATTCATTCTATGTAATTAATAATCCTTTACAATACATGTTTTATTTCATTCTTGTCCATATAGCATTCATGCACTACAAGGATTGTAGCCAAATTTTACAACTGAGTTCTTTCAGATTATTTAATCTTACCATGAAATATGTCTCGTGCCGGAAAGGGGTTGCCTTTCTTTCTCCTAAGGTGTCCAAATCCCACCACTCAAGTGACTGACAGACTTAGGTTAGCATCTGTTAGTAAAGTCTAAACCTGTACCTTAAAGGATCCCTTAGATTTCCAGTGGGGCTAAGGCAGGGGTTCTTAGCCTGTTGTAAATGGACCCTCAACAGGGTCCTTGGATAGATTTCAAGGGTTTCATGAATTTGATGGGGACAAATTCATCTTTATTTCAATATAATTGGTTTCCTTCATAATCCTATGTCCTTTACTCTGTGCATTTACAAACATGATTCTGAGAAGGCATCCATAGGCTTTATCTGACTGCCACGGTGGTCCATAATACAAAAGAAAAGGTGAATAAACTCTGGGATAAGGGTTAAAAAATTCTGTTGTCATCACCTGGAGCACCCATCAGTTCTCTTTGGTTTATATTACCTTCAATGGTCCAGAGTAGCTAGTCACTTTCTACCACGCTGAATCTATGTTTCTATCCGTTAATCGAGCATTTCCTAGAGTTCAGGCCTTGGCTCTTTTCTCTCTATTCTTTCTCCTTCTAAGCACTAAATCACTTTTATGGATTTCACTCTCACTTTTTGAAGGATACTTCCCCCAAATTAGATCTCTGGTCCTTACTTCCTGAGCTCCAGCTCAATATCTGTAGCTGCCTATGAAGACATTGCCATGTGATTGTCCTTCCATCCCTGAAATTCAGCATGCCTGAAGTCAGACTTGCCATCTTCCTTCCTCCCTCTAAGCTCTTTCTTTCAGTGGTCCAATCAGTTTCCTACTTGCCCAGGCTTTAAATATTTTTCTCCCCCATGTCTCTGTTGATTTTCCTCTTTTTTTCTTTCCTTTCCTCCTTCCTTCCTTCCATCTTCCCTTCCTCCCTTCCTTCCTTCCTTCTTCCCTTCCTTTCTTCCTTCCTTCCTTCCTTTCTTCCTCCTTTCCTTTCTTCCTTCCTTCCTTCCTCCTTTCTTTCTGCCACCGCTCTTCACAAGGGAATATAAATTTTCATCTCTAAAACTTTTTTATAACCCCAAATCACTCTGGCTTTCATTGATTAGCCAACAATAGGTCCAGTTTTTTGTTTTGGCCCTGATTGGCTCCAAAAGAATATAAATAGCAATTGTTTCTGTTTTAGCCAGAAATCCTGAGGCCCTTCTCCTCCTAGATCAATTTTTTTCACTAGGTAAAGAAACCATTCTCTGCCTCATTTCTTATTAAGCCTCAGTCACTGAATGGGCATTGCTTCAGTCAAACTGAGATTTTGTTCAAGACTAGCTTGAAAAGGCCAAGGTCCTCCACTGCATCCTGGGCCATCTCCAGTCCTCCTGATATATATCTGGCCAATGGAACCATATGGCTCTAGAGGAGAAAGTGAGCCTGGTGGCTTTGCATAGCCGTCCTTCACTTACATCCAATTCACTTCTGTAAAGGTATCACCTCCATGATGTCATGTTCCTCTTCGAGAATGAAGGACAAACAACAACATTGAACACCATTTCTTATCTATTTTCTTCCATAATATTTTCCATTTTCAGATTGGAACAAGGCATAACCATTCTAGCTTCCCCTTGGCCTTTAGTCTAGTTAGGCCACAGCCATGCTCTATAAGAGTGGAGGTGGAGAGGGCAGGGCAGCAGCACAGGTGGAAACAAGTAGGATCAGACCATACCAGACACCTCTGTGGCACTTCTTCTATAGTCATAGACTGAGAAATTAATTTCAAAAAAAAAATTTTCCCTGAGGAAATAACAGAGCCTCCTGATAACATCTCTTCTAGCCTATAAGTTATTATTTTAGTTACCACGCCCTTGGATTCTTGTTCAGGGTTAACAATTTTTCTTTCATATACTTCATTTCCATGTCCTACACACTGTTAGACAGGTAACACTGACTATGCCAATTATTGGAAGGGAGGTAGCTCAGGAGGCACAAGACTGGGAGCAGGAGCTTTTCTAGCAGCTGCCCTAGCAGGTTCATTCTTGATCTGGGCAGCCAGAAGGACAACATTGGAAACATAATAAGGGATTAAATAAGCTTACCTTATTCTAGTCTTCTCAAGAGGGTTGCTGACTCAGTGGGGGCCAGTTGAGACTAACACACATTAACAATTCCCCCCAAGCCTTGATGGGGACTGATCAAAGCACACAAAGCATTCCAGCTTGCGTATTCCCCCCCTAAGCCTCAATGGGGGCTGGTTGAGGCAAACACACATGCACATTCCCCTTGTGCATTCCTATTCCTCACTTACTGACCACTTGATTTATAAGGCAACAGACAAGGAAGGCCATTTTCCAGCAATAGTTTCAAATGTTTATATTATCTCATTGTTTTAAGGTGCAGTCGCAGTGGATATTTACAACTTTAAGTATACATGTTTATATTATTTATCATTATATAATGCTTCACAAGCATGGTGGAGATGTTTACAAACCATGAGCCTGGGAACTAGAGACTGTTATGGCCATGGATCTGGGAACTGGCATCTATGATCCTGAGAACTATTATCTAAAAAAGAATAACAAAATTTACCTTGCACACACTAAAATCCACCTTACATACATACACTTGGAGAAATTAAAAGTGCAGCTCTTACAAATCTAGTTCAACACTACATTTGTGACCTTAGGTGACTCCCTTTACCTAACTGGACCTCAGTTGTCTCATCTGTAAAATGAGAGAGTTAACCCTATCATTAACCTATAATTTGTGTTTTTGGCTCCAGAGTAAGAAAAGCTACTAGAAAGTGACTAGATCACCATTAAGGATGCTAAATCTTCATATTCAATCTTATTCAGATATATAAGTTCTCTCAAAATCAGCTTCCTAGCAACTCCCAACAACCAATTAACAAATACTTATTAAATACCTATTATGTGAAAGGGAAGTCTTAGGGCCTGGAGATGCAAGTACAAAGAATGAAACAATCCCTACTCTCAAGAAGCTTACATTCTAATGGGGAAGATAAGTGTAACTACATGCTATGTACAACATAAATATAAAATGAATAAATTCAACAGAGCCCTCTACAAGGTAGCTTGGGAGGGAAGGTACTAAAACTTCCAAGCATCAGGACAGGTTTCATGTGGAAGATGATGCTTGAGCCACTATGTGTTTAAGAGAAGGAGTTTGCAGGGATGCAGAGTACCCCTGTCCTCTATCAGGTTGCTTTACATGCAACTCATTGATGTAGTCATTTTCTCTGGGCCTTAGAAATAAGCAAAATAGAATGTTATACCTGGAAGAACCCCAGCAACCATTCCCCAACCTTCCCCACCCCTCCAGTGTTCTTCCTTCCATTCTATTAATGCTACAGCTGCAGTCATTACCACTATCCACAGGGGAGGGAGCTTCTATGGTCATTCAGATTGGCATTCCATGGATGCAGCATTTAAAAAATAAAAAAATAGACCCGAACCTTCTTCAATTCTGCCTAAGGCCCAACATAGCTAACTTGAAAGGTACATAGCCTAGTGAAAGACTTTATTTTATTTTTCCCAGATGAGAGAGGTAACCAGGAAATCTGAATAGAAGAACATTACCTTGGAGCTCATTTTTTAAAAACCTAACCTACCTTCTTCAAGTATATAAGACTCTGGTCTCCAGCAACTTTTTATTATTATCTTTAAAATCTTAATTTTATTGCTTGTCAAAGGCTAGGGATTACCAAATCCTAGAGTCCTACTAATGCAATTTAAAGGCTCCTAAGGGCCAGTCTGCCCCAAGCTGTCTGTCAAGACATATTGCCATTATTTCATGCTCTAAGCATTCTCAGGAGATTTTGGAAAATTGAATAGATTTTAATGTCTCTCTTGGTTTAAATATGGCCCTGCCTGAGGGCAATAGAATAGGCAAAATTACATGTTTAGGTTCTCATCAGCCCTAGCATTAGGGCCATGACTGCTTGAGAGTATCACGAGCATTTGAGAATCTGTACATTTATCCCAGCAGCAGGTATGGTGGCTAGAGAGCTGCCCTCCAAGCCAGGAAAGATGTGTTTCAAGTACTGCCTGAAACTTATTGACTGTGTGACCCTAGGAAAGTCATTATCCCCTCTAAGCAACTGTCTAAGATGAATATAAGTTGAAGAGAAGGTACAAACCTGCACTGGCAGGAGTTTGCTCATCCAGAAGTTCCCTATGTCAGTGAAATCACAGATCTCATCTTTATCTGTATCCCATCTCTATCCATATCCCCTCAACAACTCCAGCAAGGCTAACCTAGGATAGTTTCTAGCTTAGCCCCTCTAGCTTTATAACTGTTTTCCCACTTCTGCTCCCAACCTATTTTTCAACTTCAAGATCTTCATTGACAGTACCCATGCCTCTAAAAAACCCTTACATCTCTCTAGTGATTTCCAGCACCACAGCCATTACCACCCCTCCATCTTGAAAGAGCCCTATTTCTTTATTCTATCCCATAAACATCCCAAATTTTCATTGCAATTCACTATTTCATAGGATCAGACCCTACTTCTTCACTCCCCCAATGTCCCATAGACTTCTTATTCCACTAAATTTCTTGTCCTTCCTATAGTCTTCTATCTCACATCAATTTCGTGTTCTGAGTTCTCTCTTGCCCAAATGCTTCACTATTATCAAAACTCTCTCTCTAGGCAACTCTATTCACACACCTGCATCTTTAATGATCATCCTCTATTCCTCTTTACTGATGCTGCCTGGGCCCTCATGACAATGATTTTATTCATCTTTAATTGACTCCCTATTATAATTCCAGATCTTTTCTTGTTTTTCTCAAATTGTCCAGATCCATATCACTGCTTTTCCCCCTCCCACACAACAGATAACTTTATCTCCTACTTTTCTGAGCTAATGATGATTTATCAAAAGCTACTTTATCCATCTTATTCATCCTTGTTTCAGATAAGTTGACCAATATCCTTGTCTCTCCACTTACGCTCTTTTCCCAAAGTAGATCTACTCTTTCTCCCTTGGAAAGTGCCTATTCCTATTGGTTATTCATTCAATCAATAAACATTCATTAAGCACTAACTATGTGTCAGGCACTATGCTAAGCATTGGAAATACAAAGAAAGGCAAAGGTGTCCCTGCATTCAAAATCTAATGGGAGAGGGAGCATGTAAACAACTATGTACAAGTAAGATATATGCAGTATAAATAGAAAATAATCAGCAGGGAGAATGCACTAGAATGAAGAGTGTTTAAGAAAGGTTTCCTGTGGAAGGTTGAATTTAAGCTGGGACTTGAAGGAAGCCAGGAGGTAAAGATGAGGAGGGAGAGCATTCCAGGCATAGAGGACAGCCAACAAAAATGCCCCAGAGATAGAATGTCATGTTGAAGGAAGAGCAAGGAGGCTGTTGTCACTGTATCAAAGAGTACATGGGGAACACAAGGTGTAAGAAGATTAGAAAGGTAAGAGGGGTGTTGGAGTAGGTTATGAAGGGCATTGAATGCCAAACAATTCAATAATCAGTCTATGCAGGTGACTTCCAAATATACAGATCTTGACCTAACCTCTCTCCTAAACTCCAAGCTTCTATATGCAAATGTCTGCTGGGCATCCCCTACCTGTGTATTTCATCCACACTTAAGTTCAGCATATCCAAAAACTGAATGCATCATCCCCCCTTCCAGCTGTCCAATTTCTATTAATGGCACAAAATCTTAGAATTATCTTTTACTCCCCCACATCTAATAAGTTGCCAAGTTTTATTATTCAATCTCTAAAATCTCTCTTCTCTCCATGGGCACTGTCATCATTCTAATTTATACTCCCCTCACTTTTCTCCTGAATTTTTCTAATAACCTCTTATTCAGTCATCCTTTTTCTGGTCTCTCCTATTTCGAAATAATCCTTCACATAGCTGTCAAATTAATTTTTCCTGATGAACAAACCTTATCCTTTAATTTGCCTACTCCAGAAACTTTAGTGATTTTCTATCATATACAGACAAAAAAAAACAAACTCCATAAACTGAAATATAAAAGCCTCCATAATCAGGTTCTATACTACCTTTCTGGTTTTATTTCACCCTACTCTCTTAAATATATTCTGTGTTTCAGTCAAACCAGGCAATAAACTGTTCCTTAATCTTTTCCAACACTCTATAACTCTGTGTATTTATAGAGACTATATCCCATAACTGGAATGCACTCTGTCCTCATCTCTGCCTCTTGAAAGCTTTCCCTTCCTTCATGACCCAGTTCAGGTGCCTCCTCCAGAAAACCTCCCTTATCACTGTTAAAAATGATCTCTGTCTCTCTGTCTGTCTTTCTCTGTCTCTGTCTGTCTCTGTCTCTGTCTCTCTGGCTCTGTGTGTGTGTCTCTCAGTCTCTCTCTGTCTCTCTGTCTCTCTCTCTCTCTGTCTCTCTCTCTCTCTCTTTCTCTCTCTCTCTCTCTCTCTCTGTCTCTCTGTCTCTGTCTCTGTCTCTGTCTCTCTCCCATCCCTCTTGAATTTCTCCTTTATCCCATCACGCTAGATATCAACACTCTAATGTCTGTCACTGCTTAAGAATCCATCTGCCTACCCACTCTTGTCTTACCCAGTGGTAATTCCTACATGTACCCTTTCCAGTGACTCACTTACTGAACCTCAACCCCCAAAGGGCCCCTCATTCTAAACCTTCACTTTTTACCTTGCCCTTCCATAACCCCTCTATACAAAACTGTCTCAATGCTTCCTTCATCTTGATTTCTCTTATGCCCCTCCCCATTCCTAGCCCACTTACCCTATCTACTCCTTTTCCTTCAGTTCCTTTAGCCTAGTCAGACCCTGGTTTTACTTCTATCACTTAAATACCTCTCTTTTAGAACAATACCACCTTTTCTTCTTTTCTCAGCCTTGTTATTCCCTTCTTCTTAGCTCTTGATCACCCAAATCACTTTCTTCTTTGACTTTGGCACCTGGATTTCAGACTTCCTCTTCACCTCTCTCTTGCTTTCATTCCTGAGATTGCATCATCCAACTTGGTCTATAATGCCCTCCCCTTGTGAATTTTGGGGCTTTTCAACAATTATGACCTAAAATTCTTCCACTAGGGCAGTTACATTTTAGACTTCATCATCATTCACCCCACTTTCAAAGCATCTGAACTCTGAAATTCCTCTCTATCCAGTCTCCTATCCTTCTACACCTGTTCTTTGCCCCATCGTAATCCTTGGTTTTCCTGTTTGTCAACAATGTTCCAGCCTTCCTTTCCTCCCTACCCAGATCTGACCCTTTTGGCAGTCAACGAAGTCATTTCTTCTCTTTTAGCTTTCTCCTAATCTCTGGAATCCTTTACTTTTTTGCCAGTTATCCCTGATAGTACTCAACCATAGGTCACCCCTACCATCTGGTTTCTCTACTCCTACTCCCAGGATGACTGAGTCTTCTACAAATTCATATCATCTAATCTCAACTGGGCCCTCACTTTACAGAAGTCAGGGATATTGGATGCTATACAGAAATCCTTTTGTCCCTATGTTATTGGCTACTATATTTTGTATAGCAACTGTCCCAAATTCTCTTCCCTCCTCTATACTTCTCCCCTAACTCTATCTTTTCTCTATTCACTTTCAGCAGATGACTTCACCTCCTATTTACTGGGAAGATTGAGATCATCTGATAAAAAACTCCTTTACTTCCCTAAATCTTTCAATATTTTCACCCATTCTATGTTTCATCTCTCCATTACTCTCATAGAAAGGGATATTCCTTATCCTTGCCAAAAACCATCCCTTCCACCTAAACCTTTGATCTTATTTCCTTCCCACCTCTATTAATCAACTTGCATGAATTTCTAATTTTCTTCTGTGAATTTTCTATCTCTCCTTTTCTAGTACTCTCTTCTACTTTGCCTACTAATAGACTCAGATCTTTCCTACCCTAAAAATACTTTCCCTTGACCCTGCAATCCCCTAAAGTTATCATCCTACCCTAAACTTAGAGAAAAAGAATAGTCTATTCATTGCCTCTCCTTCCTCAGTCTCCTGCCATCTAATTTTCACTCCTGCCACTTTAACAGAAATAGCTTTCTCTAAGGTCGCCCAATAACCCTATCCTTAATAGAAATGACATTGAAGAAAACAAAGATGGAAAGATCAATTGGACTAGACCACATATACGAAGGAGGTTTGTGCTGCAGTAGCAATATTTTGAGGGCATTGAAGTATTGATTCTCAAGGTATCTGAAAGAGCCTGGAAAAAATAATATATAATATTTCTACCTGAAAAAGGAAAAGGAGAAGATGTCATTAGCTAACAACTCATATGGCAACTACAAGATATTTATGACATTAATCAATACTTGTATCAAGGGAATTCCTTCACAAATGACATTCGGAAAAAAAGATTACATCTTTGTGGTCACACATTTGACTGAAAGGTACAGAGAATACAACATCCCAATGTGCCTATTATTTTTTAACTTTAAAAAAGCATTTGATTCACTAAAGCAAAACATTGTCTTAAAAGTTCTATCATGAGGTGTCTCCTGTGCAGGAGTTAGAATATTTCTTTGATAACAGAAAATATTTTTATCAACATTCCTCTCAATAATAATGTCAGACAAGATATAAAACAGAAGATATATGCTTACCAAGATATTGGCTACTACTATGGAGAATATCCAGTACAGAGTCAAATGAAAAACAAATTCTCTATAGAAAGTGAGGTCCTCTAGATCAGTGATGTCAAATTTAAATAGAAACAGAGACCACTAAACCATACATAAGGATCGCTGCAGGCCACATATTGACTTAAAAAAACCACATATTTACATTATCTATGTTCTATTTTATTTTTATTTTTTTATTATGAAATTGAGAGGACACTGGAGAGAGCAGGTCTATCAATACCTATATTTTAGGGAGACATGGCAACAAACTGAGTCCAGAATTGAATAGGAGGAGAGAGGGTTGGATTGAATTTAGGAAACTGCATTGCTTTTAATGACCACAACTCCTGTTCCTGAGGAAATGGCCTATCTTTTTAAGTCCAATATTGGATGCTATATGACTGTGAATAATGAGATACCAGAGACCCATATGATAGGCATAAATATGCATCAATACATTACCAGTGAAGAACAACACACCAGAAAGTATGTGAGAGATGTGATCAGAGTTATAGAACTATACTAGGAAGTGAATTGGTCATACAGTGAGAATGAATAAAAATGCATTTTGTAAGCACTAACTATATGCCAGGCACTGTGCTAAGTGGTAGGGATATGAATAAAAAACAACAGCCCTTGCCCTCAAGGAGCTTATAGCCTAAAGTGGAGACAACATACATAGGGCAGCAGTGGCCAGGAGAACAATTTTGGCCTGGAACATCAGAGAGAAGGTGAGCAAGATCATACAAAATTCGAATGGCACATCCTTCCAGGGACAATGGCAGAGCTGAACTGATTGATCATGGTTCATGGTTCTTGAACTGGAGGGAGGTGGAATTAGGATAAGCTCAGTAACAAGGTGGTAAGAAAGGTTGTAAAAGAGAAGTATGAAGAGTGACAAATGAAGTGAAGCATGAAAACTGAAAATTCCTGAAACGGTAGTCTAGGAAATTCATTAACCAATCTGGTCAGCAGCATCCCAGAAGATAAATTTCTTCAAGTTAGGAAGGCCATGGGTCAAGGTCAGGGAGTGGGGAATAAAGGGATACTTTTATATCAATATTTCCAGTAACTAGCATAGTTCCTGACACATATTAGGCATTTTGTAAATGCTTATTGTTTGATTGTCAAACCATGTGATACAATTGTACCCAGGTACTATCAAGAAATTTAGGGGAAGGAACCCTAGTATGTCAGATAAATATATCCCCTCCCTTATCCTCTGTAGGACTTACAGGATAATATGGACAAAAGTCACACTGAAATAAAAAGACATGGATGAGTTGACATCAATACCATTTGAGGGAAGCACCCACATACATGTAATTGATCACAGATATCAAGATAGAGATAGGGACTAGACCTGTGATTTTGCTGATATAAAGAACTCCCAGATGAGTAAATTCCCTCCACTGAGTCAGGTGAATATTTACCCTGAGATTTATAGTCCTAGTATATTACCTAGAATACTGAAGACTAAATGACTTACCTGGGGTCACATAGCTAGCATACGTCAGAGTGAAAATTAAACTCAGGTCCTCCTGGGTCCAAGAATGGCTCTCTAGCCATTACATTGCCTTTCACAGTATCAAAGTATCCCTAAACCCGGTTGCCCTTTTTCTGTCTTTACCCATCTTGACATCTCAGTGGTCTTTGACAATATGGTCTGTTTTCTTCTAGATATCCTTTCCTCCCTTGGATTCTCTGACATTGCCCCAATCTTTCTCTGACCCTTCTGCCACCTCCTCTTCTACTTCAAAGCCCTTAAAATGTGAGTGCCCTCCAAGGGTCTATCTTCGGTCTTCTTCTATCTTGCCACTATACTCTCACCTCTGGAAATCTTATCCATTCCCTTAGGTTCAGTTATCAATCTATGCAGATGACGCCCAAAGCTATGTATCTCTACTCTCAGCCCCTGCCCAGCATTTTGGTCACATATATTCAGATGCCTACTGAACACTTCCACCTAAATGTCTCAACGTGTCTAAAACTGAACTCATCTAGTGTCACTGAGAACATTACCATCCTCTGAGTCTTCAGACTTTTAACTGTAGTCATCTTTGAGTCTTTCTTTTCCCTCATCCCAAACACCCAACCGGTTGCTAAGACTTGGTGATCATATTCAAGCACTGCTTTCTCGCCACACACAGCCACCATTCCAATTCAGGCTTTCATCTCTTCTCTCTTAGACTATTGTAAAAACCCTGGTGATTATTCTCACTGCCTCAGTTTTTCCCCTCCCCAGTCCATTACACTACTGCCAGAGTCATCTTCCTAGTACATTATTGACATCATCACTAACCTACACAGAAACATTCAGTTCTGCCTACTGCATAAAGTATAAACTCCAGATAATAGTTGTCTTCAACTCTTTGCAGGGCTAGGATGCAAGCAAAGGGTTCTCTTTATTCTTTTTAGCCCCATGGCACAGAACTAGGAGCAATGAATAAGAAAAAGAAAGGGGGGAGGGGTCCGCTATTTGTACTCTACAAAGGAAGGGCTTGCTCACAACTAGAGCTATCCCAAAGTAGAATTAGTGACCTCACTCTTGTCACTAGTCATATTACAACCAAGATTGGATGACCACTAGGTTTGGACATTAAAGAGGAGATTTTTGTTCAGATATGGGTTATACTAAATGGCCTCTGAGGACCCTTTCAATTCTGAAATGCAGTGATTCTATGAAGGCTTTCCACAATCTGCCTTCAACTTACTCTTTCAGCCTCATTTTATGTCGCTTCCCTTCACATTCTCTACATTCCATCACACATTTGATCCTGCCCATTCCTGCTTTCATGATATTTCTTATGCTGTTCTTCATGCCCAGGATGGACTCCTTCCTCCTCTCCCCCTGCTCATTTTCCATCTATTGAAGCCACTTCCTAAAAGTTCAATTTACTTCATAGCACCTTGCTGGGACCTCTCCTTTGTACTTATCCCACATTCCTTTTTACTGTAGAGTAGATCAGGGCAGCATGGAAATATGCAAAGGTTGTCAGTTTGGGAGTGAGAGGACCTGGGTCCAAATTCTAGCTCCTCAATTTTCTACTCTGTGACCTGCGGCAGGTCACTGAACCTCTCTGAGACTCAGTTTCCCCATTTGTGAATGAGCTGGAGTAGAGTACCTCTAAGATCCCTTCTGCCTCTAAATCTGGGACCCTAGGACTCTCTTCCAGCTCTATGATCCTATTTATGTCTATGTCTTTTTTCCCCTTTGAATTTTAAGTGCCTTAAGAACAAAGTTTGTGTCATATTAATTTCTATATCCCCAGGAGCTAATATAATATCACATAATTATAGAATTTGAAAGTTGTAAAGGACCTAAGAGGCCATCTCATCTAACCCATGGGCAAAGGAAGCCCCCCCCCATAATATACCTGACAAGTGGTCCTCCAGTCTCTGCTTGATGACCTCAGAGGAGGGGCTCCCACTACCTCTTCAGGCAGTCCATCCCACTTGGGAACAGCTCTGGTTATTAGGAAAGATTTCTTGACACGAAGCTAAAATCGACCTCTTTACAGCTTCCATCCATTATTATTTTCTTTCTGTTTTTTTTTGTCATCTGGGCCCAAACAAAGCAATTCTAATTCCTCCTTTAAATGTCAGTTCTTCAAAAACATAAAATAGCTTTCATTCTCCTCCCCCACTCAAGCCACATTGATCAAATGTTGGAATTATTAAAAAACCATACATGCTCATTGTAAGCTAGAGGGGTGTGTGTGTATGTGTGTGTCTGTGTCTGTGTGTCTGTGTGTGTGTGTTGTGGGGGAGGAGGTAGAGGCTAGACTTTAAGAGCACCAATAACAGTAATACAATAAAAGTGAAAGAAGGAACTAGTCAAAATAAAAAACAACATTAAAAAATTAAATTACAAAAAACAGAGCTAAGACAATTAAACCTCACAGGTTGTTGCAGTTAGGAGATGGCAGGCTGACCAGCTGATTGGTTGTCCAAGTTGAGTCCCATGGTGCATCAGTGCTGCTGAGCATTTTGGGTACAACAATCCAGTTTTGTCAGCCCACTCAAGAGTTTTCTGGGCTTGAGGGACTGATTCACACTAACCAAATTCACCAGAGATTAATTTGCAAAACAAAGAGCCAATAAATTAATTTACATTAAGTATTTTAACCTCCAAGTGAGCTGGAATGCTCCTGTCAGCTGGCCAGCATGCTCTCTTCACAGAGAGGAAGTCCACAGCTCAGTCAAGTGTAAGAAGACGATTTGGTAAGCTGGAAACAGAGGCAGGAGATACCCTAGTCAGTGGAGGCACCCTAGTAAGGAAGCAGCCTAGTAAGGTCATCTTGTTAGATAGTGTGACTATCATATCTTTCCCATCCCATAGTCCACTCTCTATTCCCTTAAATGTAGTAATTGGCTGTATCCCAGAATCTTCTTTTACTCCACTAGATCAAAGACCAGAATGTTTTAGTATCAGCTATAAAGAAGTAAGGGAGACCAAGAGGACAGAGAAGGAGAAAGAGAAGCAAGGAGGGAGAGAGAAAAAGAGAGGGAGAGGGAAAGGAGAGGAGAGAAGATGGAGAAGGAGATATAGAGAGAAGTATGGGAAGGAGGGAAGGAGAGAGAAGGGGAGAAGATGATAGAAAAGCAGAGGAAATGGGTAGGAGGGAGAGAAAGAAGAAGAGAATGAGAAGAGAAAAATAAGAGAAAGAGAGTAGAGAAAGAGAAAGGGGCTGGGCCAGAGGCTAAGGTTAATTGCTTAACCAGTCCTCACACAGGGGTATCTGTGCCTTGGTAGAACTATCATAGGTAAAAAGTCTTTTCCTGAACCTTCAGTGTTTTTGTTTTGTTGTTTATGGGAGATGACTAGATGTGGAGGATTGATTCAGGCTTATCAAACCCATCAGAAAGTGATTTACAAAACAAAATGTTACAGCATGGGATATACCACTATAGTGATCTAAATATTCATGTCCATTATTGTGGAGGACCTTGAAAGCCATAGGAAGAATTTAATTTTATTTGGTAGCCCAGTGTGAAATCATTTAAAGTTTATGAGAAATGGAGTAAAATGATTAGACCCGTGATTATTTTTAGGACCATATGTTTGGAGCTAGAAGGGACCTCAAAGGTCAAGTAATCTAATCCTCTTATTTTACAGTTGAGGAAGCTGAGGCCCAATGAGGTCAAATGACTTGACCAAGGTCACATAGGTAGTTAACTGGCAGAGCAGGGATCTGAACTTACACCCTGTGACTCCAACTTCAGCTTATACAGAACTATGCAATGGTACATAGGATAAACTGGAACAGGTTAAAATCGAAAGAAATAAACAGGAGGATTAATTGGAAGGCTGTGACAGTAGTCTAAGAGAGTTAATAGGCTTGAACAGCAGTCTAGGATAGAATGGATTGGTAGTAGGAAAATAATGGAGACCAATTTGAGATATATTATAGAAGAAGAATCAATAGTTCTTAGCAGCTAATAGAATGTCAGGGTTGAAAGAGAGAGAGAGAGTAGTCAAAGATTACTCCAAAGGGTTGATGCTAAGTGACTGGGAGATTGTGGTGCCATTGACAGAAATAAGGAAGTTCAGAGGCAAGATATGCTTTAGGGGAAACATGAAGAATTTTTGTTTGCTTATAATAAGCTTGGAATGCTGACAGACAGCTTTGTGCTATAGTGGAAAGAAAACCAATAAATCACTTTTACAAACTTGAAAGTATTTACTAAATTTTATTAACATCATCATTATCAATTATTGTTGGAGTGAGAGAATTTTGGTCCAAATCCTGGCTCTCTTGCTGCTAACTATCTCTGACAAATCAATTCAACAAGCATTAATTAAGTGCCTACTGTATGCCAGGTACTGTGTCTAACCTCTCTGGCTCTGCCTTTTTTCTACAAAATGACAAGGTTGAACTTAATGATTTAAAAATCCCTTCAAAATCTACATCCTGTGAGATTATGATCATTGGAGATGCTTGAGAGCCTAGGAGAGATGAGAGTTGTGAATACACAGATTTGAGAGTTAGCTACCGAGAGTTGCAGCCGAAAAGCTGACTGGCTAAGATCACCAAGGCAGAGTATGTAAAGAGAGAAGAAATGGCCAAAGGATAGTGTCTTAGAGATGGGAACGCTTAGGCAATATGAGAGAGAAAAGAAAGTGGAGGTGGAAGAGAGACCTTCAGAGAGGCAGAAGGAGATCTATCTGTGGCATTTTAAAAGTTCAAGAGACATACTTTCTGGGTAATTTAATCATTTTATTAATAATGCCAGCATTTTTAATAAAAAAAAGTCAATGACATTCTCAAATGCCAAAGACCCCCATGGTAGCAGGCTCCCAGCTTATATGCCCTTGGAAGAGGGGTGTTCCTGAGGGTGATGATCAACTCTCATTGGTTAACAATTAATGAGAAGCAGACTTTACAAAGAGAAGTGAGCTCACTCCAATGAGGGGCTGAGTGACATCATGTCACTCTAGGATGGAGAGACTATGACTATACCCAGACCACCCCCAGCCTAGGGCAATCTAGACAAAGTATCTATATCCCAGACCCAAACCTGAGCTAGTTGGATAGAGTAGCAATCTTCCATCAGCCCTGCCCTTGACAGAGGAAATAAGACCAGGATGAAAAGCTGGGGTCTCCTCAATTTTAATTATTGGTTACTAATATGAGAGAGAAATAATCATTTCTCTCATGTCAAAGTACAGTGTCAGGAAGTCAAAGGAGGAGACTGTATACAGAAGGAAGGGAGAAAGCAACAGTGTCATGTTACAAAAAAGTGACACATGATAAAGATTGAGAAAAGGCAACTGGATTCAGTAAACAAGAGAATGTTGGTGACCTTTGAGAGAACAGTTTCAATGGAGGGGTGGAGATGGGATCTAGATTGCAAGGGACTGAGGAATGAGTGAGTGCGTCACAATTCACAACTCAGGAAGCTCTTTGTAATATCTAACTTAAGTTCCTCCTGTTAGACCTAAGACCATTTCCCTCTTGTGCTATCCTCAGCTGAAACAGTAAATTCTGCTCAGTATCAGTCAGACCTTTTTATATATTAGTACTGGCAGGCTGCTATTATGGCCTCCCTCTGACATCCATTCTTCTTTGTCTAACCCTGATACCAACTCCTAGACTATGGATCTGGGAAAAGATCCTCCTCTCCTGGGGCCTTGGCTTTATCCCACTGAGCTTTTAGAACCAAGTAAGAGAATATAATGAATCCTAAAATCTTTAAGCTTCTTTCCTAGTATGGCTGCTTTTTTGTCAAATAAAACTAGGCATGCTGTTCCAAGTTAATGAATGTTGGCAGTGAAGGAGAGACAGAATTGTGATTTAGTAACTATTACTACTACTACAAGGCTCTTCCATCTCTCCTTTTTGGTACTAGTAATTCCCACAGATAACATTTAAGTATTTAGTAGATACAGATTGTAGGTCACAAATAGGCTAAACCCAAGAAGGTCAGAAAATGTTGCCATCTGAAATAAAACTGAGAAGTGACATAAAAGATGAGAGCGAAGCCATGTACAAAAATAAAGCTTCTTCAGGGAGGGTTTATAAATGCATTGATGAGGCATGGGTATCTATCTACCAAGCATGTCTTCATCAAACAGAGAGATTCCCATATATCTAAGGTGCCTGAGAAGGAAGAGAGGCCAGAAAAGATGGCTCCCATCTTTTATCCAAGTTTTAATGTAGGGTTCAAGCCTCATGATTTCCCCCACTGCAGATTCATCTTTCATGATCTCAGCTGCATCCTTACTGCTGCTTCATCATTTCCATGTCCGACCCTTACCAACACCCCGCCTCAGTTCCCCAGCAAGTAATCTAAATCTTTTCCATCATTTGGATGTACCAGCCATTCAGCTCTCATTTCAACTGTCTTGTGACTTCCACTTGTGATATGTATGGAAGATCATAGGATCATAGATTAAAGGATATAAGGGAACCTAGGAGCCATCTCATCCGACCTATTCATTTTATAGATGTGGAAACTGAGGCCCAGAGAAGTAACATGACTGGCCTAAGATCACACAGGCAATAACTGATAGAGACAAGATTAAAATCTAGGACATATGGCTCCAAATTCAACATTATACAAGTCCTATCAATTTCACTTGTACAACATCCACTTCTGACTCCACTTTCATTCCTCTTCAATCCATGCTTCAAGTTGTTGCCGATATAATTTTTCTTCCACATCGATCAGGTCATGTCACTTCTCTGCTTAAAAAACCTTTTCTTATCTGAGGTTCATTTATCTGGCATTCAAAGCCCTCCATAATCTAGCACAATCTTACCTTTACACCTTTGTCTCATTAAGACACTACAAATACTCTAAGTGACAAAGAAGATGGCTCTTCCTACCTCATACCCCCACGTGCCCTGTGATCTCTATGCCTTTGCTCCTACCGAGCTCCATTCCTGGGATGCCTTCCTCTCCTCTACTATAGTCAAATTTTAACCCTTTAAATTCTAATCTAAATGCACCCCCCTCCATGAAGTCTTCCTTAATGTCCCCCAGTTGAATTTCATAAATCACTTTGTCTTATAACTCTTTAATGCACAGATCATGTGATCTGTCTATATAAGTTGTAAGTTGTAAGGCATACAAGAACTGGGTCTCACCTAAACTATTCTACCTGCTCCAGTGCCTAACACAATGCTTTTGCTCAGAGTAGAGGCTTAATAAATATGTGATGAATGATCAACGAAAGTGTAATCATGTGTAAAATAATCTGGAATCTAATTAATTATAGCCTTTAATGAATTAAATGGTTGCTCTGTGCCAGACACTGTGCTTTCCAAGGCAGGGTCATAATGCAAAGACAGTAGTTTGCACAATTAAGAGGAGAGAGAATAAGAACCTGTCTGTGTTTTTGCAGTATTATCTGGGGAGCACAGACAATATTTTTGCCATCTATAAGAACCCATTCACTAGTGAGGTTTTTATAATGGAGCAGAGATCATTCTCCAGACTGCCCACCACCAACCAACTAAGAGAACATGATCATAAAAAACTATGCATGTGCCTTTGCTCTGATTTCCGGTTCACCAAGCAACCTTTTCATTACTAATTTAGATTCTTAGTTGCCTAAAATATGTCTTAGGGCATGCCATAGTTGAAGTTCTTACATTAGTCCAAATTAACAAAATTTCATGGTATCACAAAGTATAAAATACCTTGCAGGGATACATGGCAAATAAGTATCAAATTCTGGCCAAAATAAATTCTTAATGGCAGACTCAATTCTTTGCCCCTGCATGTGAATCAATTGGATATAATAAATACATGCTTGCCCAGTCACATATGACTACACAGCGAATGGGGGCTATAAAAATTCAAATCTTTGGCTGAGGTGGTAGTTTAAGAAGGAATTGGTTTGAGTCTGGCCTTATATTGGCAGGACTAAGTTCCCTGAGAAGGAATTTGACCATGTGGTTATACTCAACTTCTCCCCGGATCCTAGGGATAACCCTGTTGTTAGAGGAATACACTACCACTTCTTACCACCATACCTCTCAAGCCCCAACCAGTAGGCTTCCATTTAAACAAACCCAGGCATTCACAATGATGTTACATTTAGATCTTAAACTCAACCTTTACTTGACAATAAGGCAAAAGAAAAGACAACAATACCACAGTTACTCCTCTATTAAGACAAATGCAGGCATAATAAATGTATCCAAATCTATGTATGTAAACATGGGTCACATTTTCCCACCAATGCACTCAGTATCTATAGAAGAGAGTGAGTACATATTTATAGAAATCTGCCAGAGAATTATATGATTAAGGAAATCCATTTGCTCAGGGTGACTTAAAACTCTGGACTGCAGGCTTTGATATCATTGATCCATTCAAGAACATTTATGCCATATCAAGGAATTTTTCTACTAATTACCACCCTTTTGATCCTCACCACTTCCCAGCTGGGTAAATCTTCTACTCTTAAATTGGCAAAGCATTTATAAGCTCTTTCAATTCACAATCACTCTTAAAAGTATGCTAAGAAAATATTGCATTTTTAATTTGTCTAGAAATACCTTTGGGTCAGAGAACTGCAAAGCTCATCAAACTGGCTCTTTTGAGACAACACAGACAAGCTGAGCTAGCTCTTCACTCACCAGAATGCTCCACTGACAGACAACGTTGGCAACCAGAGCTCATAGAAAAATAGCTATGTGTACTTCTGAGAGGCTTCACCTCTCTAAAATTCTAAGCAATACAAAATGATAATATCTGAAACTGAAGCTCTTATTTAGTGGGGTTGAGCCTCTCTCCAAACAATCAGGAATTTCATAACTAGAGCCTTCTATAAGTTCACTGATCTATCTGCTGGCTTCTTTACATAGCTCCGAAAGAGCTGGCCTATTTACCCCTTGCCTTTTCTTCAGTCTTCATTTGCCAGATTCTCCACCTTTCACTCTTCTTTGCTGCCAGTGACTTAAAGCATAGCATTCTGGTGCTCAGTGACCCATCTTTCATTTAAGAGGTCAAAATTACCAGATCTCTCCCATTAAATGCACAATCTTTATTGAATCACACCTTAGTGTCCAGACAGTTCTTTGATTTTTCATTTTGCAAGTTTTAATCTCTTAAGCCTTAAAACAGTTACATGCAAATGAGCTGAGAAACCATAATTGCTCGCTAGCCTATAATTTGAAGATTCCTTTCCTTTTTTGAAAATTGGGGTAATGTTTGCCCTTTCCCAGTTCTCTGGAGATTCTTCAATTCACCATGATTTTTTTTCAAAGAAACCACTAATAGCTAATCACTAATAACGAATAGAGATCACTAGCACCTCAACGATCACCTCTTTCAGTTTTCAAATGTTCAGACATATAGAGTTAGAAGGGATTTCAGGGGCAATCAAATTCAAGTTCCTCATTGTACAGTTAAAGAAACTGAAACCCGGGGAAATAAAGTAGCTTGTCCAAAGTCATACAAGGATTAAAGATAAGAAGCAGGAATTGAATCCAATTCTCTGACTCCAGTGCAAGAGCTCTTTCTACTTTACGGTGACACTTCCATTCTTCCAGGGCACACCCTGATGAGAGCAGCCAGGCAACCTCTTACTATTGTTTTTTCACTCTTTTGATTTCAAGTCTCAACTAACCATTTTTTCCTTTCTTCCTAATAGTCAAAAAACCATTCTCTTTGACAGAGACAATAGAAATCAATTGAGAATTAGAAAGCCAGAGAAGGGGGAGGAGATCATTACATCCAAGAAGAGCAGGGTGAGCTGATTCACAAAGGCAGGAATAAGCAGGCAATTTTCTGGGAACAATAAATAAATAAACTTGCCTAGAGCAGAGGACTCATTGCCAAGTAGTGGCAGATAAGGCCAGAGGGGTCATTTGAGGCAAGGAACTGAGCACCTTGAGGGTCGGACTGAAAACAATGTGGAGCCTTTGAAGGTTTGTTGGGTTTTTTTTCCAGTAGTCATGAATTGGCATAATGAAAATTATACTTTAGGAAGATTAATCTGGAAGCATTTGTGCAGAATATATTGGATTTTAGGGAAAGATTGAAGGCAGGAACTCTTAGGAGATTACTGTAATAGCCTGAGAATGAGTTGATATGAACTTAAACTAAGGAACTAAGAGGGGGATAATAAGAATGGAAAGGAAAGAGAGAAATGGAAAGTGAGAAACATGATGAAGGAATTGTCAAGAATCATAGGAGAAAACTAAATGATGATTCTAAAGTTTAGAGCATGAATGACTAAGAAAATGATGGTACAATTGAGAGAAATATAAATATCAGGAGGGGGAACTGGGCAAGAAATAGTGCCAAGGTGGAGCAGACAGGAGCACAGTGGGAAAAGCCAGTAAAAATACCCTGGTGCCATATGGGATACACTTTTCACTACTTTTCTCCATCAGTTACCTCCCTACAAGTAAAGAGAAGCAATTCTCCCATGCATCTAACTAAAATAGCAGAAAGCATCAGAGGCCCTTCTTCCTTTCTATATCCAATAGAAGATGAACCTCCTCCCAGAAATGAAGTTTATTGCACCGATGATGCTGAACCTAAAAACCCCCTCTCAGTATTGTTGAGAACAAGTCAGGTTTCCATAATGACCCAATTCAGGCCAGTGACAGAAAGGAGAAAAGAAAGATGCTGCCAGGTCAAGCCAGACTTGGTCCTTCCAATGGATGAGAGTCTTTGATCTTTTGGGTAGCCCTAGGCCTGCTGCCAAGATCCTGCCCTTTCCTCTTTTAAAGAGCAGTTTCTTGGGCCTCCTCCAGTCAATGAGGATAAAATCCTTGCTATTCTACTCATTTAAGTGACTGTCTCTGGGCAGTCATCCCAGCCTTGGACACATTGAGCTAGAGCCTGTCCTGCTGCTTGGGTATCTCTAGGCTCTGACCCAGATGTCACTCAGAAGAGTAAAGACTCTTTTCCCACTCTGCATATTTAATGGATAACAATAGCAGCCTAAGAAACTATACCAGAATCTAAAAAATATCATATACTACATATATTTTGGGGAGCTAGGTTTAAGGTTGTTTAATGGATTTTTGTTTTGTGTGGGTATGTGTTGCAAATATATTTAAAAATATATTATCAATCATACCATGACTTTTGTTAGCTCTTTTCCTCTAACAGAAAAAGATGACATTTGTACAATCTCTTTCAAGGTCAAGTTGGAACAGTTATAGGGTCATGTCCTCCTGAAATAGGAGGTGAATTGCATGAACTTTCATGGGCACTTAGGATTTCCCTCAATCAGCAACAGAAAAATGTGTAATTTTTAAAAGGTCTTGAGGGAGTGAAATGGTATTTCCTGACAGGAAATACCTATTACAATAAATATGAGAGTGAACTGAATGATGACTATAAAAATATAAATATGTTTTGAGTTCTCTGGAGAAAGGTATTAAGGAAACAGTCATTAGATGTCCTGTGTTGGTATTGGGATTATTATGGTGATTGTAGCACAAAATCAAGCAAATGAAAGGCTTTGGGAGAGTAGTGGGACATGGCAGTACTTTTAACAAGCCAACTGTCTGGAATATGCCAACCCAGGGGCAAGAACACTTGTTGGGCCAAGAGGTACTATATGCCAGTCTGCAGGAATTGGTTTGAAAAGGTTCCAGGCTGCTGGAGGAACCTTCAATGGGCATGGACTTCAAGATACAAACTGCAGATGGAGGTCTACCCAGAGAGACATAGCTGTGCAAGCCCCCTATGTGCCAAGGGTTTTCCAGCGAATGCTAGAGTGCTTAACAGAAGGAAGGGGGGAGGGAAGGAAGGAAGGAAGGAAGGAAGGAAGGAAGGAAGGAAGGAAGGGAAGAAGGAAGGGAAGGAAGAAGGGAGGAAGGAAGGAAGGAAGGAAGGAAGGAAGGAAGGAAGGAAGGAAGGAAGGAAGGGAGGGAAGGAAGGAAGGGAAGGAAGGAAGGGAAGAAGGAAGGGAAGGAGGAAGGGAGGGAGGAAGGAAGGAAGAGAGGGAGGGAGGAAGGAAGGAAGAGAGGGAGGAAAGGAGGAAGGGAGGAAGGAAGGAAAGTAGGAAGGAAGGAGGGAAGGAAGGAAGGAGGAAGGAGGGAAGGAAGGAAGGAAGGAGGAAGGGAGGGAGGAAGGAAGAGAGGGAGAGAGGGAGGGAGGAAGGAGGGAAGGAAGAAAGGAAGGAGGAAGGGAGGGAGGAAGGAAGAGAGGGAGAGAGGAAGGAGGGAAAGAAGGAAGGAATGAAGGAAGGAAGGAAGGAAGGGAAGGAGGAAGGGAGGAAGGAAAGAAGGAAGGGAGGAAGGAAAGAAGAGAGGGAGGAAAGGAGGAAGGGAGGAAGGTAAGAGGGAAGCATATTTTTAGGCATCTAGTATGTGCCAGGCACTGTTCTCCACTCTTTACAATTATCTCATTTGGTCCTCACGACAACCTTGGGAGGTAGGTGCTACTTTACAACTGAGGAAATTGAGGCAGACTAAGCTCACACAGTTTGTGTCTGAGGCCAAATTTAAACTCAGGTCTATGTGATTCCAGGTCAGCACCATCTCTACTGCGTCACCAAGGTTTTTCTGTAATCTCCTTGAAGACAGTGTTTTTGCCTTTTTCAAAGGGCAGCTAGGTAATGAAGTGGATAGGGTGCCTGTCTTAGAATCAGGAAGACTCTTCTTCCTGAGTTCAAACCTGGCCTGAGACACTTGCTAGCTATGTGGCCCTGAGCAAGTCATTCAATCTCTCCTGTGCTCCGTTTCCTCACCTGTAAAATGATCTGGAGAAGGAAATGGCAAACCAGTCCAGCATCTTTGCCAAGAAAACCCCAAATGGGGTCATGGAAAGTCAGACACGACTGAAAAATGACCTAACAACAAAACTGCCTTCTTCACATTTACCACCTCTCCAGTACTAAAACAGGGCTCTACCCCTGGTAAGTACTCAACAAATGCTTGTTGAATGAATCAGATGTTGAGTTGTTCTTCATCTCCATTAAGGCTGAACAAGATGAACTGGACTTACTCTAGTCAATCAATTAATAAACCTTTATTAAACACCTATTATGTGCCAGGCACTGCATTAAGTTTGGGGATGTAAAAAGGCAAAAGACAGTCTTTGCTCTCAAGGATCTCAACAATCTAATCTTATGCTGCAGCAGGAGAAGTTATAGAATCATGGATTTAGACCCTGAGGCTTGGGTGGGGGAGGTTCAATGGCTTGTCCAGGGTCATGCAGCTGATATGCATCTGTGGCAGGATTTGAATTTAAGACTTCCTTTCTGCAAGCCCAGCACTCTATCCACCATGTCATTAAGTTGGCTGTAACATCACAGACATGAATTTCCCTGAGAGTGAAGAGTATTAGCTAATGGACTGTCAGAAAATGTCTGGACTCACCTTCTTTGAGGTGTTGAAAGCCAACACAAATTCTTATCTGCCTAGGAGGTTTAGGTACGTGTCGGCCTTCCTAAAAACAGGGGGATGAGCTGGATACTTTCTCATGATCCCTTCTAACCCTATAAGTTCAGGAGTCTTGGGAGTGAGTGGGTTATTCCTTACACTCACATAACCAGCTTTTATCATGCATCATGGTTAAATCCAGCCTGTCTCGCCTCTCCAGGCCCGGCTGAGTTGTGCTGGTTGCTTGAAAAGGATAAAGGGTCGTCTTTATGGTTCTGCTGTTATGTTTCTCTCCTTTGATCCCTGGGGCAGCTGACACATTTTTACATGGAGATTGCATCCCCTGACTCTGTGCTGAGAGCCAAACATTCAGTGAAAGTGAAGCGGGAGACCAGTGACAGAGCCCTCTCTGGCAGACCTCCAAGGGCCATTTGGGAAGTACAAGAGTTCCAGACCCACCTACTGAAATGCTCTGACCATAAAGGGGTGGAAAGGAGACTATCTGAGGGGAACCAGAATAAAATCACAGAGGGTCTAGGAAGGACACTGTGAGAAAGAATGGTCTCATATATTTCTGGTGACTGGAGAGAGTTACTATGCTTAATGGAAAACACAAATATTCATGCTAAAATGGCTAATACCAGAGGACATATTACAAGAAACATCTGGTGTAGGCTGGGGGCCAGTTAAGCAAACTCATCAGCGGTGGTTCTAATTTAGATCTACTCTGAGTTTTCTGGGCTTGATGGACACCTATGGCCTGGAGCTACTTGCTTGACCTTGCTGAGACCAATAACAGCTAGCGTTTATACAGAGCTTTAAGATTTGCAAAGCACTTTACAAATATTATGTAATTTTGTCCTCCCAACAACCCTAGGAGGTAAATGTTGTGATTTTCCCCATTTTACACATAAGGAAACTGAGGTAGGCAGATGTTATTTGACTTGCTGACTTAAAAGTCTTATAAATTGCTGATTTTGTCACTGTAGCTTGTGTGTGCATGTACACATTGTGAATGGCAGGGAATCTCAGAATTATTAAGTATTTTTCACAAGTCCTGATAAAATGCTAGGAACAGATTGGTACAGGGGAACCAAGGGTTGGATACCATATCTGCCACCTTTCTCCTTATGTGACTTTTATCAAGCATTTAACCTCACTTGGCCAGTTACTTCATGCGTAAAATGAGGGGATTAAAATAGAAAAGCTCTTAGGGCCCTTTGAGTTCTAAATCTATGATTTTATGAAATAACTTCCCCATTCCTCTCCACTTTATAAATGAGGAAGCTGCCCTAAGACTCTACAGTGAGTTAGTTGAAAGATTAGTACCTATGGGGATATATTGTTTTTCAATAAGTTCCCAAATGTACATGAATAAGAAAAGATGGTGTATATTTTAGATGGTGTCATGAAGGTCCTCATTTTCTAGGACAATGACGTCAAACTCAAATAGAAATGGGCCACATATTGGCTTAGGAAACCACAAATTAACACTATTTATGCTGTATTATAGTTTACTTATTTTGTTTAAAATTTCCCAATTGCGGGAGGCTGCCAGGAGGAACCCCGAGCTGTCCATCCCCGGTCCCAGTCCCGGCCCCGCAGCGGCGGCGGCGCGGCGGCGGCCTCAGCCTCGCCCCGGCTGGCCGTGCGTGCGTGCCCGCCTCCGCTCCCCGGTCGGCTGCAGGGTTGGAGACAACAGCAATTTTGATGTCTTGTCAAGCTTGTTAAAACAACATTCTGTGCATAGAAGATGCAGAACTGAGCTTCAGAGACATTCAGTGATGGGCCCCTGATCACCCAACTAGAAAGGGTCAAAGATTCTTCCTGGGATACTTCCCTAACCAAAGATGGCAGCCAATAAACCCAAGGGCCAGAATTCTTTGGCTTTACACAAAGTCATCATGGTGGGCAGTGGTGGTGTGGGGAAATCCAAATCCGCTTTGACCCTACAGTTTATGTATGACGAGTTTGTAGAAGATTATGAGCCGACCAAAGCCGACAGCTACCGGAAAAAGGTCGTTCTGGATGGGGAAGAGGTCCAGATCGATATCCTCGACACTGCTGGGCAGGAGGAGTATGCGGCCATCAGGGACAACTACTTCCTAAGCGGGGAGGGCTTTCTCTGTGTCTTCTCTATAACAGAGCTGGAATCTTTCGCAGCAACTGCTGACTTCAGGGAGCAGATTTTAAGAGTCAAGGAAGATGAGAACGTTCCCTTTCTTCTAGTCGGTAACAAGTCAGATTTAGAAGATAAAAGACAAGTTTCTGTAGAAGATGCAAAAAACCGAGCTGACCAGTGGAATGTGAACTACGTAGAGACCTCAGCCAAAACTCGGGCTAACGTTGATAAGGTATTTTTTGATTTAATGAGGGAAATTCGAGCTCGGAAGGTGGAAGACAGCAAAGAGAAGAATGGGAAGAAGAAGAGGAAAAGCTTGGCCAAGCGGATCAGAGAGAGATGCTGCATTTTATAATCCAGGCCCAAACTTCCTCCTTATCTTGACCACACTAATAAACATGATTTATAAGCATTGCAAAAAAAAAAAAAAAAAACAATTCCCAATTGCATTTTAATCTGGTTAATTGTATTTCATTATATAACAGTTATATAATTAGTTATATCTGATGCTCTAGATGGAGATGCTCCGTGGGCATGGAATTAAACTGTGCTCAGATCAATGCTGACATTATAATAGGAGAGGTCACTATACTCCTACCCTGGATCTAAACAAAAGCTGGATTTATTTTTTCACACTCTGTTCCTTACTTTCATGAGAGAGACCAAGAAGCACTAAACAACCTGATATATATATATATATATATATATATATATATATATATGCATATATATATGCATATATATATATGCATATATATATGCATATATATATGCATATATATATGCATATATATATGCATATATATATGCATATATATATATATGAATTTTCATCATAATCATCTAAAGTGGAGTAGGATGCTAGTGTCTGCCTGAGCTCCTACTACACTTTCTACATCTTCAGCAGTAGGGATTGACCATGCACTAATTAGGGCACTGAAACCTGTACTCTGCCCAAGGTGCTGAATTTTGTTGAATTTAGAGGGTATTGGCAGTATTTGTCCTTCAGCAATATAGAAACAAAAGACAACATTTAGATATATATATTTTTTTAAAAAACAGGAAGGTTAAAACAGGTTAAAACAGTAAAATATGTAAAGTTTCTTTTTAAAAAAAAGTTAAAATAATTTAAATGGTGCACTAGGGTAAGTTTTTCCCATTCCTACACTGCTCTCTCCAAGGTAGCCTGATGCTGATGTCTCAAGGTATGTGTCCCCTATACTGGGTATCATCTGGCCCCTTTCTCCCACTTCTGGCCCATATAAGATGTTGCTAGCCCCAGGTGCAACACTTCCTAGTTTTAGCTATGCTGATTGGTGCTCATATTAATCTTACATTGCCTTCTAAATCAGATGATTAAATTGTGCCCAATATTATTTTGGGGTCATGTATTTTACTGTAGTTGAATTATCTGAAATCTGTGACCTGTATTTAGTAGCTCAGAATATCCAGTCAAACAGAATATCCTGTTTCTCGATCATTCTGGATAAATGGCAGTTTACTATAATATATTTGAAATTCACTACAACCAAAACAGACACCCAGAGAAGAAAAGCTGGACTGTGGGTGTCTGTCTTGTTAGTGACTTTTGACATTTGGGTCAATTGAAATCATTTCCTCTGAGGCTTATAACTTGGTGACTGTGGTCCAGAAATTCCCACTACAGAATAACCTATGTGCCAGTTTCTACTAATTAGGAGGGTGTGTCTGCTGTACTTGGAAATGTCATTTGTCTGAACCTACTGATTTAAAAAAAAAAAAACCTGCCTCTTCTGACAGTTGCTGCAAACCAGATTCTGCAAACACTCACTTGGACCCCGATAATAGAGTACATCCATGACTCATGAAATACAGAATAAGGATATTTGCCTGATTAAATATGGAGCTTCTGAAATGAGTTGTTCAGTGAACATAACAACTCTTGAGAAATGCCTTCCTCTGTTTTGCAATACCATGCCAGAAAATAATATAGCTTCCATTTATATAACTCCTTGTAAGGGTCTTTCACAAACATCTCATTTGATTCTCTCAGTGATGCTTTGATGTCAATAGAGAAGGCATTATTGTAGGCCTATTTTATAGATTAAAAAGAACTTGAACCTCAAAGATGGTCATGCAGCTAATAAACAGTGGCAGAGTCTGGGCTCAAATCTAGATCTTCCTAATGGAATGGAAATGACCTTGCATTTGGAGATGGAGAGCCTGGCCTTGAATCTCAGCTTTTTGACTTAAATCCTGTTTGACTTGAAACAATCTCTCAGAGTTTCTATCACCAATTCTAGTACTCTCTTTACTCTACCACACTGCCTATCATACCTGTCTTTTAAAAAGAGCTTTTGTTCTGAAGGTAAAATTGAATGTACTTTCACTTAGTGGTTTTGACCTCCAGATGGAGAAATATGATCACAAGAGTTAATCATTTTAAATCTCAGCTTCTCTAAGATAGGCCAGATGTGACTGGACAGATTTATAGAGTGTGAAATCCAGAACAGATTAGAATAGCAGTTTTGTGTTCATTCCCAAACATCCTAAATCAGCACCCCCTGACTGGACCACAGCAATCTCTGACTGTTCTAGTGAGAAGGTTACCATGGCAACTGAGTTGTAAGCTTAGCCAACAGAAGCCGAATCCAAACACAATAAACTAGGATGGTTGCATACAGGGCAACTTGCCAAATCTGTTTCTACACAGGTACAGTGAAGCATCAGAGCTGTGAGATTATCAGCTGCAGCTCTAGCAAGCCTCTTCCCAGGCCAATGCAAAACACCACCCATTGTTTGACTTCAGTGACTGTGGAAAATAAGCACTAGGGGATAGGTGCACACATCAGGGCTGCTGCCCCATTGCCCCTAGACAGTTCACTGCAGTCCAAACTCCAGAAGTCAATTCTATGGTGGGTAGTGCCACCTGGTGTCCACTTAGCTGTTGGTTTACGTATTATATGGATTGTGAAGAAGGTAGCAGGCACTCTGTCACCAAGACATAGTAGACACAGTCTTCACCTATTCTGTGATTCTCAACCTTGAGTGATAGAGTTAACAGAATGTCAGAATGGATAGAATGTCAGAATGGATAGAATGCTGAAGATCTGCCCCAGACACTTAATAGCTGTGTGACTCTGGGCAAATTATTTGACCTTTCATTTCCTCATCTGTAAAATGGGGATAATGAATAACCCCTACCTCTCAGGGATGTTGTGAGAATCAATTAACATACGTAACGTACTTCGTAAATTTAAAGCATTCTATTAATGCTAGCTATTTTTGAGGCTCTGTGAGTCTCCATTTGTCATTAGTAAAATGGTCACAGTAACATTTATAGTGTTTTCCTCACAGGGCTGTTGTAAGATCCAATGTATAGGAAAGTCTTGCAAACTATATCAATGCCATATAGATTTCAATGATTGTTACTATTACCTGAAGTCATTATTAAAATGGGCATCTCCTGGATATGTGAGCTGAGAGAGCAAAATAGACCAAACATTTAAGAGTTAGGTCAGGAGAATTCCCATAGTTTGATGGTACCAGAGGAAAACAAAGAGCAAGACATTCTGAGTCAAAGCAGGTGAGGGTTGTCAAAGAAAAGTAAAAAACACCCAGGATCCTAACCCTGAAAAGGGGTCCCCGTGGCTGCTATGGGGGAAGAGAAGGAAGTTCATGGTTTTTTAATAAAAATGTTTCAAAGAAATAGCAATAAAGCTCTAATTGCCATTCATCACCTTTAGCATAAATGATCATATAAAATAGAAAAGGGCTTGAGATATTCCACGTAGTGGTTCACTTTTCTCAGGCAGCCTGAAGGCAGTCAGACATTTGGCACATCTCCTTCAGCCCACCCTCCCCCTTGAAAAGCCAGCCTCAAGTTCAGTTTTGCCTGGGGAGCAGGGTATGGGAGGTGGAAGGGAGGAGCTGGGTGAAGAAGGCCTGAATTGTGGTCCAGTCCAGACATGTGCAATGATCATGTCATGTTTCTGTATTTCTCCTCCAGGGTTTGAATTTTTTGAAACAAGTGCCAAGGACAACATAAATGTCAAGCAGACATTTGAGCGCCTGGTGGATATCATCTGTGACAAAATGTCAGAGAGTTTGGAGACAGATCCTGCCATTGCTGCTGGAAAACAGAATACAAGACTCAAAGAATCCCCGCCACCACAGCAGCCCAACTGTGGCTGTTAATGGAGTCACTGGCCAAGGCAGCCCTAGTGCGTTCTATTGCCAAAAAAGAGCATCCATAAATGGTCTATTAGCCTTTATTTATATTGTCTATTAATTTATTTGAGGGAAGTCTTTAATGTCAATGGGTGATATGTGCATACAGCTCTTTGGAAATTTTCTGTGTCAATATATGGCAAATATGTGATCTTAAATTTGTAAGGATTATCCATTTATCAACCTCTGATATCTGCATGTGAATAGTTGTTTGTCTTTTGAGTTTTTACTTTTTTTTAAAGATTATGCTAAATTCATCTAGTGCCATGACCTCAGACTATAATTTTACTGCTACTTCTGATTGCTTCATCAAATTCAAATTATGCTGCTTGTGATCATTCTGTGGGGCAATGATAAAGTATCCTTGTTGGGGGTGGGGAAGAGGGAGTAGAAAAGAAGGCAACAAAGATTCTGTGTTGTGTTTGCTTTCTTCTGACTTAAAATCAATTCTGAAATATTACTGGTAATTAAGGAAACAGTCATTGGGGCTGGTTAGCTTACATATTAAGTCACATGTCCATTTTTCACTGGTATTAAAACTAAGAGGAATATTGATTCTAAAGAAATACAAATATTATTTCCATAACCCTCAGGTGTTGTATGAGGTTCAATGGTTAACCTGGCAGAAAATTGGATTTAAGCATCTGTTTGTTTCTTGCTGTTGTCAAAACAACAACCAGTACTACAACAAAATGAAACAAGCCACCTTTGCTTAAAATGAGGCTAAACCGTGGCAGCTGTTTCTACTGATTTTATGCATTAATCTGAATGTTTGGGTCACGGGGAAATGGAGACGTAATTAGAGAATTCCATAGCTCAGCAGAAAGCATTTTGACTGAGACAAGGTGAATTGTTGAGACCTCCAATGGGTTAAATATAACTACCCTTCTCTTCCCTCTCCCATCCCATCTCCCCTCACCCAATCTGGAACAAACCAGTTCACCTGGGTCACTCAGTCAGCATTCTGGTCAAGGTGTTCTGATTGTAGGATCAGTGAGAGCTTGAGGGCACAAGGATTAAGGTAAGAGTTTTGTCTTTTGATTTAGGAAAACCTTTGCTCTACCTTCTTTTGGTGTGTTTTTCTGGTTGTGAAGTCTTTTTGCTTAGGGAGGACACCTTTAGGTGGTTTCTAAAACCAATCTGGGCCTTCCCTTCCAGGTTATTTAGGTGATGCAAACATGGCTTCCAAGAGGTGAAAACAGCACTTACCTCTGCCTTCAAGGCCTGGATATTTGGAATACTGGCACCCCACCTTATCTCCACCCTCATACCATGTGGCTTCACAAACAAAAAATGTGTTAATTAACTAAAAGACCTTGAAGACACTCTCTACAACTCAGTTTTGTGCAGAGTCATTGTTTCACAAATATTTTGAAGGAAGGACAGGAGCCAAATGCCTAGGTCCCTACTCCCACCTACCCCAGACTTTTTGAAGACATAGATGTTAATGGTCTACTACCCACTGTGTTAAGTACAGTAATTCCATATCTCATCGTGCTTACTTATTGATGACTGGGATGTGCAAGGGATATAAGGCAGGAGCCTTATTAAGGGGTTTGGAAGACAGTCCTGTTAGGGGAACTTGCAATTTGTTCAGTTTTGCCACCTGAGGAGATGATTATTAACCTAAGATATGTGGTATTGTTTGCAGAGTGAAAGGATTCTTTGCTTTTTCTGTGGCATTATACTCAGCATATGAATTTCAAAATCAGAGACTCTTCCTCTGACATGGTTTCAAGTGTGCGTAGCGGGGAGAGGGTAAGGGAGTTGAAGCAGGGTGGGTGGTCCAGAAAAGCCACAGAGAGAAGAAAACTGGCTACAGTTTTGTTTGTTTTCCAAAAGGGCTCAGAAAAGATAAAATACTCACATCATCTAGAATTGGGTCCACATATTCAGCTGAAAATCAAAGATTATGGATATCCACAGTGGAAATTGAGGCATTTTTTACTTCACTAATTTTTGCATTAGCAGTTTACTATTCCCCTAATTGAAGGCAATGTCTCCATTTGACACCTGCGAGATATTTCTGGACCATGTAGAAAGCTTTTCACTCGTTTTGTGTAGGAATGATTGTTTTTGAACCCTTCAGAAAATCAAGGTGAAGGGAAAGCTAGCTTGGGAATACAACAGGTAGCTTTGCAATTGCATGACCAGGTTTCTCAACATCAGGATCGGAATACTTCTTGACACCTGCAGTCATGTGCGACTTTCTAGATATTGCTGGACAGTTGAAAAACAAATACTTCCTGGCCTTGAATTACTTTTACAGTCTATGAAATAACAAAAATAAGACATGTTCTTTTCTAACCCTTAAGTATAAAAGAATTAGGATGACATTTTAGATAGACATTTTGGAGGGGCCATTTCCTCTGCATTCAAATGAGAGCATAAAGGGCACAGAATCAGACTTATAGTAGACACCTTATAAATGTTTGCTGAGTGCCTGATGTTACAAAGGAAAGTGGCTCAGTTTTCCCATCTTGGATGTCCCCTTCCATGCAAACAAACTACCAGTTCAATGGAAACAGAGTCACTCTTGGAGCAGGTAATCAAGAGTGAGATGCCCTGGGTCTATACCATGCCAGATATCACATGTTTGAGTTTAGAGGATGGGGTAGCCACAGTCTGTTTCTTTACTAAGGGGCTTTTGACCTTGCTACTACAGATGCAACTACTACTACCCACTTTCAATCAGCTGTGAACTTCCCAAACCCTGAGCTGTTCTTTCTCACTTTCAATTATACAGCTCGAATTCCAGGGCAAATTCAGTTTTCTATAGTTGAATGGAAAGTGTCAAGGGCTAGTTGGCACCCCCCTGAAATGGGAGATTTCCACATGCCAGTTGCAGAATTCAAGAAATGCTGGGTGTGGTCATTTTTATTTTTTTTTCTTTTACTTATGATCTTATCCAGAGGTCCTGGCTTTAAAACCAAACAACAACATGTAGAAACTGGCTTGAAGTTAATTGAGTGAGTTTCTATAAGCAACGTCCTACATTTTATATAATGTATGGTTTTCTGGTTTTATACCTTAGTTCTCTCCTTTTTACCCCAGAGAGTGTTAACTGCCCACTTAATTGGACTTGTTTGGAGAGAGAACTCAATGTGTGTGTGTGTGTTCCTTAGCTGCCAGAATCTACTTCAGCTAGAGAAATGTTGGACATCTGTATCTCAGAGACTAGACTCAGAGAAGCATAGTCACTTGGGAGGTGTAGTATAGTTGGGGGCTGTGGACAGCTACTGGCTCAACCTCAGGTCACATCCCTTCCTGTCATATGTCTTGATGTTAGCATGTCATAGCAGTCCTCATGTTGGAAACCAGAAGATCTGAGTTCAGATCTTGCTTCTTGATATGTATCGATCAAGTGACCCAGTAAATCACTTAACTCCTCAGCATCCTAGGCAACTTTCTCAAACTATCAGTTGCAGAGAAGGTGCCGGTATGCTTTGAAAGAAGGAGTTTTCTCCCCCAGGAATTCCCTTTACCAGTGAAATCACTCATCTAGTCCCTATGCGTATGTAAATACATTAGACAGATATTTATGACTTTACCCCAAGCCTCAATTGTTTCCCTGTAAGAGAGAGAATGAGGATGAGAACATGTGTGCAAACTAACTTAAATTTTAATTGGAAAAGACTCTACACTCCTCAGCAACTGCTCAGAAAAGTCTTCTGTTGCGCTGTTGGTAGAGGTATTTTTTAGACCTCTTGTCCCACCCCACCCCCAAGTAAAATAAAATAGATATGACCCAACTATAAGAGAGCAATGATGCCAAATAGTAACTTTTTTTTTTTAAAGAATGCTATCCCTGCTTTTACGTACTTCAATCCTGGCTGTCATTCTCTGGTCATCACCACTGGAATGAGTTAGACCACATTTGACAAGTGAATCTCCCTTATTCTCTCCCCTCCTCCAAAAGAGAGACAGAAACAGAGACAGACAGAGAGATAGGGACAGACAGACAGACAAAGCTCAAGTAATTCAGAAATATATTTCCAAGAGTTTGGATACTGATCTAGTGAATATGCAGAATTGGATATCTACTACCTAATCACCTTGTCGAATACCCACATGTAGGGAGGTATCAGCACTGCTGTCTTCAAGCCTGAAGGTGCATGAGACGTTTTCTTCAAGTAAATTTTAAGATGATAATGAAGCTTCTCTTCTGTAGACATTAAACAAGATTTGCTTTGAGCCAGCTCAGCTGATACCTCCCTAGTCTACCCAAAAGACTCATCTTGCTGCCACTGCTCTTCCTCTGAAACAATCTCTACTTCCCTGATGGATTTTTAAGGCATTTGGAATAAGGGGTTTTCAAAAAACTGATCCACTTCCTATGAATTCCTTTCTGCTGTAGCATCATTAGGTATATGTATCAGTGTTGAGGTTTTTATTTTTAAAGGAAACTGAGTGTGCCTTCATTTGTGAACAAATGATAACATTAACACATGGTAAATGTGGAATGCAACAGCTATAAAATTACCACCTAATTACATGGGAGACCAATAATTTGAATACACCAATATATATTTTTATGCTTTAACTTTATGCAGATAATTCGTAGACCTTTTAGTCAAAGTATTACTTTGCCTTTAACTTGGGGTGTGTATGTGTGTGTGTGTGTGTGCGCGCGTGTGTGATATGTATACATGTGTGTTGTGGGGATACCTATTTAAATCTCTGGAACTTGTTACATAACTTTGTAAATGGAGTACATTTCTCATGCTCATTCCACTCACCCAACTTGGATCTCATGCTTCACGTTGAACTTTCATAAAGTGGCATCTCCTGGAGACAATCATCAATAAACTCATTACATAGTGCTTTACCCCAGGGCAGGTATCTTAGTGCATGATCATAATATAGTGTGCAGTCATTGTATGCTAGACATAAATGCTACAACATGAGTTTAATCAAGCCTGTAGCATCTGTGTGACTCTATAGTACCCACTTATTAGAAAGATTTCTGAGCCCTGACAAACTAAGGTAGCAACTGCATGCATAGAACCGTGATACAAGTTGCATTTTTAAGTCATTGTAAAAGTCTTCCTAGAGTGAGAAGTCCCTTTGTGTGTGTGCATGTTGATATTTCTAGATCTGAAAGGTCTTTCCCTGTGTGCATGACTATTGATTGCAGCTCTGCTCTGATTAAAGTGTAGAATATGGTACTGCTTGAACAACCAGGTCCTGAAAGCCTTTTCAACCAGCCATCAGAAAGATGCAGTTTTTGTTCAGCTCTGCCTGCCCAGAGGCAGCACCTGCCCCTTATTTAGTTTAAAGATAAAGCATTGTGGAGTTTATGGTGAGCACAGGCTTTTGGTATTGGTTCCAGCATTGAGACCGATTTTGATTTCTGGTAGACTTCTGAGCAGTCAAGTCTAAAACATAGCCCAGGATTGGATTATGGCATTGAAGAGGCGAGGAAGCAGATGGCCCTAATGCTCTGTACTAGGCATCTCAAGCTTCAGGATCTTCTTCCCCAGCCCCGCCCCGAGAAAATGTATGCTTTTTGCCTGGTGGGCTCATCTACCCCTGCCCACTCACTTATCCTCTTCTTTTCATTGTTTAAGTGATGGTCTCCCTTGAAAACTTCGAGAGAAATGTTTCAAGGGAGAATCAAAAAACTTGTTCTGGGGGGAGGGGGGAAAGAAAGATTTCCTCTTCAACCACCTCCCTTCCTTTAAAAATAGAAACAATTGTATAAAGGGCAGTTGAAGTGGAAAAAAAGAGGATAGCTTCAAGTTCTTCTCAATCCAGAAAAAAATCCATTATATTCCCACTATAATTTCTTCTTTAAGCAAAGCAGATGAATGTGGCACGTCTCTTGTTGCTGGCTTAATTCTAATAGGGAGAGGAGGGCAGCTTTAGCTTCACTGTTAAAGTAGGCAAAGACCAGTCAGTTTTTGTTTAACTGAGGTGCTGCCTGGGTTAGAACTCTTGTCTGAGTAAAGAACCCTGATGTGGGTGCATCAATGGTTCTCAATTCTGGGTTGATCGGATGTGATTATACATAGTGTTCACATGTGTATAACCAACTCCCACTAAGCACAGAAGGTGGAAAGAAGACAAGGAATACCAATAACTTTCTGGAGAATGGAAGGGGATTTTTTCTTCTGGCTCTCCAATTTATGTTTTAAGAGATGAACATTTTTCAGGGCACAAAACTCAAATTACATTTACATCTTATTAGCACGTATTCATTTCCAGAAAACATGTGAATTTATTGCTAAAATGATTTTGAGGGGTTATCTTCATTTAATCTAATCTGTGCAATTCTTACTTTCCATTATTGTTGATAATTCAGAGTTAGTTGTAGTCCTCTTCCCGCCCCCCTTCCCCAAGCTTCTCAATTCCTGATTTTTTGTCAAGCTGGGATCCTCTTGGGTCAAGTCCACAGGCCCTAGGAATGCTGCTCCTAGAGACAGCATGAGCAGATGGTCTACGGTTTGCACACAGATACCTGGCATTTCAGAGGAGAGAATACATCCTAATGTTGTCTAGCAGTTTTCATGTCATGAAAACAAAATATGGTAATCACTTGCCATTTCACTGAATGGATTGCCACAGGTAGTCCCCCTGTCCCCGTGAATGAATGTGGAATGAAACTTTTGTTCTATAATTCCCATTAATATATTGTCGTCAGATGTGATGTGCTACTTTTTGGATTGTCAGAATGTGCAACTATTTAATGGTGTTTGTGGACCTGAAGTGTCTTAAATGTTGCATGGAATATGTTATAAAAATAAATTTGTTTTCTATTTTTCAACACCTCTAAATTGAGGGTTCATGGGCCAATAAGTGCAATATTTAATGACTTACTCAGTGTATATAAACTAGTGTGAAAGGATGAATTCTGATGAATGCATGGGATGTGACTGCTGGTTGTGTGACTGATTCAAAAGATTTATTGTAGTTATATATGTTTAGTGGTGTGTTTTATACAGAAAATACTTTTATTGGTGTTGCATGAGACTCTTCCATGCCTAACCTCAACTATTTTTCCTATAGAAGGCAAAACTTTCCCAGGTGCACGTCAGTTTTATCTTTTACATTTGTGGGTGTTCATTTCCAAACAGAATGAGAGTAGAATGCTGTTTTTGTTGAGTAGGGATTTGGGGGAAGAACAGGGGAGGGGGAGTAATTGTGAAGGTGTTTTTTCCCCAGGCCCAAAGTTCTTCTTTAGTTTCTGGTTGGATGATTCCAATCATTGATAAATACTAAATCCAGTGACCCAGGAAAAATTAAATATTGCTCTTCATGGAGGGAGAAACTTGCCCTCTGAATGACTGATGACATCGTTTGTGTTTTAAGAATTTTACTGTTACAATTATTCAATAATATGTTAGGTTTCCCCACCCTACCCCACCCTACCCCACCCCCATATACATAAACCTTAGGAACCTTGGACAGAGTGTTTTCTTAGATGGTATGGGGTATAATCACTACCAATTCTTCGTCATCCACACTAGTGAAAATTGAGACTCAGAGGATCTTTAAATCATTTTGGAAGGTAGTCAGTAACCACTGTCCCTACTCAAACATTTGCCTTCTATTCTTCATATCTTAGCTAACTTCTCAGATTTTGGCCTAGAGTTTCATTAAAGAGCAGAAAAGGCCACTCTGTTTACAAATAATTCATTTCCAGAATAACAAATTAACTGCAATTTAGTTACCTGGAGTACAGATTTAAAGTAGACCAACCACCTTAAAACTCTGTGTTACTTCAGTCCTAAGAAATAAATGTCATTAGAGCCTTGTGCAGTACTTCTACTTGTCAACATACTAAGGCCCATTAAAGGCAGTTTGGTGTAGTATACAGGCTACTCTCAGGGTCAGGAAGACCTGAGTTCAAGCCCTACTTCTGATATACACTAACTGGGTGGCCCTGAGAGGGTCACTGCCTCTCAGTGGCCCAGGAAACTTTCTAAGACTGTAAGTTACAGGTGAATGGCTATTCTGTACCCATGGAGGGAGTTTCCACATAAAATTTCAGATCTAAACCCTCCTTTTCCTCCATGCCCTGCCAAAAAAAATGATATACTCTTCAGAGCAAAAATAAATTTTCTGCGATAACACTGAAACTATTGCAGGATAAGTTGTTTCTCCTTTGATCCATAGGCATCTCTAAACAATTACACTTTATGTTTTTCCTGACATGTCATACATAAAATGGGAATCTAAAGGCAGCAAATTACATTAAACCATGTTGGCTAATCCCAAGGATTACCCAAACTGATGTGAAATGGTTCCTTGCATTTTGTGCCTAGCCTTCAACTTCACTGAATAAAGTAGATGTATACGAAACAAGAGATAATAGGAAACTTGTACCTCACCCCACCCACCCCTACACCGTGCCAAAAAAAAAGGTAGAAAATCTTAGGAATAGACAGGGTATTATTTTAAAGATGCAGACAAGGAACTTAATAGGCCACATGAATTTATTCAGCACCTGCTACTCATTGAGCACAATACTTGTGGGGAGAAGCAAAGTATAGAATATGGTTTGGGACATCAAATTTACAATCAAGTTGGGAAGTCAAGAATTATGGCTACATGACATTTAACCCACCATTCAAGAGAGTAGCTAGGATAGGCCATGAGTTCTGTAGGCAGTGAGGAGTCCATTTAGGGATAGAATAGCCAGGGAAAGCTTCATGAGGACAGCAGGATGATCCAAGCTTTGAATGAGTGGAAATAGCTAGGGAGATAGAAGGGAGAAGCGTTCTAAATGGTAGAAGTGAGAAAAGTCTTACAGTCATAGCAGAAGTGATCCAGTTGGCTTTCTAAAGAATCCCTGAATTATCTATCCAGTTTAACTCTCTCAGTTGACCCAGTTAATTCAATAGGAAGGAAATCTTGCCATTCTAGTCTACAAGGTAAGCCCAGTGTCTGGCAGAAAATGTGGATTGCTTCCAAACAAGGCTTTAAGCATGAACACAAATGGCTTTCCTCCATTGTTAATGTAATTATCTAAGAAATCCAAGGTAATATCACTTAGACAAGCAGATTATGGTATCCATTATTTGACTATAATGCTGTATGACTATGAAATGGGGTAGGCTAAGACCAAATGGCTCCTTTTACAGCACTTTCAGTTTCTTGTCAAAGATGGATTTTTCTGAATTGTTTTTAAGAAAATATTACACTACTCACTTATAATACATGTGTGGTGGTTGTGCTCCAACTCTTACTACTGCCATATAGTGATTGTGATTTTAAATTGTGAGTTTAAACACACTGCTGAGTAGCAGATGTCATGGCTCTTCTTATGTCCACAGGAATTCTTGTCTGGATGTAAATCAATGAGATTTCTTCACATGTGGAGTTTTAATTCTTTGTTGAAATTAGTTCTGTAAAAACCGTGTGTGCTACATTGGGTATTCAGTTCGTTTGTGAATTCTGTAGAACAAAATGTCTTTTGTTCATTGGATTTATTTTATTTTTTGGAGATGACAATAAATATTCAAGAGACTATATTCCTGAACTTCCTAGTCTTGGTCAATTGTTTTTTTTCTGCATGTGGCCATTTTTATAGGCTTCAGCCCCAGAAAGAAAGTGGTGCTTCCTGTCATCATCTTCCTGCAGTCCTACAAACACCATTGAAGCTCAAAGGGTCAGAGGCAAAAAAAGAAAGAAATTTTTAAATGAGGAACATAGGGGAAAATGGAAAAGAGAGAGTAGGTAGGATGGCAAATCCCACCATTATCTTGATATAACATCTCATAACAGCAACTTTGCATGGTCAATTCGCTCTGCTCAGAAAGCCCTGTATTTCAGAGACGCCAAGGCCCCAGCTGATAAGTGCATCAAGTCAGGGCTGCCATTGTGAGACTGTGTTCATATAGGGCCATGGAAGTCGAAGGTTGTGTTCTGATGCTTCATTCTGACACTCATTTACACAGCAATGCTCCCAACCATCTCTTCTCCTTCCACGACCAGCCTTACTACTTGCATGTATATGCAGGCACGTATACACACACACACACACACACACACACACACACACGCACACACACGCACACAGCTTTAGGTAAAAGTTGTTGTATGGGTGGCCTTGAGATGACACACTGGCTGATTCACTGATAAACAGATGGACAGGCTCTCACTGGGCTCTTATGTCAATGCTTTATTGAGCACTACCCAAAAAGCTTCTAGACTGATGAGACCCATCAGAAGAGACCTGCCTCTGACACTTAGAATATAGATTCAAGAGGTAGTTCAACCCTTTGTTTGCAGATAAGAAAACTGAGTCTTGGAAAGGTGAAATGACTTGCCCAGAGTTACATGGTAAGAGATTTGTACCCAGATCCTCTGACAAAAGACCCAGCAATCTTTCCATTGTACCTTTTAGCTGCAAGTTGCTTATCCTCTTTAAGCTTCAGTTTCCTCTTCTGTAAAACATGGAAAATAATACCTGTAGTTTCCTACCTTGTAGAGTTGACATGAGTATCGATTGAGATAATTTATTTAAAATACTCTATAATCCTTAAAAGCACATTTTCATTTTGCCCCCAGCTCAAATTGTCCCCCTGACCTCCAAGTACTTCATCTCAGAGTCGTCTAGGGACCCCGTGCTAGAAATTATCCTAGTGAGTTAAAAGGTCTCCGTGAATGTTGAGTGAATTAAACTACAGGAGCCATGTCAGTAGCCTGTCAACAGGCTTCGTTTCAGAGTTCACCAATCATGTAATATGCAACCAGCTAGGGCAGCTAACATGGTAGCTACCATGCTGGGCCTGGAGTCAGGAATACCTGAATTCAAATTCAGCCTCAGACTTCCTAGCTATGTGAACCTGGGAAAGTCATTTAACTTCTGTCTTCTTCAGTGTCCTCTACTATAAAATAGGGATGATAATAGCTCCTACTTCCCAGAGTTCTTGTGAGGATCAAATGACATAATATTCGCCAAGTGCTTAACACAGTCCTGGGCACATAGTAAGTGCTGTACAAATGTTTATTCTTCTCTTTCTTTCCTATGCAAGGAAACAAAAGCCACAAGAAAAAAACACTTAAATTGCTTTGAATTTAGAGGAGAGGAAAATGGTAGAATTGGTTGGATTGGTGCTGGTTAAAATTAATATATTGGTTTGATCCTAAAGACTATGAAATTGGCTTCTTTGATGATTTTTGTTTTTTTGCACTTTGCATTGATCTTGGGTCTATTCTGAAGAATAGTCTTGAACAATACTTTTTCCTGTGTTGTAGAACTTGTATTCCCCTCTCTGAATGACTTGGTATGGGACTCATTAATAGCTGACAATTGCCTATAGTAAAGAGTAGTTCAAACTCTCATGTATCTGCAATTGACTAAACAAGTGATGTCACTCAGTGCTCAAATCCAGAGTTGCAAGGAAGGTGGAGTGATTAGAAGTGTGTCTCAAGGAACCACCATCCAGAGAAGTATGCCCCCCAATCCCCACTTCCTGCTCTTTTATCAACCTGTGGTCCACTGCAATTCAAGGACCCCTTTACCATGGCACCCCTCTGAAAGGCCTACTTTTCTGATCCTGCAAGTAAAAGACTCTTTGGGATATAGAAAACCCCACTCCTGGCACAACCATACCTATGATTGGACTGTCCTCTGTACTGATACCCCCCCCTCCCAAATTCGCATCTCTGTTTTTGCTCTAAGTGAAAATATCAGTTCAAATCTAATCAATTACAAACAGCACAAATATGAAAATCTAGTAAAGTTTTGTGTTTCATTTTTAATGAATACTTTGAGAATTAATTATTTCAATACCATGGTTATTCCCTCTTTCGGGACACATTACAACTAATATATACCTTAGTAAATGATCTTCAGAGGTTGCTATATTCCCTTCCCTCCACCCAAATTAGCACCTACCAGTGATGAGCCACTCTGAAATTAGATAGAACAGCTCCCTGATCATCCAATGACACAGAGTCAAATGGGAAACCCGTAACTGCAGTCTTGTCTAACTTGATAGAATCTCTAAGTATTCTTTGTGGTATAACCTTTGACAAACAAATTTCTCTCCAGACCATGGCCTCAAAGTAAGACTTTAATGTGGACTTTCACTTTGAATTAGTCTCCAAAAATTGCTTCCTGAAAACTTCATTAAAAATTGAATGGCTTAAGAAATTCATTTCCCCCGAAACCTTGACCTAAACCCCACATCGAATGAATGACGTTCCTAGAGCTGAGACGAGTGGAACAGAAAATAGAAATGAAAGGAGAGGCCAGCACCAAGAGTACTGGCTGGAGATAGATTTGGCATACATCAGGGCTCTCTTTGCTGGAGAATTCTCTGCCTTGGCATAAGGTTGCCTGGTGTGTGCCTCATCAAAACACTCTAGGAGTGTTTAACTGACAGCCTGACACTCAGGAAACAGATGAAAGAACTAAAAAGGAAAAGAAAAACAGATTTCCATAATTGTGTAATAGCTACTCATAAGGATGACTGAGAAATCCAACCTTGTGTAGAATGTGGCTGAAAAGGGCATGTCAGTGGTTTCTATGGTCCAATTTTTCTGGAGCCAGAGGTCTTAAAATTCAGTTATCTTATGGATGTCCATTGGCAGAATGATTTGTTCCCAGATCAACATTGTTGTTTTATAGAAAAATCTGTGTTTAAATTCAATTTTTATACATTCATTAGGAGAAAGTTGTAGCTCAAGTAATATATGATAATTTCTTTCTTAAATTGAAGGAATGCATACAGTTTAACTTTTTTACAAATCTGGAATTTTCACACCTCCAATTCTACTGTCTCCAGTACTTTGCTGTACAAGTTAGATGTATTTTTAAATTTTTCCTTATTTTTAATAGTATCTTATTTTTCCCGATGATACATAAAGATGATTTTTAGCATTCATTTTTACACAATTTTGAACTCCAAATTTTTCTCCCTCCCTCCCCCCCTTCCTAAAATGATAAGGAATTTGTGAAAGAAAAAATAGACCACAAGGAAAAGAAAAACAAAAAATAAGGCGAAGATAGTAGTCAGACATGTTTTTAGCATACACAAGGTGATTTTACCTCCTTAACCTTATTTGTTAGACCCCTTTGAAACCCGTCAGAAAGACAAGGCAGTGCAGCTGAGTCACAAGACCCAAATTCGAATTATAGCTATGCCATTTACTATCTTGTGACAGGGAACTTGAGCAAGTCACTTACCTTCTTGGGGTCTTAGTTTCTCAATCTGTAGAATGGGAAGAGGGGAGCTGTGTCAGACAGTCCCATGTCCCTAAAGTAAAGTTTTGGAAGGACTGATAACCCTATTTAAGTTAATGTATGTGAGTTGAATGTGGGGATCTCTGCGCTCCAGACCCATACTCTCATGACTATTTGCAACACTTATGAAGTGCTTCCTGCCTTAACTTTTTTGCTGGCTTTGGAGGGAGCAGAGCTTCCAGTAAATCCTATTGGCAAAAACAGCTATAAGAGCATCCTTTTGAGAACTGAGGTGGTAGGAGTTGTTTGAAATTGATTATTGATTTTTTTCCTTACCATTGCCCGGTACTATGTAGAAGGAGGTGAGGGGGGCAGTTAGAACTAGGGCAGAGGATAAGGGGGTCAACTTCCCAAGACAGGTGACAACAAAAGACATAAAAGTCAGTTGAGTTTTAATAAAAGGAAAAGTAAATAAGTTTAAAGTAAGTGGGTGACAAGCCCCTCTCAAGGAAAACTGGCTCACACTGAGATATTATATTTTTACAACTACTCTCATCATACTAGAAAACAGTTTCCAAGGAAAAGGGAGGAAGGCCGGCATGCTTCTGAAAGGCTGGCAGCTGCTTCTTTATAATTTTGGCTGTGAGATGCCAAGTATGAAGCTTTATTCCAGTGGTCCAAATAACCTCTAAGCCACTGCCAATTAATATATTCACCCTTTTACCCCTACTCCTAGTTGGAAGTGACAAATCATCAAATATGTATCAAACTGAGCTGAAAGGGACATTCATTGCATGTTCTAAAAGAGAATTTTAGAATGTTTTAATGTGGAGACAGGAAGTCATTACCTAACAAAAGATTCAGGGGGAAAAAAAAAAGTTCTCCTTCTTATAAGAGCACCTATTGGCACATTGGCAGCGGGAGGGCTGTCAGTTCTGAGTTGGGGGTATTTTTGTTTTCTTTGACAGGCCAAGAGCCTGCAAGTAGGAACTCAAGAGTTGATGCCACATGAGTTTGGAAAGCCAATTAAAATCCCTGGGGCCATGAGTTCTAAACTTGGCAAAGTAAGTCAAGAGACTTTTCATATTTCTGTACCTTCTGCTGGGTTGAAAAGGACTTTGAAAAGTCTTCCAGACAAGTCTTTTCATTCTTTTTTTTTCCCAATTCCTGTACCCCACATATTTTCCTGACTTTTCATTAAAAAAATATCCTACAGAGATCTAGTCTCCCATGTTACCAATTTAACAATAAGAACTCATTTATGTAGCATTTTAACATTTGCAAGGCACTTTCTTCAGAAAAACCCTGTGGGTAGATAATATCCCCATTTTGCAGATAAGGAAATTGAGGCTTATCAATGTGTTGATAATTTGATACTTATTAGTATAAGAGCATATATCTAGTAAGGATCTTGGGGTTTTGAACCTATGTCTTTTCTGAAACCAAATCCAGGGCCCTCTTCACTATACCAGTCTCTAATAAACTTCCTGATAGAAGTGAAGGATGGATTCTGTTTTTTCTTCACCTTAAAGTTAGAAATCAGTAGAAAGACCTAATGGTTGTTATAAAACATCTTTCATAGGTACAATAATATAGAAATAATGTTTAGCAACAACTTAACCAGGGTAAAAGCAAATCATCTTGGGAATCATTTGGCCTCTAGACTAGATCCCTAAATGCATTTCTACTGATCTAAAAGCAGCTCCCACTAAATGTAAAATGCACACCCTCAATGGTTTACTCCAGGATGTGATCTTTAAGCAAGATGTAACTTTATAAGTTCTCTGATTAAGTGCCTTTCAGCCCTCCTCTTAGCCCTGGAAGGGCACAGAGACTGGGGTGAGGGGCGGGGAGGAGTGAGGTTAGCAGATAGAGGATATTTGCCTGAGGGGCACAGTTTATTAAATCCTTTTCCATGAAAACCCATCAGGAGCCAGGACAAAGTGACGATGTTGAATCTCCATGATGTGTTTGCCAAAGATCAAGATCTAACAAAATACCAAGGTAGAGAATCTTAGAACTGAAATATTAAATCCAACATTAAGCCATTACTAATTCACCAGGGACTGTGCTAAGTGCTAGGGATCCAAGCCAAAAATGAGACTCTCTCTGCCCTCAAGGAGCTTATGTTTTATTGAAATATTGTCAATAGTCACATTGACAGGTTACCATCCAAATAAAAGATAAGTGGCCAGAAAGCATTTCTCATCTTTTTCCTCAATAATCTCATCCAGGAGGATGGCCAGCACCCACGGATGTCTTTTGCTCCCATAATTTTATCCATCTCTGCTGATAGGCAGCCTTAGTTTTAGAGGTGACAGGTACTACACAGATATTAGAATTAAACATTCGTAAAATGCTAAGGCTAGAAGGAACATTAGTAATGATCTAGCCCACCGCCCCTCATTTTACAGATGAGGAAACTGAGGCCCAGAGAAGCTGATTGGGCAGGAAGGATCCCAGAGTATAAGTTGTTCCAAATGTATCCCACATTACCCTCCTATAGATGTCTGCACTCCCTAAAAATCAAATCAGACAATTTTGCCAGAAGTCTCCAGGTTGTGTTCATGTTCTTTCTCTCCCCCTTCCCCCCTACCCTCTTCCCTCCCTCTCTCTCCCCTTCTGTCTCTCCCTTCTCTCTCTCTCCCGCTTCTAGCTTTCCTCTTTCTTTTCCTTCTCCCTCCCAACTCTCTCCCCTACCCTGTCTTAGTCTCTCTCTCTCTCCCTCCCTCCCTCCCTCCACTTCTCTCTCATCCTCTCTCCCCCCTTCCCCCCTCCCCCCTTGTACTTCCCACCTGTTCCTCGTTCTTCATTAACCAAGAGTTATCACTTACAGAAGCAACATCTGCCTCTTCTAAGCTGGCAAGCCTCTGAGATTGTTTGTAGAGAGAGCACAAGAATAAAACAGTTAAACCATGGCAACAGCACTGGCTCTATGGGGGGAACCCACCAATCCACCCACAGGGGAAGAAAATTGAAACTCTCCACCCTAGTCCAGTTGGCCTTGTACAGCCATATATTCCCTTTCATTTTAAATCCCCACTCCAAGTTTGTCAGGAATTGACCGTGTAGATAAGGTCAAAACAGTAATAGAGAGTTTTGATTCTGTCCCAGGTCACAAGCTCACCAAATTCAGAAAATAATGGCCGAGCAGATTATGATAAAAATGACTTCGAGAAAGGCACCCAAACAGTAATCACTGTGTCGGCCTGGGCAATATCCCTTGAGGTCATTTCTGAAGTCAGTATTAAATCATTTTATAAATAAGACTGACTTCCCTCCCTCAAGCTGGGAAGGACGGTACCTCCAGAAGCCCTGATGTCCAGGGGACTGTGCCCTTCCATGGGAAAGGAAAAGATGGAGCTCTGTCCAAAGCCAGGCATGGATCGCCTGAGCTCTGCACAACCACAAACAAGGGAGGGGCAAAGCCAGGGAAGTGCACAGTCTCTGAGCTTCAGTCATGGTCTTTCTTACTGCCTATTCCCCAATATTCTATTTCTGCACACAGAACATTTCTTCATACCGACAACATATTTTCCCAGTTGCTCTGTAGGTAGGATAATCAGTTCTGCTGCAGCTGAATGACTGACTCCCCAGGGAAGCTGGGGGCCAAACCATGATAATTCACAGCACTGGGAAATGGCCACTTTCAAGTCACTTCACCTCTGAACCTCGGGTTCCTCATCTGTGAAGTGTGGATAATAATATTTGAATGACTTGCCTTGCCCCACAGCCTTTTTTGTGAGCAAAGTGTTTTGTAAATATTAAAGTGCCATAGGAATGTGAAATGGTTAGTATCACTACCATTATTCCCAAATTCAAAAGGAAAAACCAATCGTACATAATTGGGTCTACCTTTAATGCTTTTTAAACTATGAAATTCCTAACAGATAACAAGTAATCCTGAGAAACAGAATAAAAATGGATTGAAAGTATTGGCACCAATCCCAGAGTAGATGGGAAAATCAAGTCATATTGGTTCAATACAAGATAGACACTTCAACCCCAACCATTCAACAGCTGCCACAGAAAGAGTGGAGACAGCTGGAGACTTCTTGGATCTCATTTTTCTTTCAAGAGTATTAAAGTGTTAAGGGTGACTGTTTATATTACTCTTTGGAGAACCTCAAGAAGAGACGGAGTGCTTTGACTCCCCTTAACTCTTATCCCCTCTTTAAGAATCTTTTAGGAAATTCCCAGAATGGCTTTTTACCTCTTATAACAAAGAACAGAGAGGGACCATTCTGTTCCTGGGAGCCCAAAACATTAAAGCAGGGATTAACTACATTAGCAATAACCTTCACCTTACAATGAATGAATGAAAAGAGCATTTATTAAGCACTTACCATGGACTTAATATATGTTTTAGGTTCAATTTTCCTAAGTGTTGGTGATACAAATACAAGAAGACAATCCTTGCTCTCGAAAAACATATTCTAATTGGAGAAGACAAATAAAAACTAGAAATGTTGGGGGGGGCAGATTTCTGTACACCATGACATCGTTTAGAAATGTCCAAGAATGGTCATTTGGAATAGTGGCCTGGTTCCAGGCAAGATAAGATGAAAGTTCAGCTATCAAAGCCCAAGATCCCAGGGGACAGTCTGAGTTCTGATAAGAGAGGGATAATAAGCATAACTAGAGGGAAGGCAACATGGTTTAGAAATTGTTGGGATTTGGCATGGTGCCTGGTCACAAGCAAGACAAGGCAAATGGTCATCTGTTGGAGTCCAGGGTCCTGGATTCAGAGTCCAAATTCTGGTGGGAAGGGGATGAGGAGAAAATGGTAGAAATATCCAGGAAGCCATTAGATTCACAGATTCAGAAAAGGTTGGCAACTGCAAAAAGTCTAGTCTGCCTTTTTCATTTCATAGATAAGGAAATGAGACCCAGATGAGGCTAAATAATTTGACAAGGTCTCTCAATGTTCTACCCCCAAAATGAAATTGACTAATCCCTACTGATCTCCTTCAGGCTAGTTCTATTCCAAAACTGGAAACGTTTTTCCCATTGATCATTCTCTGCAGCCAGAGGTTCCCAGAGACTTGGCAGGAAAAGGACCGATGAATCATATCTTAATGGGGACATAGAATGAATAAAACCAAGGGAAATAGCTATTAGACTGCATTAGCAGGTACGTATCAAATCATCCTCAAATAGTCTGAAGTTCAATGTTATCAAATGGATATAGGGAAGTTAAAGTCAGAAGAGAGAAACCAAAATGATTTCAAGTTTTAAACCTCGAAAAGAAGGTCCCCAAGGACTAGATTAAATAATCATAGGAGATTGAAAGGTGTGATATGGGTAAGAACTTTTATACCTTCCAGCAGTGTGTTATCCCACTTACCACAGTAGCCATTACAAACATTGTCATCTCTCTTCAAGCCCCCAAAGCTCACACTGCTCCCACCTTCAAAGCTGAGGACCTCACACATTGCAAAAAAGGTCAAAAGTTCCCACTTCTCCCTTCCTCCCATCTTATCCAACCATCATTCCCCAACATCTGCCTGTCTCACAAGAACAGGTAGACTTTCTCCTTGCTAAAGAAAACCCCATCTACATGAACCCTTGATATCACCATTCCATGTGGTCTTCTCCAGAAGATTGCCCCCTCTATCCATCACTACTCCTTCTCTGATGTTTAATCTCTCCGCACCTACTGATTGCTTTCCTGCTACCTTCAAATATGTACATACCTCTTCCATCTTCAAAACAAAACCATAAAATCCACTTCTCCCTTAATCCAACTACCTCTGCTAGCTAGCATCCTCTCTCTCTCCTCCCCTTTGTGGCTAAACTCCTTGAAAAAGCCATCTACAATTGGTACACCCATCTCCTCTCCTGGAAATCTGACTTCTAACCTCATCATTCAAATGCAACTGTTTGATTCAATTTACCAATTATCTCTTTTTAAAATAGTTATTGATATATTTTGTTTTATACATAATTTTTTTTCCAAATGTATTTCCCCCTACCCTCTCCTGCAGAACCATCTATATAACATAATATTTTTCAAAGAAAGAAAAAGAGGAAGAAGAGAAAAATCAGCAAAAACTAATCAATGCATCCAAAAATTCTGAGAAAATATGCAATATATCATATCTGTGTTCTTCCCACCTCTGCAAAGGAGTGAAGAGGGGAAGTCTTCTCTCTTCTTAGAAGCCAGGCTTGTTCTTTATAATTTTATAACATTCACTTTTGATTGGTTTTTACATTTACATTGTATATTATTTTCTTGGATATGCTTACTTTACTCTGTATCACTTTGTATAAATCCTTTCATCCTTCTCTGTATTCATAATTTCTTATAGCACAGTAATATTACATTCATGTACCACAATTTGTTTAGTCCTTCCTGAATCAATGGGTACCTACTTTGCTTCCAATTCTTTGCTACTACAAAAAGTACTGCTATAAATATTTTGGTAAATACAGAGCCTTTCCTCTCATCAATGACATTTTTGGGGGTATAAACTTAGTAGTAGAATTTCTGGGTCAAGAGATATGGACATTTTGGTACCTTCATTTGCATAATTTTAAATTGCTTTCCAGAATGGCTGTTCTGATTTGCAACTTCACTAACTTAACTGCCAGATCTAATCTTTTCTCAATCTTCATCCTTCTTGGTCTATCCATAGCTTTTGATAATGTTGATTACCTTCTCCAGTACATGATCTTCTTTCTAGGTTTTCATGACACCACTCAATCCTGGTTCTCCTCCTACTTCTCCGCCTTAGTCTCTTTTCTTGTATCTTCAACTAGGTCATGCCCACTATGCACAGGTTTCCCCTAAGATTCTATCCTAGGCCAACTTAGCTTTCCCATCCATTCTGTCTTGCTTAATGATCACATCAGCTCCCATGAGTTGAATCATCTCTGTTCAGGTGGTCACCAGATCTATATATTCAGTCCTAGTCTCTCTTCTGAGTTCTAGTCTGGCATCACTAATCACCTTTTCACCAACTCATACTGAGTGTATCATAGATATCTCAGACTCAAACATGTCCAAAGCTGAACTCATTATCTCTATTCCACCCTGACCAATCCTTCCCCTTTTCAAAACTTTTCTAACATTGGCATTCCCTCAGCCAAGCCACCCAGACTCCTAAACTTCATGTCATTTTGTGTGTGTCCACACACACAAGTATGTATGTATATATACAAATATACACATATATGTATGTATATGTATACATAGATATACATATATATCTGTATAATGTACATAGTTATTTGCATGTAATTTCTCCATTAGAATATAAGTTCCTTGAGGGCAGGGATTATGTTTTTGTCTTTCTTTATATCCTCAGAGCTTAACATAGTACCTGACACATAATATGTGCTTAATATCTACTGACTGAAAAGAAAGGGTAACACTCTCCCTTTTTGCAGTATATAGGGATTTAATGGCGCAGCCATACTTACCTACTTGCTTATTACTCACACACAACTCCATCTCCTCTCTCTGGGCCTTTGCACTGGCCCCACGCCTGGAATTCGCTCTCTCCTCCCTTCCTCCTTTTAAAATCCTCAGTTTCCTTTGAGACTCAGGCCAAGAACCAACTGATGCAGGAACCCCTCCCCGATGTCCCTAATTGTTATTGCTTTCCCTCTAAAGTGACCTTGGGTGTACTTTGCATCTATCTTGTATATGGTTGGTTCTTGTCTTTTGTTCTCAAAGAAGAGCAAAGTGACATCTTTATGTTGGAGTCAAGGTACAGTGTGTCCAATGTAGTTGGATCAGATCAATGCAAGCTCAGACTGTTCTACCACAAATTGGGCACAAATGGTCCTATGAACATTTGGGGTGGAGATGTCTCTAAATTTGCTTATCTCATGTTTCTTTTGAACTACTGCAATTCTGCTTTGCTCATAGAGCACAGCACCTTCTTCGATGTGGCCATACCACATGAGGCAGTCCTTTGCCAATATCTCCCATGTCATGCAATCAATTCCAAACTTCTTCAGAGAAACCTTGAGATTGTCCTTGTTCTTCTGACTTCCATGTGAGCGTGTTTGCCTTGTGTGAATTCTCCGTAAAATAGTATTTTAAGTAATCACATTTTGGCATTCAAACTACATGGCCAGCCCAGTCTCTATAGTAGAGTTTGAAAGCTTGGCAATTTAGCTCAAGAAAGGACATAGGTATCCAGTACCTTATCTTGCCAGGTGATCTTCAGAATCTTCCTAAGACAATCCAAATGGAAGTGATTCAATTTCCTGGCATGGAATGGGTAGATTGTCTAGGTTTCATAGGCATACAACAATGAGGTCAGCGCAATGGCTCTGCAGACTTTCAATTAGGTAGGTAGCCAAATATCTCTTCTTTTCCACACTTTCCTTTGGAGCCTACACAGCACTGAGCTAACTCTGGCAATGCAGGTATCAACCTCATTATCAATGTGTACATCCTTGGAGAAGATACTGCCAAGGTAAGTGAACTTATCCACAGTTTTTGAAATTTCACCATTTACCGTAAGAGATGCTTCCACCTATGGACAGTACAGTGCTGGCTGGTGGAGAACCTCTGTTTTCTTGGTGTTAATTGTTAGGCCAAAATTAGCACAAGCAACAGAAAATCAATCCATACTGTGTTGCATCTCAGCTTCAGAGGTTGCATCGAGTTCACAATTATCTGTGAACAAAAAAAAAGAAAAAATCATACACCAACTCTCCCTCCATTTTAGTGTTGGCTTGTAGCCTTTTCAAGTTAAATAATTTACCATAAGTGTGGTAGCTGACCTTAATGCCATGTTCACCCTCATTGAAGAAGTCTGACAACATTGCTGAAAATACCATGCTAAAAAGCCTGAGAGTAAGTACGCAGCTTTGTTTCACTGCATTGGTGACTGGGAAAGCACAAAAGTTATCGTCCATTATCCAGAACCTGGGTAAGCGTGCCATCTTTAAATCGACATACAATTGATGAACTTCTTTGGAAAACCAGATTTTGACATAATTTTCCATAAGCCCTCACTACTGAAGGTATCAAAGGCCATGGTCAGATCGATGAATGATGCGTACAGACCTCTCTTCTACTCCTGGCATTTCTCCTGGCACCACTATGCCAACCATTCTTGGCTTTTTTTGAAGCCACACTGGCTCTCAGGTAGATGGCCATATTCCAGGTGAAGAATCAGCCTATTAAGGAGTACTCTGGCAAGAATCTTGCCAGCAGTGACTAGGAGAGTCCGGCATTCTGCACCACCCATCGGTAAATACGGTAAATTTACTATACCTTAGCATATGGATGATAAATTACTATGGGAGTAATTTTGCAATCATTTGTCAATGTATTGTCAGAGAACTATGACTAGATCCTGATTAGTGAGAATAATGAATCTTGTGAAGTTGTAGTATGTTTTCAAATTCATACTATTTGAAGTTATAATTATGTAAAATATGGCAATCTACTCTAGCCCAATGTGTGTGTGGTTTGGATGGATGGATGGGTGAAGAGAGAGAGAGATTGAATTTGAATAATACAACCACTTTATTCATTATTCACCTTAATTGGCACCTAGATGCAATAGAGGATAGGGCAGAATTAACAAATGTGAGGAAAAGATAAAGAGGAAAAGATGTAATTCTTTGTTATTTCTATAACACCAACCAGAAATCAGCTAAGTTAGTGATACCAAAAAAATAGGAAATGGATAAAGAAAAAGACATTGACATAGGCTATTACTATTTCCTATGCAGGTATAAACGATATAAAGCAATCACCACAATGAGGAAGCCCAAAGAACCAGAAACCCCTTCACTCAGCAAATATTTTATATTCTTGCTAAGTAAAAATACATGGAAGCCAATGACAAAATAGCTTTAGGCATAAAAACTCATTTCTAAAATGTTATGGAAGAGGGTTGTATAAGACCATATTCAGGATTGCATCATAAAACATTAAAGAACAGGAACAGAAAATCAGTCTGCTATAAACTTGACATGAGATCCAAAAGATGTTCATAGATAAACTAGAAGGAAGACAATAAACAGGCCAAAAAATGGAATTTTCTGATCCTTTTCCCTGTAACTTACTATAACAGATTTTGCTTACCATTGATAATGATGGAAATATCACATTTTGGCTCTTGACATCTCAGTCCCCAGTGAGCTAGAAGAGAGTTGGAATAAAACTATAGAAGATGAGAACAGGAAGAGAAGCTAGACCAGACTGAAGGCATATGGTTTATGAGAGGCATTTTAGCCACATTTTCAAAGACACATTAATGTACAAGCACTCTTAATTAATGTATAAGCACTCTTCTTGGAGAAAGTCCTGAAAAGTTGAGTTTCTCCTACTAATACAGAAAAAGACTTCTAATCTGTTAGATAACATTAAAACGCAGGATGGCTGCTGGCACAGGTTCACTCTTGATCTGGTCAGACAGGAAAACAACTTCAGAGGGGTTAATCATAAGTTTTATTCTAGTTGAGTCTTCTCACAAGGTTGCTGATAATAAAACACAACACAGTTACAGCATTCCCTAATCACCCTTCTCAAGGGGGCTGGTGAGAAGTGGGGGGAGGCAACTACCCCTACATCTCGTTGGGGTCAATCGAGACAGGCACAACTTGTGCGTTCAATCCTAGAGGCTTCCCCTAAATCTCCTCAAGCCTCAATGGGGGCCAGATGAGGCACACACAGATTCCCCGCTCCCAAGCCTTGCTGACGGCCATTCAAGGCATACACAGCATCCCAGCTTGTGCATTCAACCACAAAGGTTTCCCCCCCAAGCCTTGGTGGGGGCCAGTCAAGGCAGACAAGCATTCCAGCTTGAGCATTCTATCCTAAAGTTTCCCTACCTCACTGACCAACGCCTACCTGTTTTGTAGGCACCAGACAAAGAAGGCATATTGCTAGCAATAGCCTCACAAGTTTATATCACCTCATCCCTATATCTCACTGCGCAGTCTCATGGATATTTACAATTTCAGCACACATGTTTATATTATTTATCATTATATAATACTGCACAAGCATCGTGGAGATGTTTTGAACCATGAGCCTGAGAAACAGTGTTTGTTATGGCAATGGATCCTGGGAAACTGAACTTTAATAAATAATAACAAAAGTCCACCTTACACTAAGATCCACCTTACTGACATGATCCCAGCAATTTTCTTCCTTTCTTCATTTGGTTAATTGCTATTCCTTCTACCAATCTCCTCACTATTTGAATTTTGGGGAGATTTAATTAGCTATCCTATACTGATTTGATTCCTAATACAAAGGAGTTCAGAGAGGCTAAGAATACCAAACTAAGGACACAGCTGCAGCATTAATTTTTAACATTTATTTCAGCAAAGTGCTTAGTGTTAGGGACTTTCACATTGTAGAAGGACAGGTCTTCCAGATCTTCCTGTTTGTCGATTATACAGTACTAATCAAATCAAGTACCCAGTAATACAGACCCTCCTCAAAGACATTCAGAAGCACTCATAAAAGATTGACTTCACAGTCTACATAAGAAAAACTAAATTGCAGAAAAAGGCTTATTGTCCTGACTATAGGAAGCAGTTGAATGGGCAGCTCATTGAATTAAAACATTTGTACATGTGTCTTCAACAAGTACTACAGATTTACAATGATGAAGACCCCAAATTGAATAGAATCAAGAAAATGTGCTACATTGCATTTGGGAAATAGAAATCCCAAGCTGTAATTCCAGCAGCTCCCCACATTAGTCACCTTGACACCCCAAAGCCAAACCTAGGGATGTTGATGTCCGAAGTCCAACAAGGCCATACCCTCTCAATCCCAATGATTCTTAGCTAACATCAAACCCTGTTCTCTCTCCCCAACATTCTATACCCATGTTCCCATTCCCTTTAACCCCCCACAATGTCTTATTCTAAAGCTATACACTCATTCCACTGTGTTCTTTGGAATATCTCCTCTATAGTCGATCTTAATTGCTTGCATCTTAATTTTTTTTTCCTTTCCCACTCCTATCTTCTGGTTTTCACCAAGACCTGATTCTCTCTCAGTGAAACAGTCTCCCTGATGACCTATCCAGCATTGGTGTGGACCTGTACTGACTGTACTTTCATTCAACCCTCCTCTGAGAGAGAGAGAGGGAGAGGGACCCCATTGTAAATGCACACAGGACAGCTTTGAAAGTAATATGTAGAATTTATCATAGACTTTTTAAAAAGCAAGTTACAGTTTTATATAGAAACTGTTTTCTCATGTTTGGGGAAATGCTCTTTTTTGTTGTGTTTTCAGATTTTAAAAAATAAAGAAATGCATGTTAAAAAATGAGAACAACATGGGGCAGCTAGGTGGCGCAGTGAGTAGAGCACCGGCCCTGGAGTCAGGAGGACCTGAGTTCAAATCCGGCCTCAGACACTTGACACGTACTAGCTGTGTGACCTTGGGCAAGTCACTTAATCCCAATTGCCCTGCCAAAAAAAAAAAAACAAAAAACAAAAATGAGAACAACTAAAAACAATCAAGCAAATCCGCAAAGTGATCATAGCCCATCTTGTATACCTCTCTGGTGGGACATGGATAATGTGCCTCATCATAGTTCCTCTAAAGATTTTATTTTTTATTTTACCCTATTTTCTGAGGTGGTATGCTACTGTACATAATAATTTCACCATCCACTTCTTTTTTTTCTACTGGATCTGTGGTTTCACCTCTGTAGGGAGCTTCTACAGAGGAATACCACCCTTTACTAACAATGTAGGACAACATCTTCTCTGGGTGTAGTCTTAGTGATTTGCCTAGATCACTAAGAAGTTAAGTGACTTGCCCAGGGTGATGCAGCCAGTGTCTGTCCAAGATGGGACTTGAGCCTAGGGCTCTGACTCTGGAGGCTACCTCTCTCTCCTCTATGCCATGCTTCTCTATAGACTCCTTTATTTATACGTGTATAATCTCAATTGGTGTTATCTTTGGCTGCCAAATTTCTCTTCCTGGCAAAAGGATGACTCACACTGACTCTAAGATATTTTATACATTTTATAGTTATCCTGAATATAGTTTACTTTTCCATTTTTTTTCCTGAATTTTGTTATTGCTACATAGAAATGCTATTACTTTCTGGGGGTTATTTTTTATCCTGATAGTTTGCTGTGCCTGTTCTCTATACCACTGCTATTTCTCTCAGATTTTCTAAGCAAACCATCATGTCATTATCAAATAAAGATAATTGGATAGTTTTATATCCTCCTTGCCTTTAATGTCAGCCAGGGAGTGCAAGGGAAGAGGTGGATCAGTAAAGGCATAGAAGGCACAGGTGATATAAAGTGGTGCTCGAGCTAAGCATTGCAATGAAACTTTTAGGGAACTAAGAGGCAGAAATAAAGAGGGAGTTCATTCCAAGTATGAGGAATACCAGGGCAGCTAGGTGGCACAGTGGGTAGAGTGCCAGGCCTGCAGTTAGGATGATCTGAGTTCAAATCCAGCCTCAGACACTTACTAGCTGTGTGATCCTGGGCAAGTCACTTCACCCTGTTTGCCTCAGTTTCCTTATTTATAAAATGAGCTGGGGAAGGAAATGGCAAATCACTCCAGTATCTCTGCCAAGAAAATCCCAAATGGAGCCACAGAGAGCCATACATGACCAAAATGGCTGGACAACAACAACATGAAGGATGCCAGTGCAAAAGCATCCCTGGTATAAATCTAACTTCACACTTTCACTCACCCAAGCTGACAGTAGGTGAGCTCACCAGCCTCACCAAACACTGGAGCCAAAGTGACATCAGAAGTAGTAAGCAGGGATTTTATATGAGAAAAGACACTTTAGAACGTGACCCTCTGCACAGGCTAATGCATTTTTTTCATCCTATGGCCACTTTCCCTAACAATAATAATAATAATAATAAATAGATTGCATTTAAATACTATAGCATATTCCATAGCACATCAAGGTTTGCAAAGTGTTTTACATATATTATCCCATTTGATCATTACATCTATAATTATCCCCATTTTAGAGATGAGGATTCTGAGGCTGAGAAATGGTAAGTGTCTTTCCCAGAGTCACACAGCTAGTCAATGTCAGTGGCAGACTAACTCCAGAGCCAGCATTCTCTCCTGTGTACCACCTAGATGCCAGATTATGCCTCAATAATGAAACAGCATGATTAAAGAAAAAGAAAAGATCTGAAAACAAAGGGAGCACCCCCCAATTAAAAAACTGCTAAACAAACTGTGGTATATGAATGTAATAGAATGTCATTGCTACATAAGAAATAACGAAAGACATAATTTCAGGGAATCCTGGGAAGGATCTGATAAGAGTGAGGTGAGCAAAACCAGAAGAACCCATACAACGACAATCATAAAAACTGTCAAAACAGTAACTGCAACGACTCTGAAAGAACTCTGACCAAAGTAATGACCAATGGAATTTCCAGAGGAACTATGATGAAGCATATTTCCCACATCCTGACAGGGATAGGAGGAGTCTTACAACATGGGCCATGGCCCCTGTGTGGAGTTGTTTTGTTTGACTATGCTTATTTGTTACAAAGGTTCATTGTTGTTGGTTTTTCTCTGTGTTTTTTAAGGTGGGGGGCATAGAAGGAGGGGTTTGAGGAGAATATAGTGATGGTGATGCCCAAAAACAGAAGAAAAGAGGCCAGTGAAACATTTTTAAAGGAGTACAGGAGGGAATTCTTAAGAAAACACAGACCAGCAAGATAGTTTTTAAAATAATGGGTTAAATTTATTATGTGCTTTTAAAAAAAAAAAGCAAGCTGTATGGAAATGAGATGTGTGGTTTCACATACTGTGGAACACAAGGAGTTCTACTTTGCATAAAAAATGTTTACTTTTTGGTTGGTGTTTAGGTTTAGAATTGAAAAAAAAATTAAATACTGAAGCTGCACCCTTGAGCATGGGATGATGTTGGCCCTCCGCAACTCTGGAAAGACTCTTTTGTTCCCTTTCTACAAACTATGACTGCTGCTTGCTGTATTCTGGTCACTTCTCAGTTCCCACTTGTCCTTGAGCCTGCCCATGCCCGGCTATTAAAGTCTCTTCCAAGGAAAGAGGCCACAAGTCAAAGGCAGCTTGCCTGATACCAATGACCATTTTGTCTGTCTATATTCTTTCTCCTTCAAAAGCTGCCACCCACCTTGGTTCTCTCAGTTTCCCAAAGCTTGGGGCGGGGGGCGGGGAGCAAGCAAAAGCATAGAAATACTTTTAACATTATTCATGAACATTATCTAGGATTTTTTTCCAGAAAATACCAAAAGAAAAAGGCAGCCTGTTCTGAAGGTGAGGAGGCTATTATAAATCACATAGACTAAAATCAATATGTTGAATGTGGCTTTGTCTAGAACAATCAGATTATAGATGAAGGTCAGTTAGTAAAAAAAGAAAGAAAAAAAAGAAAGGAAGGGAGGTAGGGAAGGAGGGAGGAAACCTCTACCTTTGCAGTCTTCTTATTATACCTTACTCCCCACCACTAAGTACTCTGATCCAGTGACACTGACCTCCTGGCTGTTCCACAAATAAGATATTCTATCTTTTGGCTCTGAGCATTCCTCAACACCTGCAATGCTCTCACACCTCAGCTCCCACTGGCTTCCTCAAGTCTCAACCAAAGTCTCATTTTCAAATACAAAAGAAGGCTTGCCAAACCCCTCTTAATTCTAGTGCCTTCCCTTTTTTAATTCTTTCCTGTTTATCCTGTATATAGTTTGTGCATATGTTTATTTGCTTGTTGTCTCCCCCGCTAGATTTGTAAGCTACTTGAGGGCAGAGATTTTCATTTGTCTCTTTTCCATCCCTAGTGCTTAGCATAATATCTGCCAGGTCGCAGGAGCTTATAAATGTTGGCTGGTTGATTGAACTGAGGGTTCACATCTTAAGCCGTTCCATCGAACACTTCAAAGGGACAATTTGTTTTGGTGCTAATGGCAGTATTTTCTCCAATGTAACAAGACAGCCCTGGGGTTTGTAGTGTATGCTGTTTGTAGCTATACATGTGTTCTAACAGTAAGAGATATGAAATTCCACCTGAAATAGCGGAACTAAAAGAAATAAATAATCAAATATTATTGATTTAGTGGTTCTTACTACTTTTAGCATAAAATGAGCATTTAGCATAAAATCAGATTTTTAAAGTACAAGTCTTCCTTAATTAGCACAGATTTCCTGAACCTTAGATCTATTTGAGGCTCAGATCAAGTGTTACCTCCAACACAGGCCTTTCCTCATTCCTCAGGTGTTAGCTGTTAGCACAACCCCACCCCCCACCCCACATTACTTTATATGCCTTTTCCATATATTTGTTGTTGTTTAGTCATTTTACAATCCTGTCTGACTCTTCATCATCCCATTGGGGGTTTTCTTGGCAAAGATACTGGAGTGGTTTGCCATTTCCTTCTTCAACAATTTACAGATGAGGAAACTGAGGCAAATAGGCTTAAGTGACTTGCCCAGGGACACACAGCTAGTAAGTATCTGAGGCCAGATTTGAGTTTAGGATGACAAGTATTCCTGACTCCAGGCCCTGCACTCTATCCACTTTGCCACCTACCTGCTCCTTCATATATTTGTATTTACTCTAAATTTTCTCCCTCTGTGCTTGCCCATCCCACCCCCTTCTCCCATTGGTGAGTTCTCAGAACCTCCATTTAAAATAAATATGTATATATACATATACACACACACACACACACACACACACACACACACATATATATATATATAATGGAATAAAGCAAGTATTTACATAACATACTACAATTTTATGTGAAACTGAAAATATACTATGTACACCTTGCTATTCTTTTCAAATATACAACAAAATTATCATGTAAATTTCTTTTTTTTCTCATCCTGCCCATCCCCTGCCCTAGAGATGGCTACCATTAGGCACAAATAGGTGTATATATGTACATTTTATTTCGAAGAGTAAAGAGCTGGGGTTACATTCAGAACCTCCATTTTGAGGAAGAGTCACACCAACACTCCTTCATTCTCAGAACCTCGAAGCTATATCCTTAGGTGGATATCTCCCTCATGTCCTCCAAACTTTCAGCTCCCTTGTGTCTTTCCCCATTAGAATGTAATTCCTCAAGGGCAAGAATGTCTCTCCTTTTGCCTGTATTTTACCCTTAATGCTTAACATGCTACCTGGCACATATTAAGCCTTTAATAAGTACTTATTGATTTGACTTGTTTTGAAGCAAAAAATGTTAGTGCCTTGAGGTCAGAGGTGTTTTCATTTTTGTCTTGTCAGGCCTAGTACATAGCAGGCACTTAATAAATTCTTCTTAGAACCTGCATTGGACTACATGCCATCTTGGGGTGGAGGGGAGGAGAAGAAGGGAGAAAAAATTTGGAACCCCAAAACTTGTGGAACTGCGTGTTATATACTAAAAATAAGAAATAAATTTATTATAGAAAAATAATAAGGCACTTAATAAATGTTTGTTGACTGGTTAAAAAATAAATTCTTCTTTATTTTAACTGAGTGAAAAATAAATAGGTCTCGTGTCCATTTCCTACCATATCAACAGAAAAAACAACTGATCCCCTTCCTCCAAAACATGAACTTACATACACATGCTTACTCACACATATAGTCACACTCATATCACACATGCATAGAACAGTTTCATAGTGAAGTTGTGAGGCTGGCATAATTTATTCTTGATGCTTCTTCCACCTACATATCTTCTTTCATCAGTCCCTAATCCTTCTTCGCATGCCCACTTTGGAGTATTCCAGTTGGACCTGGAGCTCTGCTTTCTTGGAGAGGTAAGCTGATAAACTAAATTAATCTGTATCTTCCCTTCTCACAACAACCTACCATTAGCCCAACCCATACATTTCAATGGTGGTCTTTAGAACACAGTCCTAAAATCTAATTCAAAAAATGTCTCCAAGATACACATTCAGTGCACCTGGAAGGATTGTAAAGGACTGATTTGTGGCAGATGGACCTTTTGGGGTCCCTCAAACCTGACCAGTGAGGCAACTGCCTACTTGACCTCGGTCTATGTCTGATCTGAAAACCACCCCAATTTAAATCTTTAAATCCCAGGCAGTCCTTATGGTTGCAGTAATCGATCCATAGTTCAGAACCAGAAATCATGTCAGTGTCTCTCCAACCTACCATCCTAAGTTCACACATCATTACAGTACTGCCCCATTATCTCTAGAAGAGGAATTAACCATGAACTTTTAAATATTTAATTTTTCCCCAGTCACATGTAAAGACAATTTTTGACATTCATTTTTTTTAAATTTCGAGTTGCAAATTTTCTCCCTCCTTCCCTCACCACTACCCTCCCAGAAATGATAAACGATTTGATATAGATTATACATGTTCAATTAAACAATATACTTTTAAAAAATATTTTGATTACTGTATTTCAAAATAATTGATTTCTTTTTAAATTAGTTTCTTTTGTGACCTGAATTGTTTTATTTTATGCCTTTAAAAACATTCTGAGAAAGGGACCATAAGGTTTTCGAAACTGCCAGAGGGGTCCACCTTATAAAAATGTTTGAGAGCTCATGCTTAGAATCCAATACAAACTGTTCTGTTTGACATTTAAAGCATGTATTTTACATCACAGCCCCACCCTGCTCTTCCATCCTAACTACACATTATTCCCCTTCACACAGACTAATACATCATTCCCCTTCACATAGATCCAGCTGACTGACCTTCTTTCTGTTCTTCAAGCACAACATTTTTCTCTCTCCTCTCTCATTTTCCCAGCATGACTGTAATTCACTCCCTACTCACCTCCATGTTTTAAAATCTCTAGTTTTTTTTCAAGGCCCAATATAAATGCCACCAACCCTCAATTTAAGCGCCCCTCATCTGCTTCCAGTTAAAAGTTATCTTCCACCTATTTTATGCATTTTGAATATAACTATACAAATATGTATATACATATCTATACATATATTTATATTTACATATATTTGTATATACACATATTTAGATACATATGTACATATACATGTATTGCATATACATATGTTTATATTTATATATGCTTTTTAAAAAATCTGCTGTCCCAACTAGATGGCAAATCTAGATATTAGAATCTTTTAAAAATCTCTTTCCCTAACATGTAAGGGAGTTGATTGTAAGACTGTCTAGGTTGTAAATTGTCTAGTGTAGACAATGATCTAGATTGTAAATTTCTGTCCTAGAGGACAGATATTGTTTCACTTTTATCATTTCATCCCTAGACCCTAGCATGGTGCTTTAATAAAATAATTAATAAATGCCTGTTGATTAATTGATATTTGTTAAATAGTGCTTGGAGGACCTGATATAATGTGCTATTCTTTGTATATAAAGAAGACAAAACAGGTCTGATGTTCATTAAATAAACTTTTTTCTAGTAGTAGAAATGCACCCTTGTGGGATGACCATGGAGATTAAGGATCAAGGTCTTCTATGACCTAGAAAGTGAGGGAGTTCATTTCAGTTCCTTGAACAGAAACAGGAAACCTGTTGACTTTAGTAGCCCTGTGCTCCAAACAACTAAACTAAAAGTTAGTAGATATTTTAATCAGTTAACATTTCCCAGCCCCCAGAGGGAAATGTTTATAGTCTGAATCCCCAATCAGCTTAAAGTCCTCATTAAAGTCCTAGGATATCACTCACCCATAATATTAAGGTAGGGGATCCCCAGGACTGCTTGTTTTCAGTGTTTCTGACCCTCTTTGTCTTTGCCACACTCCTCACCTGTGCATCCCCTTATCAACCTAGGTGACCAGTGTTCCCAGATTTCTACTGTACTATTTGCTCTTAAGGAGTAAAGAGCCCATGATACTCATTTATTATAAGGTGGAAATGGGAAAGAAAGGTTAAAATTATATCCTTCCTAGGGCTATTTGCCTTTTAAGAAGCCTGGGCTTTAAACAAAAGAAACAATGATGGCTATTCATATAAATTTATAGGGAAAACACTATCCTGGAAGGAAGGTGATGTAAGGGTGTGTGTGTGTGTTATACCAGGTATATGTGTACATGTATGTGTGTGTGTGTGTGTGTGTGTGTGTGTTTTATACCAGTTCTATAACTTTACTGGCATAGTGACTTTGGGTGTGGCAGCTGCCTCTACCAATGTGGACTAGCAATTAATTTGCAATTTATAGTCTTAGGCCTTGAGGGATTGTGGCTTGTCTAGGCTATCACTGCCACTATGTATCAGAGGCTTCTCTCAATCCTCTACTCCCTCCTTCCTCAGCATAAATATTGTGATCCCCATTTTACAGAAGTGGGGAAGTGGGTAGAGTGCTGGGCATGGAGTAAGGAAGATTCATCTCCCTGAGTTCAAATCTGACCTCAGACACTTCCTAGCTGTGTGACCCTGGGCAAGTCACTTAACCCACTTTGCCTCAATTTCCCCATCTGTAAAATGAGTTGGAGAAGGATATTGGAAACCACTCCAGTATCTTTGCCAAGAAAACCCCAAATGGGGTCACAGAGAGTCAGACATGACTGAAATGACTGAACCACAACTAAACTGAAGCTCAGGGAAATGAAGTCACCCTATTAGTAGCAGAGCCAGGGTTAAAACATAGTTTGTAGGATTGTAGGTTTAGAACTGGACTTTAGAGATAATCTAGTTGAACTTTCCTATTTTACAGATGATAAAACTGAGTCTTGAGAGATTAAATAACTTGCCCCATGCACAAGTAGGTAGGAATTAGTATATCTCCTGGTGCATCCACTAATACTCCTCTCCATTCTACTATTCTACCTTACATAAAATTTGGTTCATTTTTTGGATAGTTAGAAGACTTAATTGGAAAAAAAAGCAATCTAAATCTTATTTCCCCACTTTTCTGTTTCAACTAGCTCACAACAGAAGCCATCTGAATCTTTCATGCCTTTATTCTGACTTAGATAGCCCCCTAATGTATTTCTGCTGTAAATGCACCTTAAGACAAATTTGCTGTAACATTTTAAAAGCTGTTTGCTTCTTAATGTGAATTTGAAATTGCTCTCAGTTAAACACTTGTAAAGGGGGGAAAAAAAGAAAAACCAAAATATAACATGTATCTATCCTCTGAAAACAAAAGCAAACGTTCTATGGAGACCTTTCTATGAGTTTCACATTTACTCCAGGAAAGGACTGGTGACCTCTCCAGTCAATCCATCAATAAACATTTATTAAAAAGTTAATTTGATGCTATGACAAAAGCAAAGATACTTTTCATATTTATCCTGTATGTGGCTCATTTGTACATGCTCGTTTGCTTGGTGTTTCCCTCCATGTGACTGTGCGTTCCTTGAGGTTGGAGGCTGTCTTTTGACTCCTTTTGTATCCCCAGCTCTTAGGAGATTAACAAATGTTTAGTGACTGAGTAAAATAGAGTGTCTTTTTCAAAGAATCACAAGGACGGCGTCAATGAATTATAGCACATGTGGAGGGTTAGGGAGTAGAAGGTACAAAAAGGTACTGGAAAGGAGGAGGGTGGATTGGGTTTGGAGAGCTTTGGATGGTTTGGTGAACAGAGGTAATATGGTAAACAGGAATATCAGTTCGTTCATATATACTCATATATATATTCGCATGGGCAAAGCACTTAATCTCTCAGTGCTGTAGGCAATTCTCTAAGACTAAATTAGAGAAGAGAGTCAGTTTTCCTCATCTGGAAGTTTCCCATGCCAGTGGTTTTGGTCCCAGGACCCCTTTACACCCTTAAAAATTACTGAGGACTTCCCTCAAAGAGCTTCCATTTGTGTGGATTGTGTTGTCACTGTTTTTGTTTCAATTAGGTCTGACTTTTCATGACCACATTTGGGGTTTTTTTGGCAGAGATGCTGGAGTGGTTTACCATTTCCTTCTCCAGCTCATTTTACAGATAAGGAAACTGAGGCCAACAGAGTTAAATGACTTGTCCAGGGTCACACAGCTAGTAAGAGTCTGAGGCCAGATTTGAACTTAGGTTTTCCTGACTCCAGGACCAGCACTCTATGTACTGAGCCACCTAGCTGCCCATGTAGATTTTATCTATTGATACTTACTACATAAGAAATTAAAATATCAGTATTATTGTGAAAATAGTTTTGCCTTCACGGACCCCCGATTTCATATATATTTATATGTATGTATATATATGTATATATATACACATGTATATGTATGTGTGTATGTGTGTATGTGTGTGTATGTGTGTATATGTATGTATATATGTGTATGTGTGTGTGTGTATATATGTATATGTGTGTGTGTGTATATATATATGTGTGTGTGTGTGTGTGTGTGTGTGTGTGTGTGTGTGTATTATCACAGGACCTGTACCTACCCCTAAAGCACAGCTGGGATGGTAGAATTTGAAACAGGTGGAAACTATGCACATTGTTCCAAAGGGCCCAGAATCTTTCTGTGAGAGGAGATGGGGAGGTCAATGAAGGGGCACACCAGCTGTTCATCCTTGCTTGAGAGTAGACATGGTCAGACTAAGAAAAGAAGAAAAGGGTTCCTTTACTGAAAGACCCATTATATAATTAATAAACTTGGAAATTATGCAAATTATCATACAAACTTTACAGTTGTGATTTCTTTCCTTCTTTGTTTATTTCATCCATCCAGGAATCTCATTTCCACTATTCCTGGGGCTTTTTCTAGTATTTATCTATTTTAGCTATCTGAGTGAATGAATCAGATCTTTACCTCCAGTCTCACATTTGCAACTGCCTTTAGATATTTCTCCACATTCAAATGCCTAAAACTAAATTCACCATCTTGCCTGATCTACTTGCACTCTGATATGCCAATGACCTCATTCCCCAAAACAAACAGACAAAAAACAGCCTTTGCTTCTGACTTCACTAATCAGAAACATAGTGGATAGAACCCTGGACTTGCAGTCATGAAGATCTGAGTTCGAATTCCACCTCAGACACTCACTATCTGTGACCCTGGGCAAGTCACTTAACCCCCTTTGGTGTCAGTTTCCTTACTTGTAATAATAGGATAACGATACCATTTACCTTACAGGGTGGTTACAAGGATCAAATGATGTAACATGTGCAAAGTGGTTTGTAAACCTTAGAGTACTAGATGAATGCCAGCTATGATTATCATCATCATCATTATACGTACACCCATTCCTGCAGTCCTCTGCATAAGAAACCTCAGAATCACCCTCGACTCTTCCCTTGACCTTGCCTGCACATCCTACCAGTCTCTAAATCCTATCGATTTCTTCCTTCATAGCTGTATTCATCCTTTCAATGATCATTGTTGCCATCTGGATACAGGTCCATGGCATTTCATGCCTCTGTATGGCATATTCTTGCCATAACAACTTCATGTCTACTTCACATCTCTGTTCTTTGCACCAGTTCATCTGCACATTGACACTAAATTAATTTTCTTAAAGCATTATATTGATCAATTCACTCTGTTGCTCAATCTTCATTGGTTCCCCCAGGCCTACTAAATGGAACTCGAGCTTTCTAGTCCAGCATTCAAAGCTCTTTACGATACGTCCCTAACTTAATTTTTCATCATTTTCCTACAGGACAATATGTGCCAGACTCTGCTGCTTTTTATCCCCTTAATGTGCTTACGAGCCTTTGCTTGTATTATTCCCTCTGCCTGGAACGTTTTCTCCTGCCCCACCCTATTCCCATCTCCCAAACTGAATCCTATTCATTCTTCAGTGTTCAATTCAAATGTCATCTTTCTGAAATATTTCCTGGTCATACCAGTCCGAAGGGATCTCTCCTTCTGAACTCCTACAGTACTTTTTTTAATCTATAACATAGTACTTCAATTTTAGTCATTTGAATGTGTCTTATCTTTACACACCCCTACTAGATTATAAATACCTTGAGGGAGTCAAGAACCAGGGTATTACATATTTCTGTATCTCCCTTGGCATCTTGCGTATAGTCAGAGCTCAATAAAGATTGATTTGTATATTGACTCTTGCTTCAGTTTTCTCTTCCAAGGAGAACAGTCTTTGGACTGGGAAAAATACAACAAAAGTGGTTAATAGGTGTAGTAACCCAAGATAATTAAGGAGATGGTCAGACAACATTTAGCTGCGCTCAAATCGATAGACCCAGAGAAGATAAAACCTAGGGGACTGGGAAAAACAAAAAACAAACAAACAAAAACCTCATGGGTACGATTGAACCTCTGTCAGTAACATTTGAAAAAACTATGGCAAATGAGAAAATATCAAGTTTTATTACTAAAGAAAGGCAAATATTGAAAATTTGAAAAAAGGGAAAAGAGAAAATATAATGAAGCTTGAAAACTGTATGCCAGGAAGCTTGACTTCATTATTAGAATTCTAGGGTACATTATGAAAGGGATAGTTTCTGAAAACTCAGAAGTGGAAAAAGTGATCACTAAAAGCAGATGTGGCTTCATCAAGAATCAGTCATGCCAAACGAACTTAATTTCCTTTTTTGAAATTTAATTTATAGAATAAAACAAGCATTTTCATAACACAGTACAAAAAAAAAAGATGATTGTACAAGAAACTAATGTACATTTCTATGTACACTTTAGAGCATTTAGGTTCTTTTCCTTTTTCTTTAATCATCTTTTGAAAATAGACCAAGTAGTGGTATTGCCGGATAAAAGGGTATAGGTAGTTTAATAACTCTTTGGGCATAATTCTGGATTGTTCTCCCAAGTGGCTGGATCAGTTCACAATTCCTCCAACAATGAGTTAGTGTCCCAATGTTTCTACGTCTTCTCCAACATTTGTCACTTTCCCCTTCTATCATTTTAGCTAATCTGGCGGGTGCAAAATGATATCTTAAGGTTGTCTTAATTTGCATTTCTCTAATCAATAATGATTTAGCATATTTTTGTATGACTATAAATCGTTTAGATTTTTTTATTGGAAAACTGCCTGTTCATATCCTTTGACCATTTATCAATCGGGGAATAACTTGTATTCTTAGAGATGTGGCAAAGTTCTAACTACTATTTGTGAATTTCCTTATCTTTTCCCCTTAACCTCTTGTTCTGTATTTTACCCACCCTTCTAAAATTCCTTTCCTTATCTTCTTCCCCCACTCTCCTAATCTTATTCTATATACTTTTCTAAAAGTCCCTCCCCCCCCCTCTCTCCCCCAGTTTTCTCACCTCCTTTTTTAAAAGGGTAGAATGGTACAGACTCTATACTATAGAGTGATGGAGTGTGCTTAGACATCACTAGGCATTTGACAAAATGAGTCATGCTATTTTGGGGGAAAAGATAGAGCTGGTTGTTTAGTTACTCAAATGACTGGACCCAAAAGGAGTTATCACTGGGGCAATGTGAACTTAGAGTGGGATGCCCAAGGAATTGGTACTATGCTCTGTGATGTTCAACAATTTTATCAGTGACTTCAGATGGACACATGGATGATGTGCTTATCAAGTCTGCAGATGACAGGGAGTTTCAAGACTTAGCTGGCACATTGAATGATTATCAAGGTCCATAAATATCCCAAAAGGATTTAATGCACAAGGGGCCATTTTTTAAAAAGTGAGATTTAAATAAGGATAAGATTAAAATTATATGCTTGGATTTAAAACAAAAGTCAATTTCTCAAATGTAGGAGGGAGGAGGAGGCAGGACCAGACATGAGTAAGATTCATGTGAAAATGAATCTTCGGAGAAAACAATGATACATGACAACCAAAACAGCTAATGCAATTCTAGGCTACGGTGAGAATGTGGAAATTCAATGTTATATGATCTGCTGCCGTGGTCAGAGCATTTCAGGAATCCTGTGTTCAGTTCTGAGCATCGTGATTTATAAAAGATACAGACAAGCCAGTGGGTGTCCAGGAGACCTGCATGTTCAGGCTGGCTCAGCCACTAACCGTCAATGTGATGCTGGAGCAGTCAATTTCACCTTACAGGCCTCAGCTTCCTCATCTCTAAAAGGAAAGTTTGCACAGAAGTCACACGGCCAAAACTTAAACCCAGTGCTGCCTCAAGACTAGCTCCCTGTCTACGATGAAGCATAGATCCGGAGCAGGAAAGAATCTTAGGGATAATCTAGTGATCTCTAAACTAGATCAGTTCTGGCCAGAAACCCTGAAGGTCTTTTCCTCCCTGAGGTCATTCTGTGTCTTATTCTTCACCTAGCCTTAAACCTAGCCTGAATGGGTGTTGCCTCAGACAAACTGAGACCTGGGAAAGACCTTAGTTTAAAAAGTCCAAGGTCTCCCATTGCATTTGGGGCCATCTCCAGTAGTCCTGATCCGTATCTGGCCACTAGACTCAGGTGGCTGGGAGGAGAGAGTGAGACTGGTGACTTTGCATAGCCCTCCCTCACTTAAGTCCAAATTCACTTGTAAGTCATGACATCACCTTCGCAATGTTGTATCCTTCTCTGAGAATGAAGGACAAACAACAACTACGAAAACAGATCAGTGGGTAATGAGCTGGACCTGAGTCCAGAAGCCATGGGTTCAAATTTGTCCTCAGACACTTACTAGCTGTGTGATCATTTGACCTCTGTCTGCTTCAGTTCCTGCATCTGTAAAACCGGAATCATAATAGCACCTTACCCAACCAGATTGTTGTAAAGATGAAATAAGATAATACTTATAAAACACTTTGCAAACCTTAAGGGATGATCTAAATGCTAGGTATTGTTCTTATTTAAAATAGCAGTTTTCAGTCTTTTTGTGTTATTGGCCTCTTTGGCAGGCTGCTAAAACATGGATTCCTTCTCAGATTGATGTTTTTAAATGTATAAAATAAGATTCATTGGATTACAAAGTAAACCAAAGGTCAATTAAAAAATAAAGACATAGTGCTTCCCCATCCAAATTCACAGAGCCCTTCAAATCTCTCCATGAACCCTTTAGGGGTCTATGGACCCCATGTTAACCCTTGATCTAGTGCAACTCCCTCAATTTATAAATGTGGAAACTGAGTCACAGAGAGATTAAGTGACTTACTCAAGGCCATACAAGTGCTGAGCAGCAGAGCTAAGATTAGAACTCAGGTTCTGTGACTCTTAAGTTCTACACTTCTTTCTAGTGTCCAATGATACCTGTACACGATCTTATATTTAAGGCAGCAACACCTAAAGTAATGTTTACATGGTCTAAAAATTGTGTCATTCTTAGCTCACTTTGATTCCTTTTTCACTACTCTGTCACCATCACTGTACAAAGTGGTGAGGAGGGGTGTGGGGAACTGGACTGGAAGCCAGTTGGTATTTTTCTTTATGTCATGGGTGACCACAACCAAAGAATTTATCACCAAGTGGCCAACCTACATTCAGCAAGGCAGGTCCTTGGAAAAAAGACAGTCTGTTTTTGGAATCAAATTCAAAATCTTAAACCATTCCAGAGTTTGTACTCGCCAACACAGCCTTCTCAAAATCATATCATGTCCATACTACTGAAGAATTTTGTAGAGAAAGAACAAGAAAAGAATTAATTCACATTTTGAAGCTTGGCATAAGTTGTACATGATTATATGGTGGAAGGCATTTTAAATGTTCGAAAATTACAATTCCTTGCATGATATTTTTTCCTTTTACAACCTCCCAAACCTGGCCTTCTAAACAATGAAAACAAATTTGTCTGAGCAGGGATGGGGAACCTGTGGCCTCAAGGCCACATGTGGCCCTCTAGGTCCTCAAGTGGGCCCTTTGACTGAATCTAAACCTCACAGAACAAATCCCCTTAATAAAAGGATTTGTTCTGTAAAACTTGGACTCAGTCAAAAAGCCACACCTAAGGACCTGGAAGGCCACATGTGGCCTTGAGGCTGCAGGTTCCCCATCACTGTAAGGTAAAATAGAACTATTAAGTAGCTCATTTGTTAGGGAAAACAATCTTCTAAACCGGAATAGACTGATGGTGAAGGAGTGTATGTTGAGGTTTTTTTGTCTCTAAAGGGTTCAAAGAAAAGCCAAATAAACACACTTCAAGGATTTTGTAGGGGATCATCTTAGGTAGGAGTTAAGCTCATTTGACATTACTATCCTTTGCTTACCCCCTCACAATCTAATGAAATGGTATAGCCAGGTCAGTACTCCAACACAGGATGCATTCTCATAGGCTGCTGTCCGTAAAAGGAGAGGCTGTCTTCTGACTTTTCCTTTTAACCCCTGAGCTTAATACAGTCTCTAGTAAATCATAGATGCTTAATAAATATTTATTGACTTAATATTCTATTATAGTGCAAAGGTTGTTGTTTGTCCTTTGTTCTGAAAGAGGACCATGGCATCAGGAAAGTGTTGATATGACTTGCAAGTGAATTGGATTTAAGTGAGGGAGGGCTGTGCCTGAGGAGGAGGCATGACAAAGTGGACAGAGCATTGACCCTAGAGTCAGACGACCTGGGTTCAAATTCAACCTCTGAAACCATTTGGATGACCTTGGTCAGGTCTCTTAACCTCCCTGGGCCTTGGTTTTCTTACCTGTAAAATGAAGGGCCTACCCTAGATACTCTGAGGTCCTGAACAGCTCTAGAACTATGATTCTGAGATTCAAGGAAGGCACCCAGTTATCACTTCTAGAGTTCTTTTCTAACCACTCCTATTATTTGTTTTATTTTTATTTACAGGATAGAAACAATTTGTACTATTGCTGTAACACTATGCCATAAATACTGAGGAAAGCCACATACCTACACCATTTAGTAGCTCAGGTTTTAAAATGTATACCGTAGCCACAATTATATGCCAGGAGTGTTGTCTGTGAGAACACAGGGACAGTATGGCCTACTAGCAAGGGTCAGCAAACTATGGTCTAAGTGTCAAATCGTGCCGCTATCTGTTTCTGTACTGCCTATAGGGCTAAGAATGGCTTTTTAACATTTTTAACATTTAAAAAATGTTAAAAAGCCATTCTTAGCTATAGTCATCCAGAAATGGGCACAGTTTGCTGAGCCCTTGATAACAGAAATGATCTGGGTTTTGTATCACAGGTTTTACTACTCAGCTACTTGTTTGACCTTGAGCAAATAACTGACTCTCGTATCTAAAAGGAGCAAATGGATTGATGACCTTAATGTCCTGTTTGGTTCTAAATCATCTGGAACCTAGGAAAAAGATCTAAATGGGTGAGGGGAAGGAATTGTCACAGGAATTCACAAGGCACTTCCAATACCAACATGTCTGTTGGGCAAGGACAGTCTGAATTTAAGGACCAGGTTATGAATAGCCACAAGGGGGAGCTCTCTGGCCAGACTTCCGCAGCAAAGCCTTGCTACTGGAACATGGTTAGCTGCAGGCAGACACTCAAGTTGTCCACCACTATAACAAACAACAACAATGACTCTGGATGTGTTCCTACAGAACTGAGCTTCTAACAAAGCTAAAAGAAATCGGATTTCCTGCTTTGTTTCCTGTGTCCTAGTCTCACATCACCAGCTGCTTCCTGGACATTAGGAAGTGCCATTTTGACATTTCTAACTAGATGTCACATGTGTATCTTAAACTTAACACATCAGAACTCATTTTCCCATCTTCTCAACTTCCTGGGTTTATAATTTCAGTATCTTCCTTGACTTTGAGCTCCTCACACAAACTCTATGTTGAGGAAGGACCACATCAGCTCTATTTCATTATCCAGATTTTCCCCCATCTCCTCACATGGGGATCTACTCCCCTGCCATTTCAGCTCCCTTTTTATGTGTTGTCTTCCTCCACTAGAATATAAGCTCTTCGAGGGCAGAGACTATATTTTTTTTTGCTTGTGCTTGTAACCCCAGTACTTAGCTTTGTGTCTTGATAAATGCTCATTGACTTGACTCTCATTTATCCCAAAATCTAATCGGGTGCCAAATGTTGTTGCTTCTCCCTTTACAACATCTCTTATATCTGCACCCTCTTCTCCACTCACACAGGCATTACCCTAGTTCAAGATCCCAATACTTCAGTTGGTGGACTATTATGATAACTTCATAACTGGTGTCCCTGCCCCATCTCTCCCTATTCCAATTCATTTTTCACATGACTGCCAAAGTGATTTTCCTTAAGATGCTACATCTAACCACGTCATTCACATTTTCAATAAATTCTAGTGGCTCCCTATTACTTCAGGAATCAAGTATAAACAAACACCTTTGTTAGGCATTTTAAATCCTTTGCAACATGGACCCAACCTTTCTTTCTAGTTTTTTTTTTAACTTATTACTCCCCCACACGCACTACAATCCAGCCAAATTGACTTTCAATACTGTCTTTTATGCATGACACTATCTCCAGATTCCATGTCTTTGCACTGGCTGTTGCCCATGTCTAGAATGCATTCCCTCCCCACCTCAACTTTAAAATCTCTAGTTTCCTTCAAGATTCAACTCAAAAGCCACTTTCTATATGAAGTCTTTGATGATCCACCCAAATGCTAGTGTCTTCTCTCTAAAGTTGCTTTATATCTATTTTGTATTTATTTTTTATATTCCTATGTATGTACATGTCTCACCCAATAGACTGTGAAATTCTTGAGGGCAGGGATTGATTCCCCATTGTCTAGAACATGACCTCCCACACAGCAGTTCTTTACAAATTCGATTAGTAGTTTTTGATTCATATTGCAAGGTGGCAAGTATTCTTTTGAAGACCATTAGCATTCCTAACTTTCAGTTCAAATTGGACAGAAAGCAAAGGGCTTAGAGCTACCATGTACAAGACTCAGTCAGAAAGGGTTTCGTGTAAGAGCACATCATGGGAATTGCTGTGGGCAAAAATGTAAAGAAGGCAAAGTTGTCTTTGAAGAATACTCCAGCCTTTACTTTCTGTGAGCTTTTCATCAATTCCCAATCCCCTTCAAGAGCCTTGTACCTTTCTTCTCTTTTCTCCTTACCAAACCCTACCATTAGTCAAGAATCTGGTGTGAGTTCCAGGCATTGCAGTGTGGTGATAAGAATGTAGACTTTAGAGACAAGAAGCCTTGGTTCCAATGCTTTGTCTGTAATTTACTAGCAGTGTGACCATGAATAAGTGACTTACATTATCTGAGCTTCAGATTCTTCATTTGTACAATGAGGAAAATAGAACTGGTACTGCCTGTGTGGCAGGTTGTTATGAGAAAAGTGCTTTGTAAAATACAAAACCAAAGAAGTAGGATTTAGAGGAGCAGAGCCAAGATGATGGAATAGAGTATTTCATCCAAGCTCTCCCAACATTCCATTGCAAACAACTTTTAAAAAAACATGTCAAATCAATTCTAAAGTGGCATAACCAACAAAAGGTTGGAGTGAGACATTTTTCCAGTACAGAACAACTTAGGAGAGTAGAAAAAAAAAGATCTCTGATGCTGTTGGGGGCTGGCCAGGACCACAGCAGTGACACCAGCTGTGGTTCTTCAAAGTAATAGCAGCAACAGCAGCAGCAATAGTACCAGGAACATTTACTGCACAGAAATGGTAAGGGGATTAAATCCTTGGTCAGAAAAAGATTCCAGGAAACCCCTGCGGAAGCACTAGACAAGGTGCCATTTGGCAACCCCATTGCCCATCACCCAATTTGAGGTTGGAATTCCAGGGTGGAGAGAAGCATTTGCAGTCATGAGGGAACAAGGACCTAGTTTCGGGTCACAATGACAGGAAAGAGAGGAGCTGTGGTTGAGAGACAGCAGAGACTCTGCCTGGGTGAGGACCAGAGCCCAGACCAGGAGAGCAGTGACCATACCTCTCCATAGATCCCACCACTTGGAAGCACTGAAAACGTATAGGCCTTCTAAGCTAGCTGTGAAAACAGCAGAGCAAAAAAGTCTAAATCTCAGGAGAGTGACCCTCCCACCATCATCCCAGAGGTAAGCAAAGCACAAATCCAACATAAAATCCAAAGTCAAACAACAACAAAAGAATCTGGAAAGGTTTATGTTGACAGGGGAGGTTTAAGACACAAACACAGAAGAAAACAATGACATGAAAATAGCTTCAGAGGCAGAAAAAAATGTAGATTGGACACAAGACCAACAAGAACTCCTAAAAGAGCTGGAAAAAAAGAATATTAAAATTATTTTTAAAATTAAATATTATGGTAGAGAAAAATTGGGAAAAGAAATGAGAGCAATATAAAAAGATTTGAAAAGAAAATAGCTTGGCACAGAGAGGCACAAAAAATACTGGAAAAAGTTACTCCTTAAAATCAGAATTGGTCAAATGTTAAAAAAAAAAAAGATAAGAAACCTCGATGAAGAAAATAATTCCTTAAAAATTAGCATAGGGCAACTGGAAGCTAGTGACTCCATGAGACATTAAGAAACAATAAAACAAAAGCCAAAAAATGAAAAATAGAAAATGTGAAATGTCTCATAAAAAATCCAACCGACCTAGAAAATAAATCAAGGAGAGAGATAATTTAAGAATTATTTGACTACCTGAAAACCATGATTTAAAAAAAAAGAGCCTAGACATAATAATATTTCAAGGAATTATAAAGGAAAACTGCCCAGATATCTTAGAACCAAAGGGCAAAACAGAAATTGAAAGACTCTACCAATTACCTCCTGAAAGAGATCCCAAGATGAAAGTTCCTGGAAATTTTATACCCAAATTACAGAGCTCAAGGAGAAAATATTACAGGTAGCCAGAAAGAAACTATTCAAATGAGCCATAGTCAGCATTACACAAGATTTAGCAACTACTACTATAAAGGACAGAGGTTCCCCAGCCCTGGCTTAGATTATGATACTCTGGAAAGCAAAGGAGATAGGATTGCAACTAAAGATAACCTACTCAGCAAAATTAAGTATAACAATTCTTCAGGGGAAAAAATAAATATTTAATGAAATATAGGAATTTTAAGCATTCTTGTTTTTAAAAAAAGAGATGAGGGATGAATAAAAAATTTCACTTTCAAATACAAGACTTAAAAGAAGCTTACAAAGGTAAATAAATCATTAAAAAAAACTTAAGCTTAAATTGTTTACATTCTCAAATGAGAAGATAATACATGAACCCCACAAGAACTTTATCATCACTAGAGCACTTGGAAGGAGTCTACTTAGAACGAGGGCATGAGTTGAGTTGCTTATATTAGCATGATCTCAAAAGAAAAAAGGAAGACTGAGAAAGAAGGATATACTGGGAGAAGAGAGAAGGGAGAGAAAGAATGAGGAAGATTATCTCACATAAAAGAGGCACAGAAGGAGGAATTATTACGGTGGAGGGGGGAGCAGGCAATGCTTGAATTTCACTCTCATCAGGATTTGGTTAAAAGAGGAATGCATGAGGTACATGGAAAAAATACTTATGAGATCTTTGGATAAGGGAAGAGTTAATACTAAAGAAGAGAAAGAGAGGATCACAAGAAACCAAATGGATAAGTTTGATTACACTAAATTGAAAAGGGTTTGCACAAACAAAACCAAATGTAGCTAAAATTAGAAGGAAAGCATGAAACTGGGGTGGGGGAGGGATTTATAGCAAGTTTATCTGATAAAGTTTTTACTTCCCGGGTATATAAGGAATCAAGGCAAATGTATAAAAGTAAGAGCCATTCCCCAATGGATAAATGGTGAAAGGATATGAACAGGCTATTTTCAGAATAAAGTTACCTAAGCTCTGAATAGTCATGAGAAAAAATGTTCTAAATCACTAATAGAGAAATGCATATTAAAACAACTCTAAGGTATCACCTCACATCTATCAGATTGGCTGATATGAAAGACAAGAAAAATGATAAATGCTGAAGGGGAAGTGGAAAAATAAGTTCTACTAATGTACTGCTAGTGGAGTTGTGAACTGATCTAACCATTACTGAAGAACAATTTTAAACTATGCCCAAAGGCTATATAATACAGTGCATGTTTGGGCCCAAAAATACCACTAATAGGCCTCTATGGAAAAGAGATGAAAGAAAAAAGAAAATGACCCACATTTACAAAAATATTTATAGCAGATCTTTTTGTGGTGGCAAAGAACTGAAAATTGAGGGGATGCTCATCAACTTGGGAAAACCTCCAAGGCCCACCACTAATGTGGTTGCCACATGTACTTTAGGCCAACCCCTGCTGTGGTATCACAGACCTTTCCTGCCTAAATCATTTTGGGCTGGAAAAACATCTCACCCCAACCTTTTGTTGGCTATGTAGCTCCAGAATTCCATTTGACATGTTATTTTAAAATTGTATAGAGAGAAATGTTGGGAGTGTTTGTATGGGTTACTGCCTCTGTCATCTTGGATTTGCTTCTGTGATATAAATTATCATGCAGTACTCTTGTGGTATAAGAAAAGACTAAGGATATGGTTTTGAAAAAACCTAGAAAGATTTAAGCTGATTGATACAAAGTGAAATGAGCAGAACCAGGAGGTCATTGTGCACAGTAAGAGCAATATTATAATGATAACCAACTATTAAATATTTAGCTACTCTAATCAGTACAATGCATTGTGACAATTCCAAAAGATTCATGATGGAAAATTCTCTCTACTTCCAGAGAGAGAACTGATGAACTCTGAGTGCAGATTAAAAGCATTTTTTCACTTTATTTTTTTTTTGCTTTTTTTGGCAACATGGTTAATGTACAAATGTGTTTTGCATGACAAAAAAGTGGGAGTTAATAGTCACTTTTATATCTTAACACAAATTTCATTCACTATGTTCCCTCTCATGTGGACATTTACATAGTAAACTTTCTTTCCAGTCATAGAATAGATGGCTTTATCCCTTTTTACCAATAGGTATATTTGGGGGAGTCAGAGGACTCTCTAGACATGAGAAATTTAAAGACCTGTGTTTGAGTACCAACTCTGTTCCCTATTAGCCATTTAATCTTGGACAAGTCACATGAGCTCTCTGAACTCCAATTTTCTCATTTATAAAATGGGTACTATATATATCCATATATATATAGATATATGGATATATATATATAGATAGATACATATATATATGTGTGTGTGTGTGTGTATATATATATATATATATATACACATATATGTATATATATCCAACCATAATTTACTGGCTTTCCGACTCTTCCTCTGCCTTCCCTCACAAACACCTTATTTGCTTCATCTATACCTTGACCTCTAACCCCTCAACCTTTTAATTCTCTCCCAGGCCATTTCCCCTATACTAGCCCCTCTCTCCTCTTTTCCTCATTTCGATTCCTTCATGCACCAGTTCAATTCTAAAGTGTTTCCTCCCTTGAATCTCAAACTTTCTTATTATTTCCCTGATTATGTCCTACCATTCTTCAGCCTTGGGTCACTTCTACCATTCACTGTCTTTGCTCTACAAACATGCTGCTGAACAAAGAGAAAATCATGCAACTGTTCTGACTGGGTCCATTGCAAATTTTTACACAATCTCAGCTGGGCCCTCACTGCAGCTAGGTAATCCTACTACACCTGCCTTACTAACTCACTACCTTGTTCTCCATAGTGGCTCTTCTAAATTTTTTTATCTCTCCTCAAATCTCCAAATGTTCTCCCTCATTCCCCCTCTTAGCTGAGAACCTTGCCTCATATTTTACAAGAAAAAAATCGAGACTATGTACCATGAACTCCATCCTTTCCCTCATTTCATCTCAGATACATTTTGCCATTATCTCCTTCTTCACGCCTGTCTCACATATGAAGTGGCTTTACTCCCTACCTAAGGCTAACCCTCCCACCTGCTCAGGCCATCCCATTCTAACTTCTCTCCTCCAATAGATTGACCCTTCTGACATCCCTACTGTATCACTTATTTTCAATCTCTCTCTGTCTACTGGTTTACTCCCTACTGCCTACAAATATACCCTTGTCTCTCCCATTCTGGAAAAAAACCCTCACTTGATCTTTCCATCCTTCTTAATTATTATCCTATTGTAGCTAATCTTCTGGAAAAGGCCCTAATAGGTACCTCCAATTTCTCTCCTCTCACATCATCTGGTTTCTGACCTAATCATTCCACCAAAACCGCTCCCTCCAAAGTTACCAATGATCTCTTAATTGCTAAATCCAATGGCCTTTTCTCAATCCTCATTCTCCTTGACTTCTCTGCAGCCTTTGGCACTGTTGATGACTCTCTCCTTCTTGATATTCTTTTCTAAATAGGCTTTTTGGGACACCACTCTCTCCTGTTCTACCTATCTGATGGCTCCTTCAAAGTCTCCTTTGCTGCACCCTCATCTAAATCATGCCCACCCACCATAGGTGTCCCTCAGGGTTCTGTCCTGGACCCTCTTCTCTTCTACCTTTATACTAACTCACGTAGTGATCTCATCAGCTTCCATGAATTTAATGACCATTTCCGTACTGGTTATTCTCAAATCTCTCCATCCTGACCCAGCCTTTCTATTGACCTCAAATCTTGCATCTTCAACTGCCTTTCAGACATCTCAAAGTAGATGACCTTCTGGTCTCTTTTCCAGGAAAGCTTCTCATCCAAATGGGACTGACTATACATTTCCCACTCCCTGGAAGAGCTGCCTGACCTGAGAATCCATACCATAACATATTGCCTAGGATCAATGCAGGATTATCTGGGGGAAAGACTATTAATGAGGAGTCCCTACCAACCACATTGGCCTCGCCTCCCCATGGCAAACATCACCTCAGCCCTCCCTCAATCACCACCCCCCCCCCTGCCTTCCTTTTTCCTTTCACCCTTTGAGAAACTTTATGGAAAACAGTAAGGTCCAGCTGTGGCTCTGACACCTATTCTGTGATCTTAGGTCAGTCGTGTCATTTCTCCAGGAGCTAATTTCCTAATCCATAAAACGAGAGAATTGGTCAGGGGATGGGGGGGCCTCCAAGACCCTCTCAGCTCTAAATCAAAGATCCGAGATCTCTTCCTTTCACCAGGAGAGACCTAAGAGGGCAGCAAGTCTAACCCATTCTTTATAGAGGTGAGGATATTGAGGCACAGAAAAGTTAGTGACTTCCCCAGGGTCACACAACTAGTGTCTAATGAGGGATTTGAACCCAAATCTTCCTGACATCGAGTCCATTGGCTTTAAGTCATACAAAGAAAAGTGTCTTATTGTTATTGATAACAGTACTTCTAAAACCTCTAGCCTGTCCCCCATGGCCACACCTCCTTCCTGGGCCCCCTCAGCATGCAGCAGGTTGAAGGATGAAGCCTCACCTTGAAATCAGGAGGCGAAAGGAAAAGCTCAGAATATAAAGCTACCTTCTGCCAGCCCTCACAGCAATTTCCATAATGCTGCTAGCTCACAAACCCTCCGTGACATTTGCAGGTAGGAAAATCCCAGCATCTGCTCATTTCCCCGTTTCCTTGCCTTTTTTGCTCTTACTTGTCAAATCCTGTGCCTGTGCTCCTTCCCACGGCCCTCCCACGGGGCTGTCACAGATGTGCCTGGATTCCAGGCTTTCTGCTCCCTCTTTGTTCTGAAGGTTACTCTTGCTGCAGGGCCCGCCCTCTGCTTGACTTCCTTTCCTCCCTTGCTTTTCTGCCTCCTCCCATGTGCTTTCCTGGTACCATTTTCATTGTGTTCTTCCTACAGAGAAGAGATCCTCCCACTTGATGTTTCGACCCCAGTCTTCTTTCCTCCACCCTTGTACCTTCATTTCCCTCTCTCTGCTCCCCTCCCACACCCCACCCTGACCTTGTGAGAATTGGATACTTCACCTCTTTTTGTAAGAGAGATCTGATGCTTGTAGGGACCTCAGAGTCCATCTAGTTCAACCCCCTCATTTTACGAATAAGGAAACTGAAACTCAGGCCAAATGAGTTACCCCTAAGTTGCACAGGCAGTGAGGCTTAGACGCTGGATTTGAACTCATGTCCTCCAACTTCAGAACCAGCACACTCTCCATTATACCATGCTTGACATAGCATCCTTTCATTATTCTGAAAGAAAGAAAAAAAAAAGATGTGCAAGGATGGCATAGTTTGGTGGAAAGGACAATAGATTTGGAATCGGAAGGGAATAAGCATTTATATAGCTTTACAAATATCTTCACACTGAATCCTCACAACAACCCCATGAGGCAGGTGCTATTATCCCCATTTCCAAGTTGAGGAAACTAAGGCAAACAGAAGTTAAGTGACTTGCCCAGAGTCGCAGAACTAGTGGTCTCCAAAACTACAGGACCAGTGGTCTATCCACTGCAGCACCTAGCTGCCTCGAGTCAGAAGAACTCTGTTTGAACTCAAGTTCTGCTATTGCCACCTTGAGAGAGGTCCTTTACCACTCTGCCTTAGTTTCTTTGGGGGCTTCTGAAGTCCCTAACAGCTTTAGATGATGATTCAATTATCCTCTGCTGCACTCTGTGTTTGGGGCAGGGGGCTTATTTATTGTCTCTAAATCAATAAGGCCAACATTTTCCCTGCCTGGTCTCGGACCAATAAAATGCGCTCAGTATTTACTGCATTCCACGTCAGGCAGGCGGGAGGGCCCAGAGCACTGGAAGGAAATGTAATTGTCACTGTGGAGTTTCGTTATCATCCCGAAAATTAGTTACCTCTGAGGTTACAGCGAATGACCTTGAACCGTCCAGGAAAGCTGCTGTCTCTTCTAACTCCTTGGTGACAGAAATGCCCCCTCTGCCAGGAACCACCACCCTGCCCCGAATTGTGTCAGGAATGACTAAGATCCAGAAGAGTGAAATTTTCTATTTAATTTGGTACTACAATCTAGGTGTCTTTGATATAGCCAAAGAGCACAGTTTTCTAAGATTATTTCTTTTCTTTCCTCAGTGGATAAATTTTAGCTTTCAAATACTCTTGTGATGTCATAAAAATGGCATCGTTCCCCTGGTGTCAGGGGAAAGGGGGAGACACGGCCACAGAAAGCTCTCTGGGCAGCAGCAGATTGGTGGCCCTTCAGGGTGGTCTCCTGAGACAAAACTGGACCCGAGGGCCCTTTGTCACAGGTTGTTCAGTGAAGAAACAAGGAATCCCCCAGCCTTGCTATCTGAGAAAACAGAGGTTTTGGGAGCCTCAGTATACCTTTGCCTCTAAGGATCTGGTTTTTGTCGGCTCCCCTCTGCTTCTGTCCTTTTCTTTGTAAATGTATGCCTTTCTCTCTCAGTTCTTTCAGGGTTTACTGCCTCCTGATTTACCCCTACCTGCCTACACACACACACACACACACACACACACACACGCACATCTTTGTGCCTTCCTCCAGACATTTTATTTCATTATCTTCTCCAGTCATTGTCAGCCCATTCATCCTCCTCTGTTTCCTCCTGCATATGTGCCCACTCCTGAAGCACAAGAGGGAAGTGGTTAATACTCCTGGGCGTGTCTGGAGAGAACCCATGCAAGTGCCATTAACGGACACATCCCCATGATGAAATTCTCTGAAACAATGAAATTAAAACTGCAGAGAGAAGTGACCACCAGAGGTCGCTCTAACAAGACCTCTAAGTAAACCTGTTCCTATACAGCTTGTTACTTCTACTAAGAGAAAATTTAAAAATTAGAGGAAGGTGCACATCCAGACTTCCTCTAGTCCATTCTCCTGTGTCCACACAGTAGGACTACAACTCAATCCAACAGACACCTATCAAGGATCTAGTGCAGGTGTTTCTTGGATTTGTGTGTGTGTCTGTGACATGCTGGTAAAGTCTCTAAGAAGTTTCTTAAATACATAAGAAAAAAATAGAATTACAAAGGAATTACATAGAAATACAGCTATCAAAACATTTTTTAAAAACAAGTTCATATATCTTAGGTTAAGAAGCCCTATTCTAGTATATATTTCATACTTTGGGCTGTGGGAGATTTCTAGGTATGATTGTCTTTGGAAGTATATATTCTATCATGGGCAGTTAGATGGCTCAGTGGATAAAGCACTGAGCCTAGAGTCAAATCCAGCCTCAGACACTTACTCACTATGTAACCCTGGACAAGTTACTTTATCCTGTTTGCCTCAGTTTCCTCATCTGTCAAATGAGCTGGAGAAGAAAACGGCAACCCACTGTAGTATCTTTGCCAAGAAAACCCGAAACGGGAACGCAAAGAATCAGGCCCAACTGAAACAACTGAACCACAATGGCAGCACAATTCACATAAATGCCAGCTCTTCGAGGGGAAGTCATCAGTGATTTTTAAGGGCGTAAAGGGGTCCTGGGACCTCCCAGATGAGGGAAACGGCCTGTCTTCTCTGTACCTTATAGTCACTTTGCACAATTTACAATCCTCGGTTCCCGCTTTGTATCTCTGATAACAGCCCAGTGTGTTTTATGGCCTTAATATCTTAATAAGTGACTAAAACTTTAGCTGTCCCTGGGGACAGTTTCTTCGTGGCAGATGTTCCCATTTTCTATAAGCTCCACTGGGGGTTCTATTTCTTATCATCCATCTGTAAATCAAATGTTGCTCCTTCTCATTCTGTGAATTATGGTCTTCCAAAGGGAGACGGTGACAGCATACTGGGTGGTGTCCTACAGTAAGTTTCCCAGTCTTTCTGGGTGGGGGCAATGAGTCAGAGCAGCAAGAGAGACCCTAAAGTTGCCCTGAGCCAATGAGTTATGTGAAATCGCTCTGGGTTATAATGACATCCGTTTCATAACTCATCCTAACTCCTATCCTCCTTGACCCTAGTCCAAACTGACAGAACAAAGCCCTGAAAAATAACACACCTTTCCATTCTCTGTAGCCTTTGTGCCATGGAGTCTGGAGCTCTGTTGGATTAACAGTGAAATAAGTGGGAGGGGTATTCACTCCCTTCTCTGGCCCCCACCCTTGTAATATGGGCATTACTGGCCTACGCAGATGCTTCCTTTCTCCTCCCACCAGACTTGACCTACTTTTTAGTCGCTGCCTGTCAACTTCTCTATTACAGACTTTATTTTTTCCCTCTGCCCATGCATGGGAGGGAGGGGAGGAAGGCAGTGTTTCCTGACAACCCAGACTCCTACCAGACAGCAATGCCTATTGATTCCTTTTTTTTTTTTTTTTGCCTAAGAGCAAAAGCCTCAGACCCAGCTTTACCTCTTTTTGGACATTAATAAAAAATGTTAAAAATCAATATTATTTTCTTTTATAACAGAGGTATCAAACCCACAGCTCACAGGGCCACATGTGGCCCACAACAGTCCAAAGTTATCAGAGATACAAGTCAGATTAAAATGCAGTTTCTGATTTTAATGCATTGTGTTTAATAATACATATATGTATGCATATATAACATATATAAATGGGTGGTTTTCTAAGTCAATGTTTGGCTCCCAAGAATCCATATGGACAGTTTGGTGGTCCCTATTTCTTCTAAGTTTGAGTCTACTGTCTTATAACTCTCTCAGGCCCTCAGCTGGTGTCCACATTTACTGATATTCACTTACCTTATATACCAAGAATAATCAGTCTTCCTCTCTTTCATAACAGCCTGTTCACAAATAATGAAGCATACAAATGAAGAGCACTTACACTGAATCACTATAATAAGCCAATATTAAAGTACTCATTGGATTTTAGATATTACTCTTTTTGAGAAAAAGTAAGAAGAATCTATTTCAGTTTTTGTTACTGTTTTTCAGTCATTTCTAGTCATGTCTGACTCTTTGTGACCACATCTGGGGCTTTCATGGCAAAGATACATGCCATTTCCTTCTCCAGCTCATTTGACAGATGAAGAAACTAAGGCAAACAGAGTGAAGTGACTGTTTCAACAATCCGGCTAGCAGCCATTGTGGGAGTGAAAGACCAACACAAGCCCAACAACAAGCATGCTACCAGCACGCTGCAAAAGCCCAGGTTCTTTTGATCTGCTTTACTAAGGAAAGCAACGTTAACAGGTTGACAAGTTTACTTTAATTCAGCTTACAAATACCATTCACTTAGTTCAGGGGAAAAATCCAGCACCCTGAACTTCGGAACAAATACAAACAAATTACAAACATCGACAGACAGACCCAATACAATTCATAGTTACCAACACCTAGGTTCAGCCCGGGAGCTCAGAACAAGGGCTGGCCCAGAGAAACACATACCACCACTGCTGTGGGTAAGAGCTCCAAAGAAGAGAAAGACAACCCCTGGTTTTATATCTTTCTCAGGGTCAGGGGTGAGTCACACATGCGACTCACCCACATGACCTAAAATCATCACTAAGAGGTGACTTAAACCCATGTGGTCTAAAAGGCTCTGATGGCCCAAACATGTCACTCAAACTCATGTGTAAACTAGGCCCTCCCCTGAGCCAAGAAGGTCACCAAGGACTCCCAAATCTAATCAAGGAAACAAAGGCCAAACTCTTCAAGGGCACTTGGTTGAACTGAGTGCTAAGAGCCCATTTTGTTTACCAACACAGTGACTTGCCCAGGGTCACACAGCTAGTATCTCAGGCCAGATTTGAGCTCAGGAAGGTGAGTCTTCCTGACCCCATGCTTGGTGTACTAGCCACTGCACCACCAATCATTTCAATGCCTGTGTACATTTCTTAGGGCTAAGTCCAACATTAATTGGACAATCCTTTCATTCTGGCTTTAACTGTCCTGTCTGGCCTGGGGTGTCATCTTCAACTCCTCACCTTCAGTCCCCACATCCAATATGTTGTCAAGGCCCGTCAATTTTATCTTCAAAAGAATCTTGTGCATTCATTTCTTTGTCTCCTCTGGTATTACTGCCACCTGGGGACAAACCCTCATCATCTTAAAACTGAACTATTGCAATAGCCTGCTGGCTGGCCTTCCTGCCTCAAGTCTGTCCCCACTCCACTCCATTCTCCATCTAGCTACTAAAGTGATTTTACCATAGCACAAGGTTTACTATGTCACCCTTTGACTCCAATAAACTCCAGTGGCTCCCTACAGGAAACCTATAGGAAGCTATGATGCACACTGATGATCTTACAAAGGAAACAGAAGACATTGCCTCCTTGCCCTTTAGTATGAGGCATGACCATAATGGCTTAGCCAAATCTTTCTCTGGGCCCTGCTGGCCCTGGTGCAAGTGCCCTGGTTCACAGAATCATAGATGCAGATCTTGGTGGGGCTGGATCGCTTCCAACTCCCTCCCATCCTCAGTGAGGCATGAGGAACCCAAGGAGATTAAGTGTTTTGCCCAAGAACACAGAATTGTTAAGTGGCAAAGTCAGGATTCAAACCAAAGTCTTCTGACTCTAAATCCAGAACTTTTTGCATTTTACCACAACGCCTCAGTTCAGAATTCTGGAGTTAGGAGGGACCTGAGGAGCCATGTGTCCAGCTTGTACCCAAAAGGAATCCCCATTATCATCATTCCAAAATCTTTTCTTGACGACCCCTGGCAAGGAGAAGCCCGTGACTTTCTGAAGCACCCTGTTCTACTTTTTTAAACAGCTCTAATAGGAAGTTTTCCTCTTCTTTTTTTTTTTTTTTGAGGGGATAAGGCAGGACAATTAGGGTTAAGTGACTTGCCCAAGGTCACACAGCTAGTAAAGTTTTCCTCTTCTTGAGCCTAAATTTGACTCTGCAGCTCCCATCGATTGCTCTTGGTTCGAGCGAAGTCAATAAGGCTTTATTAAGTACCTACTATGGGCCAATCATGGTTCTGAGTCCTGGAAATACAAAGAAAGGCAAAAAAAAAAAAAACAGTCTGTGTTCTATAGGACTTCACAGTCAGAGGGAGATAATAGTCAAAAAGCTATGTAGAAACAAAGATAGATAGATAGATAGACAGATAGGCAGGCAGATGATAGAAAGAGAGAGAGGAAGGAAGGATGGATGGATCAATCAATCAATCCATTGACCCATCTCAGAGGGAAGGCAATTAGCACTGATGGGAACTGGGAAAAGCTTCCTACAGAATCTAAGATTTCAGCTAAGACTTGAAGAAAGACAAGGAAGCCAGGTTCTGCTGTCTGGGACCAAACTAAACAGTTTAATCCTTCTTATACATTATAGTCCTTTAAATACTTGGAGAGGCATTATCACTTAAATACTTTTAAGAGGCATTATGGTGCAGTGGCAAAAGGGAAGGAATTAGGGCTAAAAACCGAGATTCAAATCCTGAATGTTATTTGCTACCTAAGTCATGTTGGGCAAGTTACATAAACTGGGTTTCAGTTTCCTCAATACTAAAATGTGGGTCTCAGTGATCTAGCAGGGGTGAGAAACCTGCAGCCTGGAGGGCACATGTGGCCTTCTAGGTCCTTGGGTACAACCTTTTGACTGAGTCCAAGTTTTACAGAACAAATCCTTTTATTAAGGGGATTTATTCTGTGAAGTTTGGATTCAGTCAAAGGGCTGCACTTGAGGACCTAGAGGGCCACATGTGGCCTTGAGGCTGCAGGTTCCCCACCCCTGCTAGCCTGGGGGAAACAGCAGCCACTCAATCACACGTACATACATAAGGATCCCTGCAGGTGTATATTGACTTAAAAAGCCATTGTTTTCAGTTGTTTTAGTCATGCCTTACTCTGTGACACGATTTTGGGGGTTCACTTGGCAGAGATACTGGAATGGTTTGCCATTGCCTTCTCCAGCTCATTTTACAGATGAGGACACTGACTCATCCAGGGTCACACAGCTAGTGTCTAAGGCCAGATTTCAACTCAGAAAGATGAGTCTTCCTGACTCCAGGCCAGGCACTCTGTGCACTGTGGCACCACCTAGCTGCCCTAGACAGGAAGCTAAGTCTCTCTCACTCCAGCCCAAGTTCACATCACCGAATATTGTTATCTTATTCTGACAGCCCCAGGGTTCATTCATCAACACATACTTATTACATAACTCCTCTAGACATAACACTGTGTTCTCCCTATAGGGGAGGGGAGAAATGGAAGACAGGACCACCTCTGGTCTCAAGCTGCTTACAATTTTGCTTAGGAGATAAGATAGATACCCAAGTAAACAGTTCCATTAACTGTACAAAGATAGCTATGAATAAGTACCAAATGGCTACAGATAAAACCAGTGCTGTAGGAACTCACAGGAGTGAAAGATCCCTAGGGGATGGAACAGCAGGGGGGGAGATATCCTTTACTTGTTTTAAAAATCATCATCTATTAACATCATAGGGCAAACCGGCTTTGCTGTGTCTATGTTATTTGCGTTAAATCAGACTATCCGAGTGTTTCTTATAACAGAGCCCTATAAGAAGGACTGGCAAGCAAAAGATTCCTCTTTTCCAGGCAGTTGACTGCTCACAAATGGATTTTTGCCGCCCTACATCTAATTCAACCTCTTGCTATATAAACACAGCTGGAGCCTTGGATTAGGTTCTTCCGTCGCTGCCCCTACAAGCCTCTGGATCTCTCCAGCGACATCTTATGGGCCTTTCTCTATATGAATCATAGGCAAATGGGCCTAGATTCCTATTTTTAACTGTAGAACTTCAATTTTTTTGTAAGCAGATTGGACAGAATCCAAAAAGAGCAGTGACAAAAATTAAGAGGCGGAGGCACTGTTTAAAAAAAAACATTAAAGGGATTACCTCTGGAAGATTTGAGCAGATAGATTTAGTAATTATTGCGGTCGTCCAGTTGTTTCAGTCATGTGCAACTCTTCACGACCCCATCTGGAGTCGTCTTGGCAAGGATACTGGAGTGATTTGCCATTTCCTTCTCCGGCTCATTTTATAGAAGTAGAAACTGAGGCAAAAAGGGTAAAGTGACTTGCCCAGAGTCACGCAGCTGGTAAGTGTCTGAGGCTGGATTTGAGCTGATTCTAGACTACAGGCCAGGCACTCTACCCACTGCACCACCTGGCTGCCTCAGGGAAAACACTACATAGCTTCAAAAAGGGGTCACTCAACAAATGGAAAACCAATGACAGCATCTTTTTTTATATAGACAATCTTTCTTTCCTTCTCTGTCCTTCCTCATCCCCATCTTCTCCCTCTGTTATTTTTCACTAAGGAAGAATGAGAGTTAAAGGGTGATATAGTTCTCTTTTGACTGAAAGGCAATTTGTTTCAGAGTAGACTATGCCTTTTTTTTTCTTTTTGTTTGTTTGTAGTACTGACCTTATTCTGGTAATCAGTATTCTGGAGGGGGTGGAGAGCAAATCTGTGATTCATGTTCAGTCAGTATAGACAGCTGCTGGTAGGGAAACTCCCTCTTCTACCAATGCAAGTCAGTGACTTATCTGTAACTTAGAGTGACAGATGGTTGCCTGGAACTCTGAGGTTACATGATTTCCCCACAGTCACACAGTGTCGGAGGCAGAACTTTTGCAGCCTCACAAGTGATTACTTTTAAGTTACAGAAAATCTGTAAATTGCCATTCGGAGATAAGGCCTCAGCATCTGATTAAAAGATAATAAATTGTGTAAAATGAGGAAACTTACATTAGAAAGATTTAGACAGTCCATGGGTGATGAATAAGGGCAATTCCTATTCTCTCCTGTTTCAGGCTATAGATTGCTAAGATGTGCCTCAGACCAACTGTTGGTGTCTTCCTTGTCTTTATGGAAAAGCTTATTGGATAGTTCCATAATTTATCGAGTTTATTCCTAGCCTTGTAGTGTAAGGGGTATTTGAAATGACATTCAAAGACTGTGGGTGTGAATCCAACCTAAATTAGATAGACCTTCTAACTAAAACAGAACTTCCAGACCCCTCAGTCAGTCCATACACTGTTGGGTAGTTCATGAGAAAACTACATTAATGTACCCAAGATAATGTATCTACTAACCATATGGACCAATTATCTTCACCCTATTCCATCAGTGTAAATACTATCTCTCCCACTCTCCATCCAAAACATCAATGACATTATGCATAAAGGAAACTGATTCAGAAGGAGGGACTAGATCAACCCAAATCAATCATTACTACATCTGCTTCATTGAAAGTGCAGAAGTAACTGGCTAGAGCCTTCCCCTCCAAGGTTACCTTCCACGTACCTTGTACAAACCCAATGATGTAGATGCTGTCTCCCCCAACAGAATGCAAGCTCTCTGAAGGCAAGGACTTTTTTTTAGCCTTTCTTTGTATCCTTAGCATTTAACACAGTTTCTTCTGGCACTTATTAGGGGCTGATAAATGCGTGCAATTAATTGATCAGTAACGTCATTGTTGCACATGAGCCACAGAACAGAATTATATCATAGTCAAATTAGATTGACTAGAAGACAATCAGATCATTTACTTATTTATCAGCTAACATAGACAAAAAATAACTAGGCAATGCAACGAAGATAGTGTTGACTTGGAGTCAGAAAACCTGAGTTTAAATTTTATGTTCAACAACTACAAGTTATTTGAAACTGGGCAAGTAACTGAACCTCTCAGCCTCAGTTTCCTCAACTGTAAAATGTACATAATAATAGCACCTTCCTCCCAGGGTTGTCATGAAAATAAAATGAGATAATGCACATAAAGAACTTTGAAAACCTTAAAATTCTGTGCAAATGCTAATTATTATTATTTGAAATATATACTATAGTTGATTTAGTTGGGCTGAATAGTCCAACTTTTTCAAAGATGTTCCTAAAAGATAAGATTTTATTTTTTCCCCAATTACATGTAAAAACAATTTTTAATATTTGGTATTTTTTTTTAGTTTTGAGTTCCAAATTCTATCCCTCCCTTCCTCCCCTCCCCCCTTCCTGAGATGGTAAGCAATCTGATACAGGTTATAATATGTAATCATGTAAAACATTTCCATATTAGTCATTTTGCACAAGAAAATGAAAGAAAGATGAAGGAAGGAAGAGAGGAAGGGAGGGAAAATAATATGCTTCAGTCCGTATTCGTATGACATCAGTTCTTTCTCTGGAGGCAGATAGCATTTTTCATCATGAGTGCTTTGCAATTGTCTTGGATCGTTGTACTGCTGAGAATAACTAAGTTATTCACAATTCTTCATTGTACAATATTGCTGTTAATGTTCTCCTGGTTCTGCTTATTTCACTCAGAATCAGTTCATGTAAGTCTTTCAGGTTTTTCCGAAATCATACTGTTTGTCATTTCTTATAGCACAATAATATTCCATTATAATCATATGCCGTAACTTGTTCGGCCATTCCTCAATTGATGAGCATCCCCTCGAAGAACAATTCTTAGCCACCACAAAAAGAGCTGCTATAAATATTTTTTTACAAATAGCTTCTTTTCCCTTAAAAAAAAAGTCTCTTTGGGATGTAGACCTAATAGTGGTGTTGCTGGATCAAAATGTATGCAAAGATTTATAGCCCTTTGGATATAGTTCCTAATTGCTCTCCAGAATGGTTGGATTGGTCTACAACTCCACCAACAGCACATTAGTGTCCCAGTTTTTCCGCATCCCCTCCAACATTTATCATTTTCCTTTTTTGTCATAATAGCCAATCTGATATGTATGAGGTGGTACCTCAGAGTTGTTTTAATTTGTATTTCTCTAATCAATATTGATTTAGAGCATTTTTTCATATGACTATAGATAGCTTTGATTTCTTTGTCTGAAAACTTCTTATTCATAATTATTTGACCATTTATCAATTGGGGAATGACTTGTATTGCTATAAATTTGACTCAGTTTTCTACATATTTGAGAAATGAGGCCTTTATCAGAGATATTTGCTGTAAAACATTTTCCGGTTTTCTGCTTCTGTTCTAATTTTGGTTCCATTGGTTTTGTTTGCACAAAAATTTTTTAATAGGGGTAGCCAGATGGCTCAGTGAGTAGAGCACCAGCCCTGGAGTCAGGAGGACCTGAGTTCAAATATAGCCTCAGACACTTGACACACTTACTAGCTGTGTGACCTTGGGCAAGTCACTTAACCCCAATTGCCCTGCTTTCCCCTTTCCAAAAAAAAAAACTTTTCAATTTTATATAATCAAAATTATCTATTTTATATTTCATAATGCTCACTATATTTTCTTTGTACCTAAATTCTTCCTTTATCCTTAGATCTGACAGGTAAACTGTCCCACACTCTCCTAATTTGCTTATGGTATCCCTTTTGTGTCTAAATCATGTACCTATTTTGACCTTACCTTGGCATATGGTGTGAGATGTTGGTCTATACCTAGTTTCTGCCATACTCTTTTCCAGTTTTCCCAGCAGTTTTTTGTCAAATAATGAGTTTTTTGTCCCAAAAGCTTGTTTCTTAGGGCTTATCATATAATAGATTACTATGGTTATTTACTACAATGTATTGTGTACCTAATCTGTTCCATTGATCCACTACTTTATTTCTTAGCCAGTACCAGATTGTTCTGATACTTATTGCTTTATAATACAGTTTGAGATCTGGTACAGCTAGGCAACATTCCTTCATTATTTTTATTGATTCTCTTGATATTCTTGACCTTTTGTTCATCCAGATGAATTTTGTTATTTTTTCCTAGCTCTATAAAGTAATTTTTTGGTAGTTTGATTGGAATGGCACTGAAAAAGTAAATTAATTTAGGTAGAATTATCATTTTAATTATATTGGCTTGGCCTTCTCATGAGCAATTAGTATTTTTCCAGTTGTCTAGATCTAATTTTATTCCTGTGAAAAGTGTTTTGTAATGGTGTTCATATAGTTCTGGGTTTTTCTTGGCAGGTAGACCCAAGTATTTTATAGAGTGTCTACAGTTATTTAAATGGAATTTTTCTTTCTATTTCTTGCTGTTGGATTTTGTTGGTAACATATAGAAATATTGATAATTTATGTAGGTTATTTTATATCCTGCAACTTTGCTAAAGTTGTTAATTATTTCCACTAGTTTTTTAGCTGATTCTCGAGGGCTAAGTATATCATCATGTCATCAGCAATGAGTGATAGTTTTGTTTCCTCATTGCCTAGTTTAATTTTTTTAAAATTTCTTTTTGTTCTCTCATTGCTATAGCATTTCTAGTACAAAGTTGAATAACAGTGGTAATAATGGGTTTTTCAAAAAAATTTTAAAATATATTGCATACATAAATAAAATGTATTGCATGGAGGCTCTGTGATCTCTCTGCCTTCTTTCCTCAGTGCTGAAATCTCTCTGCTTTCTGGGACCCAGCTCTGCACATGCAGGTACCAGGACAGTTTGTAGAGCACAAAGACGGAATGGCCCCTGGCACCCAGAGACCCTCATCCCAAGAGTTGATGACATTCAAGGACATGGTTGTGGACTTCACTGAGAAGGAATGGTGCCTCTTGGACCATTCTCAGAAAGAGCTGTACAAGGAGGTCATGCTAGAGAATATCCAGAATCTGCTGTCCCTGGATGTAGAGACCAATTTTGAAGAACATGAGATGCCTAGAAATCTGGGCCTTTTTGTGGAAGAAGGTGACAGGCAAAGATTCATGAGAGATGTTCCCTGTGACTTCCGTTTGAGAGGAATTCATGACTTTATTCTCAAAGTAGACAAAAATCCAAAGAGTGACTGTGAACTGGATGAAATTGGAAAGAAATTCAGACAGACTTCAATGCTAAATCACTGTAAGAAAATTACCTCAGGGAATGACTGTCCTCCAGACATTGAATATAAGAAATGCTTTACTGAACATGAAAAGTTTTTTCAGTCCATGGAGAAGCCTCTTGGAATGCAAATGTGTCCAGGTAATCAGTGGGAGATGGCTGTGAGCTGGATTTCAAACATCAATAAACATCAGAAAAGTGGTACTGGAGAAATACTTTCTGTAAGTAATAAAGGTGGGAAGGCCTTGAGTCAGACCTCTAAGTTCATTACTCATCAGCAAATTCCCCTTAGAAAGGAGCCTGATGAATATAACAAGTGGGAAGCTCAGAGAATCCACCATAGAGAGAAATTTATTGAATGTTGTCAGTGTGGAAAGGCTTTCACACACAGGAGCAATCTTACTACACATCAGAAAATCCACCGTGGAGAGAAGCATTATGAATGTAATCAGTGTGGAAAGGCTTTCACACACAAGAACAATCTTACCACACATCAGAGAATCCACACTGGAGAGAAACCTTGTGAATGCAATCAGTGTGGAAAGGCTTTCACACACAGGAGCAATCTTATCACACATCAGAGAATCCACACTGGAGAGAAACCTTATGAATGCAATCATTGTGGAAAGACTTTCACACAAAGCTGCAGTCTTGCTAAACATCAGAGAATCCACACTGGAGAGAAACCTTATAAATGCAATCAGTGTGGAAAGGCTTTCACACAGAACTCCATTCTTGTTGTACATCAGAGAATCCACACTGGAGAGAAACCTTATGTATGTAATCAATGTGGAAAGGCTTTCACACACAGGAGCAATCTTACTACACATCAGAAAATCCACCGTGGAGAGAAGCCTTATGAATGTAATCATTGTGGAAAGGCTTTCACACAGAACTCCACCCTTGCTAAACATCAGAAACTCCATGGTCAAGAGAAGCCTTATGGATAAAATCAATGTGGAAAGGCTTTCAAACTCACCTGCATCCTTGCTTTACATCAGATAATTCACACTGGGGAGAAACCCTAGGAACTTCATCCCTCATATGTGAGAGCAGGATATAGTTACTGTGTTCATGTGGCAATAATCCTTAGCAGGGTTCAAATTCACGCAGTATTCAGTAACTTTTCCTTATATTCAATATTCAACAATTGGTGGCGAAATTCAGCACATGCACATGTGTTCTCAATTATATCCAAATAAGTTTTTGATAGGTTTTAAAATTCCAGACTTGGTCTGGTCTGCAGGTAGGCCGGAGGAAGGGGGAGTACATTTGGTGGGCTTCAAAGGACAGCTTGCTAATAGCAATTAAAAATCTTTAATTCACTGAATAAGTAGAAGGGAACAACTAGTACAGGAAATGATGGAGAGGAAAGCTGGTGGAATGTTGGATAAGGAGGACAATCAGCACAAATAGTACATTCTGGAATCTTACATCAATACGGTGAGCACTAGTTTACACCCAGTGAATAGCTGGTTCAAAAATGTAACTTTACTATGTGCTAATTATTAAAATAATATAATTTGATTATTTTCTAAATGATGGCAGGTTATTATTATCACTCATTATTTAAAGTTTAACCCATAAGTTTCCTTACCTTGGTTAGGAGAGGTCCTAGTGCCTTAAATTGCAGCCTTACAGAGTCACTGAACACTGTCAGCAGGGCTAGGGAGATCTGTTCACAGATTAAGTCAGAAGTGCAAAGGAACCTCACAAAGATTTCTTCAGAGGATTTTGCTGTCCTTTTCTCTCAACAGTTAGTCACTTACTATTATCATTAGTTTCTGCATTAAAACAAAATATACTTCATTATTTCTCAAATATTTTGTCTCATTCTATAATAGATATATTTAAGGTCTAACAGCATCCAGATCAAAGGTAACTTGCCTTAACAGCTTTTTTTTCAGTTAAAACAGAAGAGAGAAACAGCTCAATAGAATGCATTTTTGGTTATAATTCTTTATAAATATAAATATATAAATAGAAATACTTTATATTTAAGTTTATGATATGTTTTTGTTTCTTTTCTCTATTTTGTATTTGTATTCTGGTAAAATAAAATTATAAAAAAAATTTGGCAAACTCAAATGAAAATGACTACAGCATATCTAAAGTACCTCTGTGTCTTACTTAGATATGGTTGAAGGTAAAGAATATTATTCATTTGAAATCCTTGAGGATTATGTCACCTTTTCTTCTCACAATTAATTAATTTCCTGCTCAAATACTTCATAGTAACCCTTCATTTTCATTTCTAAAAATCAAACTTTATTTACTTCTCCCTTTCATCCCTGTATTTGTTTTTGTTGTTGTTTTTCACTATTTAAGGACAAATTTTACAGACTGAAGGAGATTAAAATGAGGTCATTTGAGCAACCTGTCATTTAGCTGCAGATTGTTTGGGTCTAAAGGGAAGAAAAAACCATGAGGATGTATAAATAGAGGTGTGGAACACAAGTTTCACAGAAATGTATTCTCTCGCTGTGTAAGGATGAGCTCACATTTAAAATGCAGGGCTCAAAACTGGATGCTTTACTGAAAAGTAGGTTACTGGTTAAAACTAGTTAATTTTAAGGACAACTTGAATAATTTAGGTCACAATGTCACTTGTCATGGGCAACAGTAGAACTTTGGCCTTTGGTATAAATTAAACTAAGGTTACCTGAACAATTATCTGCATCTTAAGGCAGACCCATACCTACATGACTTAGAATTTCTACTTCTGGTACAAATTCAGTGAGGGAGCAGTGAGTAAAAGGAGGATATTCCAACTTTAGGAGCATTTGCAGGCAGGGGAATACTTTGTTCCCCCAAACACTCACCCTTTACTCCTCTAGGGGTTGGAAAGGAATATGGGACCCAGAAAAATGAGCAATGAAACTTAGACATGGTTATACTATGATCATATAAACAGATAGAGGACTACAAGTTGTCACTCAGACATGATGGTCATCCCATAGAGTAAGTGTGCCTTCCCCCAGATGTTGGCACTCTGAGACAAGGCACCATTTGCATTGCACTAGTTATGTTTCTGTCTTAAGGAACAAACTGTGAAATGCTGCAGAGATTTGGATAAATTAGAAATTATTCAGACTAAAGAAAGATTTTTAGACTCAAAATTAATTCATTGACTGTGGATAGTCACACCCTAATTTGACCATCACCTAACTGCCCCAATATATTGATAGGAAGAGGTAAGATTAATTCTATTATCACGTGCCTGGTCTGGAAGTAAGGGAGTTTTTATATCTGTAATTCATGTAATCTCGTGAATGTTCTCTTTCTTTAAACAATAAAACTTAATAAGGGAAAAGAAGAAAAATTTTTAAAAAGAAGAAAAATAAAACACTATCTGAAATCCCTTTCTCTTTGGTTTACCCACAAGGAAAAAAAAAACACAGAGATTAAGACCTCACAAATTGAAAGTACAATTATGCTTTTTTCTTTTCTTTTTCCTTTTCTCTTTTTTTAAAGTGCAATTACTCTTAAGTCAAACTCTTAGCATATTAGATAAGATATTCTAGAAACAATCAGGTTTGTGTCCAAGAGTTCAAGATGGGCTTCTGCTTCTATATTTCTCTCCCTCTCTCTCTTCCCCCCCTGCCCCCCTCTCTGCTTCTCCCCCTCCTTTCCTTCTCCCTCTTCCTCTCTCTCTCTCTTCCTCCCTCCCTCCCCATATATACACATAGAGAGGAAAGAGTGTGTATATATATAGAAATATGTACACACAGTATGTATACACATTCATGTGTATATACCTATAGCTAGCTATATAGATTATAGATATATCTTAATGTTGTAGACCTAAAACTTCCCAGAACACCAAGGGCTCTTTCCTGACTATGATCCACAATTAGAGAGAAGATTGTGTGAGGTCCCTCCAAAGATGCAAAGTTTAGATAAGACACTGACTGCCCCTGCCTGGAATGTGCATTCTAATTGGAGAGAAGGCATAAACAGATAAACACTTAATATCACAGGATTAGTTCATGGACATGCCAGGGGGACAAGGAAAAGTGTCAACACCTTTCTCATCCAAATCACAGCATCCAATGTGGATGTTACATTAGCAGTAGACAATGGCAATTATCACCATCAATTATCATTCGTTGTATTTGAGCAGTGTTTGAGAAGACTTGAAAGTTGTTTCTTTAAACAGCTTATTGATCCAATTCCCATCTAACAAATCTCATACCTCTTGTTTCAACATAGTTTAACAATCATTTATCAAGTCAGGGCTCTGTATTGTCTTTACAACTCTTTTGAATAGAATGAGTTCTATTTTGTCCTAGACTCCCACTTCTTCAGGTCTATAGAAAGGGGAAAAGAGGAGGAAACACCCATCCTATTAGTAGTCTGCATGTGCCAAATCACTGAATAAGTAAGGTGTTAAGTGCTTGGTGGATCCACAAGAACAGGGTACATCCTACTGCCATTCTTCTTCATGGTATAGTGGAATGAGCATTGGTCCCAGAGACTCCTGAGTCAGTTCTGAGCTCTGTTACTGTACCAGTAAGGCAATAAACACAATGTAGATGATAACTGTCAAAATGCCTATGTGGTTCTATATCGCAAAGTATACAAGACTCTCCACATAGACAGTAGAAGAAGTAAACCCTTTGTTCAGACACCGAGAGCCATTTATCCAGTCTATCACAGAAGTAAAACATTCCACACACAACATCACAACATGGAGCCTCAACATCCCCAAACCTCTCTGACCCCCTGCTGGGGTCTTCCCCAAAACAAAGTCACAGTACAGCTAAGGTAGCCTGTTCAAGTCTAACAATCACAAGGGCGGCCATTAGCAGCCATAACTGCTCGCTCGCTCTCCCCCTCAGGATTTCCTGTGACATAACTTCCTTTTCCTGTCAGGAAGCTCCCCTCCCACCACATGTGACTTAGGCTTCCTGTGACATAAGCAGGTCACATGACCTATTAATGGGTGGGAAAGATCTTCAAGTCTAAATTGCTGCTACAGTTACTGTGAGTGAATCACTTAATTTCTCTAAGCCTCCGTTTCCTCTTCTATTAAATTGAGATGCCAGTACCTATGCTACCTCCCTCACAGTGTTGCTTAAGGAAGATACCTTAAAGCCCTTCCAGTGCTATATAAATGTTATTTTAATTTTGTGGAAGAAAGACCCTAGCTTAAAAAAGCCAATGTCTCCCACTGCATCCTGGGCCATCTCCAGTTGGCCACTGGACCCAGATGACTCTGGTGGTAACAATGAGACTGGTGACCTTGCACAGCTCTCCCTCACTGTAATCAAATTCACTTGAAAGTCATGGCATCATCTCCCTGATGTCATGATCCTCTTCAAGAACAAAGGACAGACCACACAAGTCACAAGGTGACATCAAGTCAGAGGAAATTCAGCTTATCCTGAAAATGTGTGCCTATAGTATGTGTACGTTTGTATAGGCTGTGTTGTTTTAATATACAGATACCTTGAAAATAAATTCAAATGGTTAGGGAACACTGGCAAAATTATGGCTTTAAGACCCTACATCTGGCTTTTCTGTCTTCCTTGGCCCCTTGGCAGCTGTGCAACCTCTCAGGTCACATGCTACTCTTTGTCCCATCCCTGCCACTGCCATGCCCCCCAAAGTTGAGGAAATAAAAGACTTCCTGCTCACAGCCAGGAGAAAAGACGCCAAAGAGAAACTTAAGTAGTCCCTGCCTCCTGGTTTGGCTGTTAAGGAGCTGAAGTGAAGGAATCATTCGATGTTCCGCCTGCATTAAGATATAAGGGGAAAAAAGACCCTATGTCTGTAAGGCTTGGTTTGAAAGGGAAGAATTAGGAATAGCAGAAGGAGGTTACAGGGAGGAATATTTTTTATGAGGAATAGCTTTTTTTTTCTTTTTTTTTTTTTGGAGGGGAGAAGGCAGGGCAATTGGGATTAAGTGACTTGCCCAAGGTCACACAGCTAGTAAGTGTGTCAAGTATCTGAGACCAGACTTGAACTCAGGTTCTCCTGACTCCAGAGCAGTGCTCTACTCACTGCACCACCTAGCTACCCCGTAACTTTCCAATAATTAGAGTGGCACCAAAATAGAATTTACTGTCTGGTAAGATAATGAGTTCCCCATCATTGGAAGTATTCAAATATTCCCAATCCTTGAGAATGTTATAGGAGAGATTTATCCACTGTGTAAGGAATTTGAGTAGATAACATCTAAGGTCCCTTCAGGGGTCTACAACCAAATGACTAAAGTATAACTGAGCTTTCATGGAGCTCTGTTCATAAACCAGAAGACAAAGTCCTCAATTCTGCAGGAATGAAAAATACACTGACAAGAATGCAACATGATGCAAGCTTTTGTACCCCATGTACTCCTGAGGCACCCCTCCCAAATTTGAAAGCCAATGAAGCTCTTTCCGAGCCATTAATACATAAGTCAATGGAATTCACTTGAAGCTAAAGAAAGAAAGTTTTGCCAAAGACCTGGGTCATGCATGTTTCTAAGAATGGCCTCTTTGCCCCATTTTTGTTTTGTCAATGCATAGGATCCCATGACTATGCTCAGGGTTTTATACAAACCTTCTGAGCCATCATTTGAAAAACTGTCAGCCCCACCAGCAGAAGGTGTCACCGAGCTGTCTTTGATGGCCACTCATCTCTTCCTTAGATGAACTTCAGTGAGGCTCTCAGTTCTCAGCCTAATTGGCTCTAGATGGAGCTAGTGACTGGAGGTTGCCATGGCAACACAATCTCACAATGTAGGAGGACAGCTTTGCCCATGACTGAGCTGGTCCTGTGGGCAGAAGGTCATGGGTCCCTGTGGTCTACCCCTGTTCTGCATCCTGTTACCCTATCCAACCTGTCTAACCATTGGCTTATCACCCTCACACTGCTTTATCATATCTGTGGGAGACATGCTAGGAAAATGCTATATTTAAAATTCATACTTATGAGTCACCTGTTCTTCATCTGCAAACTCTCCAAACACTGTGTGTGTGTGTACACATAAAATAGAGCCCTGGGGGGAAAAGTTCAAAAACTCTGAATCATTTCCCCAGGTGCTACCCCTTCCACTCATTTGAAAATGGCAGCCCAGTCATGGAAAGGTGCTGCAGTTTTGTACAACAGCATCGTGCTCCTGTTTTCTCTTACCATGGTTATGATTTTTGTGATGCTTTTTGTCAATTTGTAGTAAATATCAGAGAAAGGATGGTGACTTGTCCGGGAAAGAATAATGCCTGGTTTTCATAGGATCATAGATTTAGAGCTAGAATGAACCTTTGAGTCCATTGCTTTACAGATGAATAAATGAAGGCATTAAGTAGTTAAGTGACTTACCTGGGGTCATATAGCTAGTTTCAAAGATTCAAACTCCAGACTTCTCTGACTCCAAGGCAGTGTCACTTAGCTACCTAAATGAAAAAATTTGAGGATGACAGTTCTGTGTGTTATGAGAGTTGTACAAAGTTGCAATCCCTGCCATCCCCACTCTCTCCTAACAAAATAACAATACCACCTGAAATTCTATGGCACTTAAAGTTTGCTAGGCAATTGACACCTGTAATCTGGTTAATCATCATAACTACCTTGAGAGGTAGGCACTCTTCTCTCTGTAGCTCATATAAGCTCTGAGGATCTTCATTCCAATTATCACTCTCATAGGTAAGTCTTGGTACCCAAAGAAAGGCTTCATCACCCTCTCAAGGGTCTCCTGGTACCCCTGAGAAATTGAAGATTATTCTAAAGCCATTTGCTTGAATCTCTTAGCAGTGTGCTTCCCAATACTATAGATTGAGAATAATTTTAGTCAGCCAGACTCAAGTAGCTTTTAGAAAGGGGTATTTACCAAGGTGTATGGGGTGTTCAGGGAAGGCCAGATCCTCCAGCGTGAGGGCTGCTCATTCACCTTTGGTTTCCACCCGTCACCCAACTCTCACCTGTGGCTCCAAGAAGCTGTAGCATGTGCAGTGGCCACACCCCAGTAAACTATCTCAGCAGATGGGCTAAAACCAGGTTGAGAGTAGCTAAAGGACCTCAAACTTGTCAGTGAGTTAAGGGGATGTCTACCCCAAACATGTGAAGACTTCCCCTGGAGGAATGCGTGCATGAGAACAATTTGTTCCAATGGCCATGTAGGGGGCTGAAGCAAGCACTTAGGGCTTGGTCAGAAATCAAAGACACCCAGGTCCTCCATTGCATCCTGATGTTGCAGTTTCATGATGTGTTGTGGTAGAACTGTCTCAAAGAATTCAGAGTCAGACCACCTCTAATCCAAGTTTGGTCATTTATTTAGATTGACACTTCTCATGAAGTGGGCTAAGTTCCAAGAGGAACCAGCAACTTCAGAGAAAGCAAGATGGATTTTTATAGAGTAAAGATGCAATCACATAACAGAAATTATGAATACTGAAAAGGCAGGAGGGGTTTGTTAAGGGATTAGGTAATAGAGGAGGGGTCCCAGCCTCAGTGGAACTGCACATGCCATTATCCACAATGCATACAGAAAAACTCATTTGAAGATGTATGTATATATGATAATGATAATAAGGCTCCCTACATCATAAGTTCACCTAAAGGACAGCTTTCGCTATTACTGCGCAGGTACTTACCTAGGGAAAGTCCCTTCCATTGTTTTGGGGTCCACAACCTGCTTGGGCATCCTGATGGTGCTGCTTTCTGATTGGCTGCATATTGCAGTCCTATCTGAGACTAGATGAATATGGTTATGGTTGAGTGCATGGGCACACCTGTTTCTGAGGGAAATACGAGGAATGGGTCTGGGGACAGTGGCAAGCTAGAGGCAGTGGCTGGGATCCCATCACATGGACATGCCTGCTGTTTCTCTGAGAAATATGAGCTCACGGACACATCTGTTCTACTGAGCAGTGAGGCATATAAGAAGAAGCTAGGATATTGAGTGGTGCAGGGGGAGAGGAGTGAGTGGCTAAGTAAGAATGGTGGATCTGCTGTTCAGTGGGGCCTATAAGGAAGTTAGAATACTGGACTGGGGGCATCTTTATTAGGATTCCATCACTGAGACACCAGTCTTCCTGACTTTTGTCTTGACACTGGACTTTGATGGAAGAGAGAATGGGGCTGACTACTTTGTGCAACTCTGCCTCACTTAAATCTAATTCATGGGTAAGTCAAAACATCACCCTGTGATGTCATTGGTGCTCTGAGAATGAACGACAAACAACATTTATCAAAGTGGCTCCATAAGGACAGTTGGTCCAAAACATCCTCCCACAAGTTGATAGCAACCTCTCCTACAAGTACATAAAAAGTCCAGTGGAATGTGGGCTCAAGCATAGAAAGCATGTGCTGGAAAGAGGTAACTTGTGACTCTTGGATACTGGAAGTCCTTGTTGTCTCATAAATGGGGTGCATGAGAGGTTCCCCTTAGACATGGTATAGTTTCTTTAATGGACACTCCATCTCTCAGCTCTGGGCATTTTCACTGACTGTTCCCCAGATCTAAAATGCTTTCCTTCCTCCTCATCTTTTTTTAGCTACTCTCTAAATTCCTTCAAATCCCAGCTAAATTCCCACTTTCTGTAGGAAGCTTTTGCTCATCCCCCTGAATTCTACTGCCTTTCCTGTGTTTATTGTCTCCACTTTATTCTATGTGAAGCTTGTTTGTACATAGCTGTCTCTGTATTGTCTTCCCTATTAGATTGTGAGACAGGGACAGCCTGTTGACTTTCTTTGTGTCCCCAGCACTTAACCCAGTGTCTGGCACACAGTGAGTGCATAACTGATGCTAACTGTTTGACTAACTCCTTGTGGAGCCATAAATCTTTGCACAGGCTGTCCTTGTCTCCAAATGCAGAAGTGGCTATCAGCTGATCTGAGGATCCTGTAGGACACCAATGGAAGTTAACCTCTAAGACCTTTTAAGGCTCACAAGGTCTTCTTCCAGCCAAAGAAGAGAGCTGGGAAGGATAGGAAGGCGACCCAAGGCTAAAACTGGGGCTTCTTTTCCCCCACGCAGTTTTACTAGAATGCTATGCTTGTTCCAATTTGTAGATTGACCCCAGTTATAACTAAACTAAACCCCAGCCACTACCATTGGAGCAGGATAGTAGGAAAACACTAAATCAGAACCTGGAAGAACTTGTTTCTAAACTCAGATTTGTCAGTAATTAGCTGTGTCCTATTGGGCAAATCAAGCTTTCTGTTCCTCAGTCTCCTTATCAGTCAAGGCATTCGGGTGTGGAAACAGAGTAAGTCATTAACAGGGCTACTGTGGAGGCAATGATGAAAAGATGTGAAGGCCAACATGAAATAATATGAGGTTAATCATTAAAAAATGATAACACATTTAAATCGCATTTGTTTTGCTTAAAGGCCCATTTAGGCAACAGCCCTCTACAACAAAAATATGTTGAGATCTCTCCAGGGGCAAGTTGAAAGATGAAAGGAAGAATTGGACTCATAGCCTTAGACAAGTCTAGCATCAATTTCACAGTATGGAGAGAAGAACTTCTGCGCCTTTCGTAGAAGATTACATACTGATTCTGTACTTTGACTTAAGTAGCTTGAAGAAATGCCCTTATTTTGATTGAGTTTGCTGGAAATTCAATCTCATTTGTTGTGTAGGTTTCCTCTTCCAATGCAACCTGGAACCCCGCCCTCACCTTCCCATCTTTCACTATTCTTGTCCATATCTTTCAACCTCATATGCCAGGGGACTGTGAGCTTCTTGAGAGCAGGTTCTTTTTTTTTTTTTGCCATTCCTTGTACCTGCAGCTCTTGACACGCTGCCGGCACATGATAGGTGCTTCGTAAGTACCTGCTGCTTTGACTAGACAGCCGAGATTTTTTTTTTGTTTTAGTTGAACCAAATACTTTTGTTTATTTCAGGTAATGGATCTATACACTGTACATTCAGTCATTGGTATAGAAGCAGAGCTATTTTCATGCATATTCTCATAGAGGACTTTGTTTTACTATACTATCTGTATGAAGAAGGAGACGACGAAGATGCTTTAAATATTTTATGGATGTGTCTGTTACCCGTGACTCAAAGTGCTCAGGCCTGGATCATTTAGTAATCTCTAGCAATAAGAAAAATAGGCATTAAGCCTTAGGTTACATCTATAAAACTTGCTTTTCTTGCTGTTCATTGGTTTCAGTCGTGTCCGACTCTTCCTGACGCCTTTTGGGGTTTTCTTGGCAGAGATACTGGAATGGTTTGCCATTTCCTTCTCCAGCTCATTTTATAGGTGAGAAAACTGAGGCAAACAGGGTTAAGTGACTTGCTAGGGTCACATAGCTAGGAAGTGTCTGAAGTTAGATTTTAATTCACAAATATGAGTCTTCCTGACTCCAAGCCTGTCACTCTATCCACCGTACTACCTAGATGCCCTATATACGACACATAAATATATATCATATTTTTATATTTAAAACTCTGCTATACATCTGCTATTCCTCTTTCTTACCATAAGACAGATTTTCCTCTTTTTGTGTTCTTGGATGATTCCTTTCTTTTTTTGTTTGTTTTTGCCACTATTGGTTCATAAGTCATTGTTAGACATATGTTGTAGCCTGCTTGTACTTGTCATGTATCTTTCCATTCTTTTTGAGTTACCTGAAATTTTGATTCTTCAGAAATCATAGTGTTCCCTGATCTGTAGCCATATGGAATTGGTGGTAGAATGCCAGTATTAAAGAGATAGACTTTTGTAGCATTAAGTAGCTTAGGATCACTAAGAGCATTGCATGATTTCCCAAATGTGACCCAGACTAATCTCTTCAGTTCTAGACTTGGTTCATTTTTCTTGTTCAATTTCTGTCCCAATATAGATAATGTACATTGATTAACTGATTGAGTTGTTTATCCAGCTACATATTATAACATAAGCAATGTTTTTACTTCATCTGTTTTGGCTTCTCAATGTGGTTACTTAAACCCATCTCTTTCAAATAATTATGACTTTCAGTAGGAAGACTTTGTCATGTTAGCACATGTTAGTTAGGGCTTCGTGCAGTTAACACAATGTCATGTGCCAACAGGAGCCCTTAGAGAACTCTTCCATCCACAGGGAATCCTTCAATTTGGATTGTGTGACACCAATACCCTAGGTAAGTACATCTCTCTAATTTATACTTCATTTAATATTACAACTCAGCTGATCATCAAACAGTTGCTCTTATAGTTTTATCTATCATGGAATCTTGTGTGAGTTTTGTATAGTGATGGGGAACACCTTGTTTAAAGAGACCCTTTACAACCAAATTTTGTAATGGCATTTTTAAAAATCAAGAAACAATAGACATAACAGAATCTCTCATTCTTTTCATTTTTAGTCGGTTGAGTGACTATAAAGATGTCACATAAATATATATCATATTTTTATATTTAAAACCCTGCTATACATCTGCTATTCCTCTTTCTTACTATAAGACGGATTTTCCTTTTTTTTGTGTTCTTGGATGATTCCTTTCTTTTTTTGTTCGTTTTTGCCACTACTGGTCCATAAGTCATTGTTAGATATATGTTGTAGCCTGCTTGTACTCATTGTGTATCTTTCCATTCTTTTTGAGTTACCTGAAATTTTGAGGAAACTAATCAGCAAAAATGAGTCCTGTTCCCTCCCACCATTTTCATTAATAACATTGTATATACTGAGAGCAGGTGAATATGGGTGGGTAGTCACTACTGTCTTTGAGTTAGGTCTTTATCTAAAGAATCATTTGTGAGCTTTTCCATCCTTTTAGAATCTCCTTAGGAAATCTTGAAAACTGATACCCGCCTAAATGGGAGATCTTGGAAAATTGAATCTGTGAGTGGGAGATCTTGAAAAGTGATCCCTGAGTGCTTTTAAAATTATCTTGCTTTCAATGTGGCTTTGCATCATCCCTTTGGGGATGAAAAACACTAGTCTGATTTAATAACAGCAGTTGTAATGGCAAGAAGATCCACATGTAAATAGGATTCATTTTTTTTGAAGTCCTTAACAGGAAGCATTACCATTAGCTCCTATGTAAGTAACTGCCAAGATTCCCCAAAGTCACTCCTCAACATAAGGCTTAACCAGGTTCAATTATTTATCTAATTTAGGACTAGGGTCTACAAATTATGGTTTATCTTTATACGCTCTCCTTTTTGGGGATACCTTGCATTAGTCTGGGAGGTAAAATTATGGTATCTCTCTTCCTTATGAGAAATCCAAATAAGACCTATGTTTATTCCTCCCCATTTGTCTCAAATTGTGGTAGAAGAAGGGATAATATCTTCTTTCTCTAGAAAGGATCATAACCTCTTCCCAAATTTTAATCTGAGCTAACATTAATCACACAAGCAAGGTACAAGTGGCTACTTGATTTTGCATTTATCAGACACAAGGACATACGTAAAATGAAGAAGGGTACAGTTAAGAAGCAAACAATGTAGGTAAACCCTGACTGCTTTGAGCTAGTACCCAACAGGGACAGATCCCTATCTCACCTTCTGTCTCTTTCTTTTCAAATGAGCAGGAAGCAGGAAAGGACTAGTAGTCAAGATCCCTCTATTCATTGAGGATTTAGGGGATTTTGAGTTAATCTCCCTTTATCAGGCATTGAGAAAAAAGCACAACCCCCAGAAGTCCAAGTCCTTCCTGGTGAAACAGTAAGGCAATAAATACAACATCAAAGGTAATCATGAATATGCCTATGTAGTTCTGTATACCAAAGTATGAGAGACTCTCCATAAAGAAGGTAAAAGAAGTATAACATTTATTCAGATACCAGAAAACCATATCCCATAACCAAATGTTCAGCTCCTACAGCCAGTTAGCCCACTTTACCATAAGAGCAAGGAACTTAAAACACCATATAACAGCCTGGAGCCTCACCATCCCAAAACCTCTCTGACCCCCTTCTGGGGTCTCCCCAAAGACAAACTCACACTACAGCTAAGTCAGCCTGTTCAGTTCTAACAATCATGAGGGTGGCCATTAGCAGCCATAACATCTCTCTCTCTCTCAGCATTTCTTGTGACATAACTTCCTTTTCCTGTCAGGAAGCTCCTTCCACCACATGTCATTTAGGCTTCCTGTGACATAAACAGGTCACATGCCTATCAATGGGTGAGAAAGATCTTCAAATCCAAATTGCTACTACATTTGGCAACTTTTTTCCCTCAATAAATGTTTTGGTTTGGTCACTTAGAGAGAGAGACAGAGACAGAGACAAAGAGAGGGAGGAAGAAAGAGGGAGAGGGAGGGGGGAGGGGGGGACAGAGAGAGAGACAGACAGAGAGAGGAGGGAGGGGAGGGAGGGAGGAAAAATCTATAAAGAAACTAGAAATATAGGATAGGGATATGGTTTGAAGGGCTTTAAAAGACAAACAGAGAAGACTCTATTTGGGTCCCAACAGGGACAGATCCCTATCTCACCTCCTGTCTGTTTCTTTCCAACTGAGCAGGAAGCAGGAAAGGACTAGTAATCAAGATCCCTCTGTTCATTGAAGATTTAGGGGATTTTGAATTAACCTCCCTTTATCAGGCATTGAGAAAAAGGACAAACCCCCAATAGCCCAAGTCCTCCCTGGCAACTGTTTTTTCCCCCAATAAATGTTTTGGTTTGGTCACTTAGAGAGAGAGAGACAGACAGAGAAAGAGACAAAGAGAGGGAGGAAGAGAGAAAGAGAGAGAGAGAGAGAGAAAGGAGGGAGGGAGTGGAGTGAGGAAGGAAGGAAGGGGAAAAATGTATAAAGAAACTAGAAGTATAGGATAAGGATATGGTGTGAAGAGTTTTAAAAGCAAAATAGAGAAGACTCTTTGATCTGAGGAAATAGAGAGTCACTGGAGATTGAGTTAAGGGAGTAATATGATTATTTCTGCTCTTATTGAGAATCATGTTGGCTGTTGTGTGAACAGATTGTAGTAAGAAGATACTTGAGGTAAGAAGAATAATTAGGAGACCATTGGAACTGCCTAGGTGAGAGATGATGAGAGCCTGAACTAAGATATTAGTTGTGTGATTACTAAGAAGAGGTCAGATGGGAGAGATGTCATGAATGTAGAAGTGGCAAGATTTAGCTCTTGATTAAATATTTTGTATGAGGGAGTATGAAGAATTAATGGTAAAGTCAAGGTTATAAACTTGATAGACTGGAATAATGTGAGTGCCTTAGACAGAAATAGGGAAGTTCAAAGCAGATGTGGGTTTAGGAAGGAAAGATGTTGAGTTCTGTTGTGGAGTCTTTGAGTTTGGGATGCCTATGATATATCCAGTTTGAAATGTCCAGTAAGCAACTGGTGATGAGGAATTGGAGCTCAAGAAAGTAGCTCAGGATATGTGTGTGTGTGAACACATATATACTTATATACACATATATACATACATCTATAGGTGTGTATATGCATATATACATACATATACATATGTGTATATAGATAGATTGATATAGATATAGATTGCCTTGTCTGGAGGTCACTGGCCTTGTCTTGATTACAAGAGAGAGGAAAGTTCCCTACCCATAGGACTCAAAGTCTTATCCTAGCCCTGGCCAGTGGCTCATGGGCCTAAGGGGGAATTTCTGTTGCTGAGGTACACAGTTCAGGCTCTGGTCCATGCCCTTTTCAGTGAGAGCAGGAGATCCTGCCTTCAAAAGTATGGCTTCCAGGGGCCCTAGTTGGAGCCTTGGTCAGCATTCATGGACCTAAGCAAATAAAGGATTAGAGAAAGGAAGCCCTTCCATTGGAACCAAGTTTCCTGGCCAATTCTTTGCATAAAGTCCTGAATCCTTGCACCACACTCACTGGGACATCAGGATGGCTGCCTGGCTGAGTGACCCTCATTCTGGACAATGATGGTTCATGAGCTAAATGGAATATGTCAGATTCAGGAATCCTTAGTGCTGAAACACAAGGTTGGGGACCTAACTCTTGCTCTCTTCAGGAAGAAGGTGGCAGTGAGGCTGCCTAGGAAACTGAGTCACTGCTATGGTCAGTGGGGGGTACTTGTGGCACTGGCTTGAATTTGAACCCTCTTTTCAGTTAGATTCTGTCCAGAGGGCACAACTCCATAAGGAGGCTTAATTGGCAATTCATTAACCAATGCACTTACCAACGTGGTCCATCAGTGGGTAGGCTTCAGAGGTTCCACAGGCAGGTGGCACAACAACAGCAAAATCTAAATGGTGACAGGGGAAGGGAGAGGCAAAGAGCCCGAGAAAGTCCCATGTGTGAGGGGTTAGTGATCCCTGAGGGACCAAGTAGATTTCTGGGTATCAGTCAAGAGTAGGAAATATTCAAGCTGTCCAAAGACTATCAGTGACTGCTCCAGTGGCTGGGGATTTGGGTGGGAATTTTATGGTTTGTTTGTTTTTTAAGGTGTTCCTTCTGACATTTGCCTGGGATTCCCTCCTCGACATCTGAGTGGTGATAGGACTTATCTCCAGATGCTAAAGGTGAAGAGTCACCCCCACTTCTAACTTCAGAACAGTCTTACAATGATGGCTTTGTGCCAAGGTGGGTGGCAGCCTATAAAAGTATATAATCAGGAGAGGTCAAGGCATGGGGGTTTAGGCAATACAGCAAGTTTCCACATCAATTTAAAACTATATCACAAGTCAGAGTTACAAGATGGGCCACTAATGACAAAATAGAGTTTAAAAAACATCAAAGGATCATATAGGAAAACATATTTCCCCTACATATTTGTTAATGTCAAGAGAGTTGATGGGGAAGCCAGAAAGCTTTCTTCATTAAGGGCACTGCAGGATTAATAATGAATCCAGTGAAAGAAATTGCTATTGGTTTTGTTGGTCCTGTTTTACTGCAAGAAAAAGGATTACAATGCAGATGCTCAAAGTGTTAACAGTGCCTAGTAAACAAAGGAAATAAAATCTGAAACCCAAAAACTGATGCAGAACTTACTGGGATTGGACAAGTGTTTATTGCCCCAAACAAAGGAAAACCCAGGCCCAGGCATGGAGGCTGCTTTTAAGGCCCAAACAGAAAACTTCATAGTCAGTTTATATCACAAGGCAAAGGAGCTTTGGCAGTACAACATCTCTGTGTGTTAGGGCATCCTCTTATGAAATCCAAGAATCACTATCATGCACATATGCATGCACATATGTACACATATATGTATATGTATGCACATATATACATATGTGCATTGTAATGTATGCACATATAATAGAATATTATATACTATATGTCAGTATTTTAATTAATTCTCCATTAAGTTTTCCATTGTTTCCAACTACTTGTAGCAGCTTCTTAGCTTTCTTTCACAATCTGATGTATGGGTATGTATACATACACATACACATGCACATGCCCATGCACATAGACATGGACGTACACATAGACATAGACATAGACATACATATACATATACATTCCTAGCTTCCCAGTGTATTAAGCACAATGCTATAGATTAGTCTCAAATGAGTTTCTTGTTTATTATAGGAGTAAAGCCACAAAGGATTGCTCCCTTTTAGATGAGAAAAGATGTTTTCCAAGCATTAAAAATTATCTTTCTAATGTTATTGTTGTTGTATAAAGTATCCTTCTGATGCTACCCATTTCACTTTGCATCAGTTAATATCAGTTTAAAAAATCAGTTAAATCAGTTTTAAAAAGTCTTCCTGGATTTTTCTGAAACTATGCCCTTCCTCATTTCTCATAGTACAATAGTATACCATGGCATTCATATGCCACAATTTGTTCAGCCAATGCCCCAATTGATGAACATTCCCTCAGTTTCCAATTCTTTGTCACCACAAAAAGAGCTGCTATCAATATTTTTGCACACAATAGTCTTTTTCTTCTTTCTTTGACCTCTTTGGGTTATACATTTAACAGTGGTATCACTCTTCTTTCACAATGTGACTAATGTGAAAATATGTTTAACATGATTGTATATGTATAACCTATATCAGATTGCTTGCTGTCTTAGGGAAGGTAGAGGGAACAGAGGGAGGAAGAAAAATCCTCGAGTGCAGCCTTTTGACTGAGTCCAAGTTTTACAGAACAAATCCTCATATTAAGGGGAGAAAAATTTGAATCTCAAAATCTTTCAAAATGAATGTTGAAAATGATCTGTACACGTAATTCAGAAAAATACTATTAAGTAAAAAAAAGTGGTATTGCTACTGGGTCAAAGTATTATGCGCAGTTTAATAGCTTTTTGGAGCCTAGTTCCAAATTGTTCTTCAGAATGGTGGGACCAGTTCACAGTTCTACCAACAGTGTAAATCAGGTGTGTCAAACTCAAAGGAAATCAGGGCCACCATATCCCTGCAGGCCTCATATTACCTTAGTTTTAAAATTCAATGTTACCTGTGTTTTATTTTTATTTATTTTGTTAAATATTTCCCAATTACATTTTAATCTGATAGGGACTGCACTTGGGAATCATGTAGATATGGATACCTGTCCATTGGACACCTCTGCATTAAAGTATCAGTTTTCAGCACAGCCACAGAGGCTTGTTATTTGGAAGAGGATAAACATCCCCAATAGTAACCTAAAGACAGCTTATATCTAAACCAGGGGTGGGGAACCTGTGGCCTTGAGGCCACATGTGGCCCTCTAGGTGCTCAAGTGCAGCCCTTTGACTGAATCCAAATTTCACAGAACAAATACCCTTAATAAAAGGATTTGTTCTGTAAAACTTGGACTCAGTTAAAAGGCCACATCCAAAGACCTAGAAGGTCACATGTGGCCCTGAGACCACAGGTTCCCCACCCCTGATAAGCTGTCACTCACTGGGGTCAGGTCTACAGAAAAGTAGAGGGATTTTTGCATAAAAGTAGTTTATATGATCCAAATGTAAACATTCTAAGTGAATCCCATTTGCTGATTATAGAAAGTTATTTTCTAATTTAGAGTTATAGGATCTGACAGGGTCACAGGAACACAGGTTTAGACCTGGAAGAAAGCATGGAGGTCAATTAGTCCAACTTCTTCATTTTACAGAAAGGAAATTCAGGCCCAAGAAAGTTAAATGACTTGTCCAGAGTAATAAGTGATAGGGGTGGGATCTTAACTCAGATTCTCTACCTCAAAAATCTATTCTCCTTCCAGTGTATTTTGCCACGTTCTGTTGTTGCTGGGATTCCAGATGTGTTTTGGTTTTCAGAAAATGCCATAATTTAGGCCTAATAGGGTATAATAGATCAGCCCAGCTATGGGCTCATCAAACTCTTTTTTTCACATGTAACCAGATATGGCTCTGTATCTGAAGCCTATTGTGAGATGAGTAACTGACGCTTAAGAAACATCTTTGAGATGAAAAAGTAAGACGTGGCGTTAGAGTGCTCCTAATTTTGTCTACTGTTTGATCTCAGATATATACTTTTTATGTTGTTACTTAATAATGGACTCAGAAAGGTAGCTGAAGAATGCTCTCAAACCCTTCTCATTTTAGTTCGCTTTTCTGCCTCACGCAGAGTACCATCATCTTCCCCTCCAGTCATCCCTAGAACACCAGTTCCTACCACCTCACTAACGGTGCTAAATATGGAGCATTGTTAAAAGTCAAGACCAATGGCATTGGAGTAAATGTCATCTACTTACCTTTAGGACATATTGACTTTCTCCAGAACAAAAGGCTAAAACTTCCATGTCCCTATGAACCTATGTGCATGCTGACAACAGCCAGAGGGTTAAAAAATAATAATAAAAATAATATTATATTCTGGTCACTAATGTCTTCTATATAACACTCTCAAAGTGTTTTGCAAATGTCAGCCATTCTATCATCTGGTTTCAATCTACTTCCTACCCCAAACATGTGGCTACACTAACTCCAAGGAGAATTTGGCCTATAAAACTGAAAAATTAAGCCCATGAAAAGCTAGAGCTCAGTTCCACTCAGTTAATAGATCAGTTAATCACTTTGGGGATTAGTTTCTCCCTCCCTCCCCACCCCCACTTCACAGATCTCTAAACCAGAGGGTGTCACTTTGAATGAATCTTTAGCAGAACTGGGAACAGTTCCTAATTGCTATTCTGTGCTATCCTCTATCAGAAAGCTTCCCACTTCGTGCTGCCAATCTCTCAGCGGTGTCCTTTTAGCTAAGAACCTTGGACTGTCCCAGAATAATGTCTTGGGGGATGTAGAAAGCTACTGATACCAAATATCAAATGGAAGAGTGGACATCTTTCCTGGATATCTTCTTACATATCCGGTGGCTTTCATGAAGGCCTCAGGAAAGAGAAACCCTGTAAAGAATAATTTTTAAAAGTCATCCCAATCATCCAGCCTCCAAAGGGCAAAACTTCTCCTCTCTTCTCAATTATTAATGATGTTGGCTGGGTAGATACAGTTCATATACCAGAAACAGCAAGAATAGAGTCTTACAGAGCAGCACCAAAGTCCGGGGACACTTCAGGATGCTGGCAGCAGATGATGTCATTGGTCCTCTTTGAAAACGAAGGACAAACACCTCGCAGTCGACATGCTAACTGGCTGTAGGCCTGCTCAGGTTCCAGCCCGGGCTGAGGCGCCTCGCTTGAAGGGCAGCAACACAGTATCAGCAGGTTGCTGGTACAATGTATGATATGATACAATGTACCCCAACAACAGTACCAGCAGGCCTGAAATCACAGGATAGTTCCCAGGTCTGAATGCTTTTTTTTTCGTCCTTCCTTTGCTTCCATTATTCATTTGAATAGCTAGGTCAATATATTAGGCCCACGGCTATTTGCTAACTCTGTGTGTGTGTGTGTTTATCGTTAGTCTTTAGTCCTAATATCCGTGTACAACTCCAGGCTGCTATGATTCAGTAAATTGAATACTGTGACTCTTAGAAAGAACACGGATGGGTCAATACCAATGTTTTTACTTCTGCAAAATCATGCAATAAAGGTAACAATTATCTTCAATTTAAACATTGAATATTAAACTAATGGTGCCAAGCCTGTAAATGGAAGCCTAAAGATGCCTTGCTAAGCTTGCCACTACATGCTCATTACAACTAAACCATGTTGCAGAGAAAATACTTCATATACAGAGTATGTTAAAAGTCAGTGCAGTTTTAGGCTATTAAAGCTTATACCTACACTAACACCACAACAACTATTTTACAGAAACACCATTGTGGTTCATCATCTCCCTCCATCCCCACAAATCAATAGGGCATGTACTTCGAATAGTTTTTCTGGTAGCGGTCAGGAGCTATGCTGAACTCTCCAGGATCTCTTAACCCAGGCCCGCACAACTTGCACAAAGGATGTTTTCCTCTACATTTTTTCACAGGCCACATGAAATCCTTTGCTGGGTCACAGGTTGAGAAGGCCTACCTTAATGCACTTTGCACAGCCAATAGCATACTCAGGGGAGGTGGCAAGGGTTGACCAGGTTATGAAGCAGAAGTTGTTTCAGCTTAAAGGTCTGAATCCAAAACTTTGGCTTTATCAGCACCAATTAATTTAACCAGTCCAGATCCTAAAAGTTCAGGTCTGTGTCATCCCCTTATGTAGTTAACTCCAGCGGCTCCTTATTACCTCCAGGATCAAATATAAAATCTCCTGTTTGGCTTTTAAAGCCTTTCATAACCTGGCCCCGTCCTACCATTTCAATCTTCTTACATTTCTTTCCAAGTATTCTTCAGACCAGTGATACTGCCTTCATCGCTCTTCTGCATAAAAGATATTCCATCTTCCCACTCTGTGCATTTTCACTAGCTGTCTCCCATACCTGGAATTCTTTCTCCCCTTTATTCAGCTTCTTAAATTCCTTACCTTCCTTCCAGTCTCAATTAAAATCCCAACTTTTTCTGGAAGCCTTTCCTAGTTCTCCTTCATGACAGTGTTTTCCCTCCAAAATGACCTTCAATTTACCTCATATATACTGCATCTATGTTATACAGGCATACCTCGTTTTATTGTACTTTATTGCTCTTCTCAGTAGGCAGTTGGAGAAAGTCAAGAGAGAGATTACGGATGGACGAACAAGCTTGAAAACCGCCTGCATAGAGATGATGGTTGAGTTGAGTTGTTTTTTTTTTTTAACAATTTGAAAGTTTGTGACAACTCTGTGCCAAGGAAGTCTATCAGCACCAACAGCATTCGCTCACGTCGTATCTCTGTGTCATATTTTGGTAATTCTTGAGATATTTCACTTTATTATTATATCTGTTATGGTGAATCTGTGATCAATGATCTTTGACATTACTACTGTAATTGTTTTGGGGCACCACAAATTGTGCCCGTATAAGATGGCAAACTTAATTGATGAATGTTGTTAGCGTTCTAATTGATACACTGACCATTCCATCTTTCTCCTTCTCTTCTGGCCTCCCTGTTCTCTGAGATGCAACAATATTGAAATTAGGCCAATTAATAACCCTACAGTGGCCTCTAAGTGTTCAAGTAAAAGGCAGAGTCAATCGATGTGGTAAACTTTATTATTTTCTTATTTTAAGAAATTGCCACAGCCACCCTAGCCTTCAGCAACCACCACCCTGATCAGTTAACAGCCACTAACATTGAGGCAAGACCCTTTACCAGGAAAAAGATTACAACATGCTGAGGGTTCAGATGATAGCATTTTTTAAAGCAATGAAGTGTTTTTAAATTAAGATATGTACATTTTTTAAGACATAATACAACTTCACACTTAATAGACTATAGTATAGTGTGAATATAACTTTTATACACACTGGGAAACCAAAAAATTTGTGTGACTCACTTTATTGCAATATTTGCTTTATCATGGTAGTCTGGAAGCAAACCCACAATATCTCCAAAGTACACCCGTACGTATCTAAGATATACATATCTGTGGCATAGATACCTTGGCTTTTTTTAATCTACCTCCTTCTTGTCCTCTTTTCAGCCTTTTATACTACTGATCCCACTTTTTTGGATGCTCTTTTCTCTCTAGGTTTTGTGCAACATTTATTTCTCCTGGTTCTCTTCCTACCTTTCTAATTGCTCCTTCTCAGTTTCCTTTGCTGGATCATTATTAAGGTCACACCCATTAATCATGGATGTCCCCTAAGGCTCCATCCTGGGCCCTCTTCTCTTCTCTTCTCCAGCTACACTATTTCACTTGGTAATCTCATGAGTTACCATAGATTCAACTATAGTCTCTATGCAGGTGACTTTCAAGTCTATTTGTCCATCTCTAATCTCTCTCTTGACTTTCAGTCTTGTATCTCGAACTATCTATTAGACATCCTGAACTGGAAGTTCCATAGATAGCTTAAACTCAACATGTCCAAAAATGAACTCACTATTTTTCTCCCCAAACCATCCCCTCTTCCCTCTGTACTACCAAGGATACCATCATCCTCCCATTCACCCAGACTCCCAACCTAGGTGTCATCCTGGATTCCTCATTCACTCTTACTCCCCATACCCAATTAGTTGCTAAGTCCTGTTGCTTCTACCTTCATCATATGTCTTGGATATGCTCCCTTCTCTCTTCTGACACTGTCACTACCTTGTATAGGCCCTCCTCCTCTCAATTCCAGGACTATGTATGAGCCTGCTGGTTGGTTTCCCTGCCTCAAGTCTCTCCCCATTTCAGGACATCCCTCACCTACCTATCACGTCGATATTCCTAAAGTGCAAGTCTGATCACGTCACCTTCGCTATTCAATCAACTCTAGTGGTTCTCTATTGCCTCTAGGATCAAATATAAAACCCTGCATTTAGTTTTTAAAACCTTCCATAACCTGACCCCTTCTTACCTTTCCAGCCTTCTTTCCCTTAATTCCCTCTATGGACTCTGCAATTCAGCATCATTGATCGCTTCGCATTTCCTCCAACTAGACATTCCATCTCTCTACTCCAGACATTCTCATTGGTTGTCCCCCATGCCTGAAATTCTCTTCCACCTTATCTCTGCCTCTTGGCTTCCCTGACTTCCTTCAAATCTCAGCTAAAGTCACACTTCCCACAAGATGTTCACAGCCCTTCTTTATCTTAGTGCCTTTCTCTGAGGTTATCTACAATTTACCCTTTATATAGCCTGTATGTACATAGTTGTTTGTATGTCATCTCCCTCATTATATGGTTTCTTGAAAGCAGAGACTATGTTTTGACTTTCTTCATATCCCCAGTGCTTAGTGTGGTGCCTGGCACACAATAAAGGCTTAATAAATGTTTGATAACTGAACTGAGAGTTTTAGAATTGAGAGGATGAGGGCCTCTACTAGGGTAGTAACAGTGTATTATGGTAATTAGGATGGGACTTTTTTACTGTTTTCTCTTTTGGAGCACTTAGGTAATCAAGTGCCTTTGATGAGTCTGGCCTTTGTTTCTTTGATTAAATGGGGAGTCTTTGATGACCTACTTAGGAAACAAGAAAGCCTAGTTGACATAGGTTTGAGTTGCATGGTTGTGATGCCCTTTGACCCGGAACAGGGTATATAAACTCAGAAGTCAGCATTTTGTTTGGGACTCTCACTCATTGTAAGAGTGTTACGTGATCTGACCAGATGAGACTCTGGGTAGAATTCGACCCAAGCCTTCTTTCAGTCCGAGGAAAAGCAAAGTCTATTAAAGATCCGCCTTATTGGGTAGACTCTTAAGGAATCTCAGCACTGGCTAGACTTTTAAGGAATCTGAGAATTTGTGTCACTAATGCAAGTGGGCCAGATTGAATCTGAGCCCTTTCATGGAAACAAGATGGATCTTAGATACAGAAAGACTGTGGGAGGATCTAGGGGGTGGCCAAGTAGTCTAGGGTGACAGGAGAAGGAGTCTAGGGAGGATCTTGATGGGAGTGGCCAGTAGGCTGGGGTGACTAGAGGTCACAAGCTGGGAACCAGGAGAATAGGGTTTAAAATAGGATCAAGAGTGGAAAGTAGCCAGAGGCAATCCAGAGATTACAAAAGGTGAAGGCCTGGGCTAGGTGAGGAGTAACAGGGAATTAGGCATAGGGATAATGAAAGGCCAGTTGAGGGGATTATAGCCTCAGGCTAACACCAGATCAAGTGGGAAGATTCAAGGAGAGTTCAAAGGGGTTTCCAGAGCCTGTACCTCCTAAATTGGAGATACAAGACTGAAAGTCAAGAGAGAGATTAGGGATGGACAAATAGACTTGAAAATCACCTGCATAGAGGTGATCATTGAATCAATGGTAGCTCCTAGATTACCAGGTGAAATAGTATAGATGGAAAAGAGAGGAGGGCCCAGGATGGTGTCTTAGGGGGCATCTATGATTGGCAGGTGTGACCTGAATGATGGTCCAGCAAAGGAGACTGCTTGGTGGCTGAGGTATTATTAATATGTACACTTGACACTCACACCTGATTTAGTCTATATAGATTCATCTACATACCAGAATGCATCTTGTCACCCCTGTGTTCTAGCTGCTGTTCTTTGACAGGAACAAAAATTGATCACCCAGATCACCTCAGGCCACTGTTGTTCTAGTGCCTAGGTATAATCAAATGATGATGTCTATATTTCCAGATGTCATTACTGAAAATAAGAGTGCGTATTTGCTATAAAGGGAGCTATTGATGGAGTCCTCATACATACCAAAATAGAAGAAAGCATGCATTTGAAATTGCAGATTCTTATTTGGAGTAATCATGTTTTTGCTTTGTGTTCTCCTTGATCACTGGTTCTCAAAACATGGTCCTTTGACAGCTGATACATTAGCTTTGGAGCAGGCCTGCAGGCCATTGGTACCAACTGAGGCAGAAAAAACTTCATAATCACTGTTCTGATCATGAGCGATTAAGGACTATAGGTAAGGCAATAGTAAAAACACTTAATCATCTTCTTTATTATACTTTGTTATAGAAAGGCTTGTTTTATTCCATAAATTAAAAATAAAATGTTAAAAAATCACCAATAATTATAGCTATCATTTACATAGTGCTTTAAAGTTTGCAATGTGTTTTACAAATATCATTTCATTGGTCTTCACAACAATCCTGGGAGGTAGGTACTCTTATTATTCCATGAGAAAACTGCAGAAGGTAAATGACTTACCCAGGATCACACAGGTACTCAGCATCTGAGGCTGAATTTGAACTTGGGACTTCAGGTCCATCTACCACCTACCTGGTCTAGTGAGGTGGGACAGGCTGGGTTGATCCCCAAGAAATCAGATAAGACCAAGCAGATCCATGACATTTTCAGGGCAATCTCTGGATCCTGTGGTCTTAGCACCCCTGTACATAGATGCCTTAATCCCTTCCAGAAGGTTTCTGGTTGCCCCAAAAGCTAAAACAGCACACACCTACCTGCCAAGGTCCAGCCCTATCTGTTCAGCTCCTTTGAATTTAAATAGGTCACTTTAAGGCTCATCCACTGTCCTTATCCACTATCTGGGGCCTCTTGTCTACATGAAAATGCCTTAGGGTTCACCATGTGGGACAACTCTGGACACTACTAAACCAGAGAACAGTTTAAGAAGGGCATGCATTAATAAGGTAGAGAACATCTGAAGGGGGATAATAAGGATGGTGAAGTACCTTGAAACCTCGCTATTTAAGAACTGGCTGAGGGAACCAGGGATATGTAGCCTGGTGAAGAGAAAACCTATGGGGGACATACTTGCTGCCTTTGAGTATTTAGAACACTGTCATATGGTAGGGGGATTAGATGTGTTGGTAGTCCTGGGGAGGGGGAGAAGGGTGTGGGGACTGGGGATGGCACAGAATCAGGAGCAATGGATGGATGTTTCAAAAAAGGAAAATTTAAGCTTGATGTTAAAAAATATTTTCTAACAATTGGAGACATTCAAAAGTGTGCTGTGCTGCCTTAGGTGAGTTCTTTCTCACTGGGGATCTTCAAGTAAAGACTGAATAGCCACTTAAGTATATGAAGTAGGAGCTTTTTTTTTCAGGTGTAGGTTGGACTAGAAGACTGCTGAAGTTCCTTTCAGTGCTAAATTTCTCTGATGATTTATTGCTCCTAGAGCTATGGGACTGGAGTCAGGAAGGAGAGAGAGAGAGAGAGAGAGAGAGAGAGAGAGAGAGAGAGAGAGAGAGAGAAAGGAGGAAGGAAAGAAAGGAAGGGGAGGGAGAAAGAGACTGAGAGAGAAAGAAAGAAGAAGGAAAATGATGAAAAGAAGGAAAAAGGAAAAAAGGAAGGAAGGAGGTGTTGACCTGAGAGCTTTTTTAAAGTAGGCAAACAGCTAGGTGATATGAAAATTCATATTGTTTATTCATTTATTCCCTTAAAGCATAGCAGACATACATGTATAGAGACAAAGTCTGGCTGCCTGAACAGAAGAATGAGAAGGTTTAAATATTTTTAGAACAGTCACAATTCAGCATATTTGTTTACTCAATTTTATGATCCCCATGTATGTTTAACCATGATACAAGACAAGGATTTTCCTTAATGTAATAGGTTGTAAATACAATAAGACAAGAGAGTTGACAAAGTGTCAACTGGAATTACAACCCAGCTTTTCTGTGTTTAATTTACCATTAACATTCCATAACATAGTATATGCCCATAAAATATTAAGCAAGATAGTTTCTTGGGATTAGGGTCTCATCCTTTAATGGTTAATAGGTAGAGTAAAGAATGCTCTTAGGTCAGCCCAATCTGGTCTTGTTGACATAGGAAAAGGTATTCTCTGAGCAAACTTCGGAGAACAAAGAAACTTAGGTCCAGGCTCTTCTTCTAGTTGATCATTAATTCAGGCTCTGGCCCTTACTGAAAGTTACAAAAATGATATTAAATGATATTAATGATCATCAGAGGAAACAAAGAAGAAAGAAAAAAAGCCCCTCCTCTCAAGAACCTTGCAGTCTGAAGGATGGAGTGATGAGACAAGGGAAGATACACTATTCTAAACAAACAGGTATAAACAGGATAATTTGAGGGGGAAGCAAACACAGACAACTCAGTAGTTTGGGAGAGACTCCTAGTAGGATGGTTTATGACCTGAGCATTTAACCAGTTACTAACAGGGATTATTTAAGAGGTGCTACTGCATCCATTTCAAAATTCACCCCAGCCATTCTACTGCTTTGGGATTTCAATTTTATCTTCAGAAGGCTCTTCTTAATATGCAAATAATGTCTGTTGAAAGATTATTACATTTGCTTCCCACTTCTCCTGTGTAGATTAGTTTCTTAGATAAGGGGAGAATGGAGATGGAACCTAATGGAAGAAATTAATCTGGAAAAAGTGATATAGAAGAAAAAAGAACCAGAAGTATTACCTTTGCTACGATTCTTAACCTTTTTCTGTGCCAGGAACCCCTGTAGAAAAGTGGTAAAGGCTGTGGATTCCTTCTCAGAATGTTTGTAAATGCATAAAATGAAATAAGGAAATGCATTATATTGAAATAAAGATATATTTCTTTCCCATCCAACGTCACAGACCCCCTGAAATCTATCCAGGATCCATGGCCTTTTGGACCCCAGGTTAAGAAAACCCAGCAGCTTGAATGTATGGGGTAAGAACTGGGAGACTGAGCCAACCCAAAGTAGTGCCAGAAAGCTAAAAACTCTAAGTAGTATAGGGGAGTAGAAAGTACATATGAGGAATGGGAAACAGCTGGTTCAAAGGCAAGACAGTGGAAAGGATGGAGACCAGGAAGCACCGGAGCACACAGATTAGTCTGGCTAAAACACAAAGTGTAAAGACTAATATGTAACAATCCTGGAAAGGTATAGGGGAACCAGGCTTTGTTTTTGACAAATAAAGGCTACCCTAAGAAGAGGAGGGACTCTTTGGTCCACCACTTTCTGGGATCCAGACCTTAGGAAGATATGGATGGCTTACTTTGGGACATAATCACAATTAATCTTCTCTATCCCTTCCTTATTCCATTCCTTGGACCAATCCAATGGAGCCATGAGGTTTCTGTTTAATCAGGGAAGTGCAATTTGGGAAATGGTTCAGGTTCCCCTAATTGGTGGTTTCCTTTTTCTGGGGATGGTTCAGACAACTCTCTGTTAGAAAGTGCTTGAGGGGTATAAAAACAATGTTGCTTGCCACTGCTGTGGCTGTGCAAGACCAACAACAGAATCACACAGAAGGACTGCTAGCACAAGTCCTTTGATCTGCAAGAAAGGAAATATATCTTCACTTTTTTTCTCTTTTTCCAGACATTTTTTTCATACTCATAGTTCATCTAGTCAGATTGAAGCTATTGCAATTATTCACTGCTATCTTCTTATCTTTAACCTCTCTTCTATTTTCAACCTCTGCTCAAAGTACTTGATGGTTTGTCAGCTGGTTCTGATTTAATTCCTATATCAATAACCAGTCATTTATTATTTATTAAGATATAGTTAATTCCATTATTCATGATAATACCTTGTGTTCACTACAACCAGCCCCTTCTGACTCACTCCTTGGAAAAAATTATTTACAACCAATAAGCATTATTAGGTTTCCGAGCAGACTATAATAAGTCCAGTAAGAAATTGTTCCAGTTGCCTCCATAATCCATGACCAGGCAATCATTAAACACCAGGACCTGGGCCATACCCTTTCTTTTCTCCCTCCCCTCACTGTCTGGAACCATAAACCTGATTACATTAACTTTGCCATTGTTCCTGGATGGGATGTGTCAATGTTCTCCCCTTTGGTCCCATTCACTTTCCTGGTATCGTTTTAAAGCATTTGTGTAGGGCCTACAAGCAGCTAGACAGCCCAGTGGATGGAGCAGGAGGCCTGGAGTAAGGAAGACCTGAGTTCCAATTCAACCTCTGACACTTAATTAGCTGTGTGACCCTTGGCAAGTCATTTAACTCCTGCTTGCCTTAATCCACTGGAGAAGGAAAGGGAAAACTAGTATCTCTGCCAAGAAAACCCCATGCACAGTATGGTCCATTGGGTCATGAAGAGTCAGAAGTAACTGAATGACTGAGCAGCAACAAAACATCTACAATGTGCCAGGCACTGTATTAAATGCCTTTTTTAAAAAAAACATCATTTGATCCTCACAACAACTTTGAGAGGTAGGTGCTATTATTTCCCCTGTGAAAATGGATGCCTTGATTTACTTGAGCCCCCAATTATCCAGGTAACCAGGAAGGGCTATATGAGGACTGTCTGTATTAGATAAGACACAGAGTGGCTTGACATACCAACAATCCTTTGTGGTGACTGAGAATAAACTTAGCTGGACATGCAGAAGATCAGCACCTCTGAGGCCAATTAAACTCATACCATCCTTGAAGCAGACCCTGAACCATCTGATGGTGTATGAACCTTCAACAGACATCCTTATCTTCAGAGACTCCCCTCACTGTCGGTTGTGGGGCTCTTGGACACAACTCTCAGGGCCATAGCTCTGACACCTGGAGTACTTAACTCCCCGTCTTGGACCTTCCCCTCCCTTTGAAGGATTCCCACCTTTCTCCCCAAATTCTCTCCCTTCCTTTGTTTGAAAAGTATAAATATCTCACTCTTTCCAAATGGGCTTTGAACAGGGAGTCAGTGTTCTCACCTGTTTCAGCTTGCAAGCTTTTTCTCCTCAGGCAATAAATGCATTTATAATAAGAGTAAACTGTGATCAGACTCTACTTCATTCCAGGTCCCCTTTTTTTGGACCTGGGGTTTCTTCCATTTAACAGTTCATGGAGATTTTTCTTTAACACCCCCATTTTATGTTTGTAGAAACTGAGGCAAAGGTTTAGTGACTTGCCCAGAGTCAACCAGCTAATATCTGAGGCTGAATTTGAACTCAGGCCTTCCTGACTCCAGGCCCACCTCTCAATCCACTGTGCCACCAGCTGCCCCTAAACTTTCCACTCAAGTGCTCCCACCTCCACCACCACTCCCTTATATATTTTACTTCCCTTATTAAATGTAAACTCTCGGAGGGCAGAGACTGCTTTTGCTTTTTTATTTGTATGCCCAACACTTAGTCTGGTGCTTGTAAGAACTTAGTAAATGCATTTTCATTCATTCAGAGCCATCTAGAAAGGTGTCTAGCAGGCTTCCTGTATTGGGAATCAAGATGGGCTTTTAGTACTTATTCAACCAAGTGCCCTTGAAGAGTTGGGCCTTTGTTTCCTTGATTAAATTAGGAGTCCTTGCCTCAAGGGAAAGCTTAGTTTACATGGGTTTGAGGGACATGTTTGTGACGTCAGAGGCTTTTAGACCATGTGGGTTTAAGTCGCATTTTTGTGACAATTTTAGGTCACATGAGTGAGTCGAATGTGTGACTCACCTTTGATTCTGAACGAGATATATAAATGCAAAGGTTAGGTTTCTCTTTCGGATCTCTGAGCCACAGCAGGAGTGGTGAGTGACTCTGAGCCAGCCTTGTCGAACTCCTGGCTGAACTCAGATGTTGATGGTTCCTTGGTGACTATGAATTGTATTTGGCCTGTTCATAAATGTATGTTCGTAATTTGTTTGTATTTGCTCTAAAGTTCAGGGTGCTGTTTTTTCCCCCTGAACTAAGTTAATGATATTGGTATGTTGGATTAAAGTAAGATTGTTAACCCTTTAACATTCCTTTCCTTAGTAAAGCAGATCAAAAGAATTGGGCTTGCAGGGTTCTTGTTGTTGGGCTTGTGTTGGTTTTTCACCCCCGCAGAAGCTGCTAGCCAAATTGTTGAAACACTTCCTTGCTTTAAAATATGTACCCTCCCCTCAACTAGCTAAAATTCCACCATTAGAAATGCAATCCTTTTCATTTTGAGAGATTTTCATCTTCAAAACCTTCTATTAAAATGCAGTGCCTACAGAGGTACACCTTTACACTTTAGGGATGCTGGAGGAAGGTTAGGGAACAGTACAGTGGAAAGAACACTGTATTTATAGGCAGAAACTCTGGCTCAAATCCTTGTTTTACCATTTCCTGCTGCAGGACTGTGGATAAGTCACTTCACCTCTGGGGCCCCAGTTTCTTCATCTGTAAAGTGAGGCTGTTGGACCTCTGAAGTCCTTTCTATCACTAAATGTAATATAATAGAAGGACTTGGTGGAAGGAGACACTGGGCAGTGTCTAGGGATGGGTGTGGCAGGTAGTGGAAGAGCTGGAGACCAGAGAAGGATCTCTAAGAGGGAGGCAGGAGGACCCCAATGTCAAACTTTGCCTTTCACAATTTTGCCCAACTGCTTGTTCTTTCTCTAGCTTTCAAAAAGGCACCAGATAGCTGCTACAGAATCAGGAGAACATGGTAGCTGCAGAACTGGGAGAAGTTCCAGTCCTACTTGGCTGCCAATCATCTTGGGTGCCATATAGCCCACCTACTTTCCCTTTGTGGGGTAATGGCTAAATGTACACCTCCCAGAATTCCTCACTCAGGGATGACCTGGCAAATGTATCATAATAATAATGATAATAATAATAATAGCATTTATAAAGTGCTTTTAAACTATTATTTCATTTAACCCCATAACAACCCTGCAAGATAAGTGCCCTTCCATTTATGCCCATTTTACAGAGAAGAAAACTGAGGCGGACAGGTTAAATCATTTGCTTAACTAAGATAACAGAGCTAATAAGTATATGAGGTCAAATTTGAATTCAGGTCTTTCTGACTTCAGGTCCAGCACTTTAACCACTGTACTTGATAGCTGTTTCTATCTCATCCTTACTTCATCAACATTACCAATCGGCTCATTTGGGCCAAATGGGCACAGAAAAGTTTGGTGGGTAAAGTTTGACTTTAATTTTAAATCTTGACCATCACCGAGGCCCAGAAGGTCCAGCTATGTTTGCAGCTTTAATATCTTGGTGGTGGGTGGAGAAGAGGGGGAGGCCGTCTCTTTATTGGGAAAAAGAAATGTGGAAAATGCTTGATTTTCCTCATGACCATCACAGATTGACAATCATATCCAAACACAGCTGAGCTATCACTGCTTATGCCCTAGTGCAGGCTGAGCCTTTGTGTACTGCTGAGCTGCGGTGCTATTTGCCAGTTGGCCAGAAGAAAGGAGAGTAGTCTTAGCCAGTGGCAGAGCCCTTCCCATCCCCATCTGGTGACTGGGACTGGATGGGGGTATGTGTTCTGTATAATGGACCAGGCAGGTCTTTTCTCCCCTCTGAAGCAATAACTTTTCCTCAGAAACCAAAAAGGAGACTACCTCTTAGCCCGAGCTTTTAGGGTAAGCTAGTCACAGCTGGACTGGGCTTTTGGCAATATGATTTTCAAATGACTTTGTTACTTTTACTTTGGGACGGTTGGATGTGTTGAAGTTATTTTGGGTTGTATTTTGGTTTGGTTTTTTGGAGATGGGAGCAGGAGGGAAGGGAGAACAGGGAAAGTGGAAAAGAAGGATGAATCAGTAGGAATCTTATCTTCTCAGTCAGGCTTTCCATTCAGTAATGTCATTTTAAAATCTCCGGTAGGTGGGAGAATAAGCTTCTGAAACTCGAAATTGCAGCTACAATTTAGCTTTTCACTGTGTATGCCTGTGTGGGGATCTGGCAGCATTTCCTCTTTAAGAAAGCATCTGTCAGTTGGCTCTCACCTTGCTTAGTTTATCCTCAGTTTCTGGGGCCTCTTGGCTTGTTTCAAGGATTCTTAATTTTATCTCTTGTATTAGGCTCTCATTCGTGTGAGATAAATCTGGCATGCTTTCCTGCCACAGTGAATCAACAAGCATTTATTAAGCACCTACTATGTGCCAGGTGGTGTCCTAAATCCTGGATATCCAAAGGCAAAAGAACTTCTCTCAAGGACATCAGAATCTAATGGAGAAGACAACATGCAAACACAACTATGTCCAAACAAGATATAGATGGAATAAATGGGAGATAATCAACAGAGGGAAGGCTCTAGTATTGGGGGAGAATCAAGAAAGCCTTTTAGAGAAGGTGGGGTTTTAGCTGGAATTTGAAGGAAAGACATGGCAATGAGAAAGTAAAGAACTCTGGGCATGAGACACTGCCATGAAAATGGAAGTCCCTTGTTGATATCCTACTTTTGATGCTTATTGCCTACCATATGTGACCTTGGACAAGTCATTTAATCTACCCAGGTCTCAATTTCTTCATGTGTAAAATGGTTGGTTGTTGTCCTTCATTCTTGAAGAGGACCAAAATGACATCACTTTGTTGGAGTCAAGGTACCACGTGTCTGACTGTGGCTGATCAGAGCAGTACAAGCTTACAAGGTTCTACCACAGGTCATGCACAAATAATCCCTATGAACATTTGGGGTAGGTTCTCTAAATTTGCTCTGCTCACATTTCCTTTGAGCTACTTCAATTTTGCTTTGCTTATAGAACATTGAGCCTTCTTTGAAGCAGTCGTGTCATGCTGGCCAGTCCTTTGCCAGTGTCTCCCATGGTATGTACTCGATTCCAGAGCTCTTCAGAGAGAGCTTTTGAGAGTGTCCTTGTAGCACTTTTTGTGACCACTATGTGAGCAATGTGTGAGTTCTCTGTAAAATAGTCTTTTAGGCAAACATACTGCCCATCAGAGTTGTGCTCTCAGGTAAAATAGAGTTGTTCTAGATGGTCACTGATCTGCCTTCTGGCTCTAAAGGATAATCCTATAATTTTTTCTTATTTTAAATGGTCGATTCCTGTAACTCAATTCTTCCATTTCTGGCTTCTCAACTAGATGTTCCAACAGCCTGGTGACTAATCCCTGGTTGAGTGATACCTGTGGACTAGAGACTGTCTGGTTTTTCAGTTTTTCTGGATCCTGTACTTTTAAGCAACCTAAACCATGAAACAAATGAAAAAACTCCAAGAGAAAGAGCTTCTGTGTAATTAATAATCAATTTATTGATTAGGCTAGGAGCAATCAATAAATTGGTAGTCAATGGTTTCTCTTGGTAACCAAAGACTCCCAATAGAGACCCTGAAATATCTTTCTGAAAAGGAATGCCCCTGACAAGTGAAAATCAACCCTGATTGGTGGACATATAATGAGAACATGGGCTAGAAATCTTCATCTCTTCCTGCTGAGAATGCTTGATCATGAGACACAGCCACCTCCAGCAATCTGGACAGGGGAATCCACCTCCAAACAGACCTTTCTGGATGGTTTTTTTCTCTTTAATGAGCTGGGTCATCCTCAACTCTAATGGAGGGGAACTAGGATAGGGGTTCCTTTCCCCAAAGTAAAGACTCACCTTACCTTGGATTCTATTTCTACTGTAAACAAAAGTTAGATCTCCTAGTTGGGTGGGATCCTGCCCAAGATTGAAGAGCATGTTCCTAGATGCCTAAAAATGATCTTATCACTCTGTCTCCACCTTCAAAACTGACTTCAACAAGAGCTGGACCTTAATGAGGAAATAAAGGAGAAAAGCCTGGATCACAAATTAATAATTAGTTATTAATAGAATAGTATAACAATTTATCTCAACCGAAGACCATGCCATCTATTGGTTCTTGGATAAATGATCAATCCCATCTTGAAATAGCAACAGTGATATTTGATAATTTCACATAACCTGGGCTTTGCACATAACAAGTTTCCAAAATAGGAGAGAAAAAAAGAAACCACCATATTATGAAGCTTGAAAAAAAAATCCTTTTTGCCCTGTGGTCTGGGTAAGTGGGTGGATTTAACTAAACCATACCTAGAATCCCCAAACTCTGCTACTCCCTCTTTATGGTTGCCAAAATTGGGGATAGGGAGGAAGGGGGTTGGGGAAAGACTCTGTTAATGCACAGGTTTCACACCATACCAAGGACGAAAATCCATGCTCAAGTCTAATTGCCCCATGTCTTTCCAAATCTCTCCGGATCTCTCCAATTCTGACAGCGGCAGGTCTTTCTCTTCTCTTTAATAAGTGAATAATAAAGATATGACTCAAATCCACAATAGATTGACCCAATTAAATCACCCAAAATGCTCAGTGAGGTTTCAATGGTTTGAATGGATACACGTTTTCAGGAACAAAATATATTTTCTTAAAAAGGAAACATCATCCAAAATCCAAAGGAAGACCTCATCCCTCACTTCATGGAGTTTCTCAGGCTTTCCTGATTAAGCTCCACTTAGGAAAAAATTTAATTGAAATCTTCAATCTCTATACAAACTTAGAATGAATGGTCCCAGTCATAATACAAGAGAAATCCATTCTTCCCGGGAAGAGTAGAGGCTTGAGAGATGAAGGGGTATTTACCATTCTTACCCCTATTACCACACACCTGGTTTGGATGTTTTGATTGAAATAATGGAGCTTTGGACAAATCAGTCCAAGTTTATACCCAGCTGTGCCTTAGTTGACCTTGGACTATATAGCAAAGAAGAATCAATCTGGCATCACTTTTTGAAGCAAATGAAGGAGAAAACAGGGCTGAGGGAGTGGCAGCAAGAAGCCATTTTTAATCATCTGGGCATGAAATGATCATTACTGTGCCAAAACTTTGGAGGTTAAGAAGACAAGAAAGGCTATAGAAAAAGTGTCATAAAATATAAAGAGTCAATTTAATAAACATTCACTAAGCACCTATTTTGTAAAAGGTTCTGCAGTAAGTGTTGAGAATATAAAGGCAAAAAATAAAAAAAAAAGCTCTTTCTTCAAGGATATTACATTGTAGGAGAGGAGAGAGGAAAAAAAATTTTAAATGATAAATTTTTTGTCTGGAGTATGGAGCAGAGGAAATGGTTAAAAAAAGAACTGATATTTTCAAAAGCATTTTTATGCTTCTTTTTTTAAAATAACATAGTTATATTCAGAAATGCCCTTCCCGTCCTCTTCTTCCTAGTGATCTTTCAAATCGGAAATATTTGTTCATATCTTTGATCATTTATCCATTGGAAAATCGCTTTTGGTTTTATACATTTGTATTCATTTTCTATATATCTTGAATATCAGACCTTTATAAAAGATACTAGATATGTAAATTTCCCCCCAATCAACAGTTTCCCTTTTCCTAGCTGTAATGATTTTGTTTGTGCAGAAGCTTTTTGATTTCATGTGATTGAAGTTGTCTTTTTCATCTTAATCTGATTTGGTTATGAATTTTTCCCTTACTCCAAGTTGTTAAAGATACCTCCTTTCATTTGTCTCTATTTTTTAAAAAAGATATAGTTTCTTTCAATGTGGGTTTTATACTCATTTAGAATTTGTTGTGGTATATATTGTAAGACAGTGATCTAAATCCATTTTAGGTTTTTTTATTTTTCCAGCAGTTCTTGTTGAATAATTGGTCCTTCCCCAAGTAGCTTATTTTGGAGTTCATGAAACACTGGGCTATTGAGTTTTATTGCTTCTATTTCTCACTTATCTGTCTTTTCTACTGTCTACGTTTCTAATTTTTTTTAACCAATAACAGGAATTTTTCTTCAGAGAATGATAAGACTATGTGATTCGAGGGTTTTTTGTGCTCTTAATAAGATTAATTATGCTAATTTACTACTGTTGGCTATCCTGACATCCTTGGTATAAATCCAACTTGGTCCTGATGATGTTTTTTGCATACATGGCTGCCATCATGTTAGAAATTTATTTAACATTTCTTTAACAATATTATTAGTGAGTTTGGTCTATAGTTCTACTTCTTCCCTCCCTTGTTAAGACATTTGGATAAATTTTGTTTCACTAAAAATTTTTTTAGGATGTTTTCTCAATTCTGAATAATTTGTGTAAAACAGGTATTAATTGCCCTTTAAATAATTGATAAAATGCAACTGTAAATCTATCAGGGGTGGGAAACCTGCAACCTCTAGGCCACATGAATCCAAACTTCACAGAACAACTTTGTTTGGATTCAGTCAAAGGGAAGCACTTGAGGACCTAGAGGACCACATGTGGCCTCAAGGCTGTAGGTTTCCCACCCCTGTAAGTGATTAAAAAAAAAGACCATAAAATTAGAGCTGGAAGAGATCTTGAAAGCCATCTACTCCAACCCCCTCTTTTTATATATGAGAGAATTGATACCCAGGGAAGTTAAATGTCCTTAGAATTGCCTAAGGCCACGTGGATAGTTAAGTATCAGAGACAGGATTTGAACCCATGTCTTCTGATCTGAGTCAGAGTCTCTTTCACACACACAATATGCCTTTTTATCTAGAACAAAGTTGGTTTGTTTGCTTTGATTTTGGGGGGCAGAATAATTCCTTTGTAGTTTGTTCAGTTTCACTTTCTGCAAAGTTGTTTAAGATATCTATTTCTTGTTTGATTAATCTAGTTTTACATTTTAGTGGTTAATCACCCATTTCCTTTAACTTCTTAGGCTTGCTAGTATATAACATGCTATACTGTTTTTCTTGAAGAACCATCTATTAGTCTATTTACCAATTTCATAGTCTTTCTGTTTTCCATTTGATCTACATATTTCACCTTTAATTTTTAAAATGTGTTCTATTATGATTATTTTAGGGATAAAGATAGAACTGAGCTTGCGATCTCATTGATATAGCTAATTCCCAGGTAAGAAAACTACCTCTATAAATGCCACCTTCTCAGTAACTTATTGTCTTAGAGAGTTACCTAGAATATTGAGAGATTAAGTGACTTGACCACAGTCACATAGCCAGGAAATGTCAGAGGGTAGACTTGAATGCAGGTTTTCATGGCTTCATCTTATCCACTATACCATACCACATTTTATTATTTTCTGATCATTCGGGGTTTGTTAATTTAATATTCTAGCTTTTTTAAAAAAAATGTATTCTCAGTTTACTAACGCTTTCTTTTTCTATTTTATTAATTTATATTTTCAGCTATGTGGTCAGACTCCAAGAGTAATCATTAGTGTTTTGATTTCATCAGGGCAAGAGGTCTATAGTGAAGTGACCCTAGGACCTATACTGCTTAACATTTTTATCAATGACTTGGCTGAAGGCTATTTAACTTTTCTTACTAGTTTGACAACTTGGCAGGGTTTTTGTTGTTGTTGTTGTTTGCTTTTTGCCAGATCTTCGTCCTTGTTATGTCTATTCACCATGGACATCCTCCAAGGCCCTGTCCTTGGTCCTCTTCTCTCTTGTCTCTTGACTATCTCATTTGATAAACTCATGAGTTTTCATGGCTTCGTCCTAGATCTATTTACCCAGTCCTGGTTTTTCTCCCCAGCTTCTGTCTCCCATCACCAGCTGCTTGTTTGACATTTTGAACTAGATGTCCTATAAGCATCTCAAATGCAACAGGTACAAAACAAAATTCATTATCTTTCCCCAAAACCTTTCCCCTCTTTTGAACTTCCTTATTGATACTGAGGAGACCCCCATCCTTCCAGATACCCAGATTCATCATCTTCATATGACTCTTCACCTTTGCTCTTCCTATATATCTAATCAATTTGCCAAATCTTGTAATTTCTTTCTCCATAACATCTCTCCCATATATCCCCTTTTCTTTACCCACATAACCACCATCTTACTTCAGGTCTTCATCACATCTCCCTTAGATTATTTCAATAGCCTTCTAATTGGTCGCCCTGCCTAAATTCTCTCCTTATTCTAATCCATTCTCCATTTAGCTGCCAAAGGAATTTTCCTATAGCGGAGGTATCATCTCCTTACTCAGAAAACTCCAGTGGCTCCCTATTACCTATGGGATCAAATATAAATTCTTTGGAGTTTAAAACTCCTTTCAGCTTGGTCCCTTACTACATTTCCAATCTTCTTACATTCTAATCTCCTCCATGTGCTCTACAATCCAGCATACTGCGCTACTTACTATTCTTTGCACATGACACTCCATTTTCTATCTCCTTGCCTTTGTGTCAGCCGTTCCCCATACCTGAAATGTTCTCCCTCCAAATCTCTGAGTCTTGGAATTCCTGAAGACTTTTTTTAAGGTTCAACTCAAATGCTGTCTCCTTCTAGAGGACTTTCCTAGGAATCTCAGCTGCCAGTGTCTTACCCTCTAAGGTTACCTTCCCTATCTCCTGAATTTATCTTTTATTTTCTGACATAAATCTAATGTAAGTCCTCCATTAGGATGTAAGTTTACTGAGGACAAAAACTTTCTTTTTGCATCTTTGGTGCTTGGCATGGTATCTGACATGTAGTAAGTACTTAATAAGTGCTTTTTGATTCATTGATTGCTTTCAAGGTTGCAAGGTTGAGTTATATGAAAAACAACTACTTTGCTATCTCACTCAGAATCTTGGTCTTTTTATCAGGACTGCTTGGTAGTTCTCTATTATGTTAAAGGTCATTTAACCCCTCCCCCATACTCAGTTTTGCTGGTAACCTTGATTGTAAGCCTAGATCCTTTGCCTTCTGGAATATCATATTCTAAGCTCTCCCTCTCGTTATAGTGGTGGCTTCTAAATCTTTTGTGATCCTGACTATGATTCTTTGGTACTTGAATTTTTTTCTGTCTACCTGTAATATCTTTTCCTTCACCTGAGAGCTCTTGATTCTAGCTATAATATTCCTGGGAGTTTTCATTTTGAGATCTCTTTCAGGAGGTGACTAGTGAATGCTTTCAATTTCTACTTTGCCCTCTGGTTCTAAGATATCTGATCATTTTTTCTTTATAATTCCTTGGAGTATGATTTCTAGACTCTTTTTTATGTTTGTGGCTTTTAGGTAGTCCAATGATTCTTAAATTATTTCTCCTTCATTTGTTTTCCAGGTCAATTATTTTTTTCCTGGGAGATAGATCTTGCATGTTTCTTTTTTTCAGTCTTTTGACTATTTTATTATTTCTTGATGTCTCATGTTGTTATCCATTTGACCAATTCTAATTTTCAAGGATATTTTTCTTCACTAAAATTTTGTGCCTCTTTCTCCAAGCTGTTAATTCTTTTTCTATTTTCTAGTTTTCATTTCTTTTCCCATTTTTTCCCTCTACCACTTTCATTTGATTTTTAAAATCATTTTTGGTGTTCCTCCCTCCCTCCCTCTCTCCCCCCATCCCACCCCCCACTTATTCTAAGTCTTCCAGAATTTCTTGTTGGACTTTTGTCAAAGCTGCATTTTTCTTTGAGTTTTTGCTTGTAGATTTTTTTGGAGTCTTTCTCATCTGTGTCTGTGTCTTGAGCTTCCCTGTTTCCAGAATAGTTCTTTATGGTCAGGTTCTTTTTTATTTGCTCATTCTCCCAGCTCATTTCTTGACTTTAGATTTTATGTTGGTGCTAGGCTCAGTGTACCTCTGGAATGATAGAGGTGTTTGTGGGTTGAGAAGTCTGGTAACTACCCCAGCTCACTGATTCAGGGTGCTAGGGCCTGTTCCTCCAGGCTCCCTGTCTGATTGGTCAAAGTGCAGCTCATGCTGGGCTCTGCTCCACTCCGCTCCCAAGTCCATGTGATAGACCTTACCCCGTGACCATCCAGGCTGTCCTGGGCTGGAGCCCTGCTTCCCTCTGCTATTTGCATAGGTTCTGCAGTTCTAGAATTTGTTCAGAGCCATTTTTATGGGTGTTTGGAGGGACCTGGGGGGTGGGAGGGGAGCGGGATCTCACGCAAGTCCCTGTTTTCCAGCTGCCATCTTGGCTCCACCCCCCAGAAATACCCTATTTTAAAAAGATTTAAGAAAGCCTACAAATATAATCATATATGTAGTATGACAATGAAGGACTAAATAAAAATCAAAAACAATTTTTAAAGGAGCAAAGATATTGGATGTTACTACATGTCTAGGATGAAGTAAACAATACAGGTGGACACAGAATTTGACTCTGAGTTTTGTGTCATATTAAATAAAAAGTGAATTCAGTGGGCTACAAAGCTTTCATTATCTGATAAAAGGAAGTGTACAGACTTAATTTCTTCATCTTTAAAATGTGTATGTTAATAACACCTACTTCACAGAATTTTGGTGAGAATAGAATTATGTATGTATGTATGAGTATAAATATATGTATGAAATATGCGTATATAAACACTCATGCGTGTGTGTGTGTGTGTATAAAAGGCCTTGCAAACTTGAAAATGATATCTAAATGTAAGCTATTATGATTGTTGGCAATTGACCTAAATGTCAGGAGAAATTTGTTATGCAAGTCCATTTTTTTTATCCCTAGTATCCATAGACCACATGAGAGGATGCTAATTAATTATTCTTTATCTCCACAAAGAACAGCTTCCAAAAAGGGTTAAATTAAAGCCTAAGAGATTTATTTAGATGTACTAATTTACTTTATTTTAAGTATTGATAAACATTTGAAAGGAAATATTGATGAATTAGTGTAGATTTTAGAATATCCTCAATTTAAAAAAAAGAAAAAGAAAGAGAATGGTAGCTTCTTATCTGACTGAGACCATTTAAATGAGGTCTTAAGGAGAGAAGAATGGCTTGGAGACCTCTGTGATTCTCTTATCCTAGCCTTAATAAATACAATATGTCTGATAAGGTAGCATTTAAATAATCATGCACAGAGTTATATCCACTATTCTGCCACGTTCATCTCAGATATCGTCATTTCTCTTAGCACAGAGACATAACTATGGTGATAATTGAAAGACAACCAGTCCCCAGATGATACCTTTAATCCTTAAAGTGTATAATTATCCCATGAAAATCCCAGCTGGTTGTTGTCTTCTGGCTATTATTAGCTTTCTTTCAGTTTGATAAGTAAGTACACACTAAAAGTCCTTTGCTGAAAATCACTGGTTTCTCTATCAGTGTGTCTGAAATCTGAGATCTGTGGTGATTCATTTGCTCCTTGAGCTAGAATAAACCACATTCTGGCTCTCCTTGAATGCAAATCGTGATTCTAAATGAACCTAGACTTCACTGTTACTCTCTTTGTGCCCCCAGAAAAATAGCACAACTGTTCTCTTGAACAGTTGGGTTTTTTCCAAGTTTGAGGCTTTATACCATTGACTCGGTCTCACTTCAGCATTTGGGAGGCTTCTGAGTAATTTAACGTTTGGGTATTTCCCATTGTTCGAATCTATCTCAACCCTGCCATTTTAAAGTTTTCTTATCTCATTTGGGTTCCCATGTCTTAATATACTGTCTATTAGACATGGTAACGGATTTCATTCAAAACTGTCTTTCAGTGAAGAGCCAGGTGGTTGAGATAGGGGGAAATTTAATTGTTTCCCAAAAACACAACAAATTTGCATGTGTGTATGTGTGTGTGTGTGTGTCTGCAAGTAGTCACCTGTGTGTGCAGGGATGGTGGTAAACCATAATATAGCTGAACATGTCCAGGATTGTGATGTCATCAGTGATGAAGATCATCCACTGATGAAGATCTCAAACCCTCTACAACTTACGGGAGAACAGCTATAGCTTAAAAAAACATATCACTTTGGGGACAACTTAGTGGTGAGCCTCTCAGAACTTAGGCTGGTCCTCAGATAACATTCAATACTTCATGAAACTCCATCCTCAAAGGTCCATGCTATTGGCATGACCTTTAACCCTGTGGTCACCTTCATGCCACAGTGTAGCATTAGAATAAAATTTTAGTGAAGGAAGTAGTCATAGCTCTCATTTAGGGAGTACTTTACAACTTTCATCACACAAATTGGGTGATGTAAGTAGTATAAGAATTATTAGCCTCCTTTTACAGACAAGAAAACTGAAGCTTAGAAAAATTAATCTCCTTGTTCAGTCACATACCTAGTTAATATTTTAGTAAGGTGTGAGCTTATGTCACGATTCTGTTCTGTTACACCATGCTAAGTAGTTTTCTCTATATGACCCTGGCTAAGGTATTGAAATAGTTAATGGCCAAACCCTAAAACAATAAGAGAAAGAACTGTTCTGTACCAACTCTCCTAATAGCTCACTAGAAATACCATTTGTTAGTTTTTGATACATAGTAAAAATAACCATTGTCTAAATTCTCATCATTTTTAATGCTCTGTTCCAAACATTATCTAGGTGATATTAATACTATTGTGGATATTGATATAGATGTTTAGGCACAAAATTCCCGAGTTCTTCCACACACATGACAACTAGAGATATTAACATTAGCCACAGTTCTCACTTAACTAGTAATTCAGCCCCACCAAATTTAGCTCTCCAGATTATTTTGTCCCTTGAGACCTGCCACATTCTTATCCTGATTCAGCTACAAAATCTATTTTCTCTATATTTTAAATACCAACATTACTGGATACCTTGGGAGAAAAAGAGTTGCAGAGCTAACTTTAGTGACCGATAATTTTTTTCTTCCACTTGGCAATTCTAACTGCCTCATTTGTATCAGCATGAGGAAATAGAGGCCATAAATATTAAATAACCTGTCCAAAGTCACGTAGAAATTAGTTAACTAGTAGAACTGAGTTTTGAACCCACATCCTCTGACTCCAGTTCTGGAATTCTTTCCAATAATCCACACTATCTCTCCCAATAGCCTAATAGAAATACTATTTGTCAGTCTTTGACACTCAGTCAAAATAGCTATTATCTAAATTCTCATCACCTTTAATGTTCTCCTAATGTTTTCCATCCTGTTTCCTCTAAGGCAGGAGTTCTTAACACGGAGTCCACTGACCCTCCAAAGGGTCTATCTCTAAATTTCAGAGCATTTGTGGCTTTTTACCTCTCCCATTTACCTTACAAAACCTTACTCTTTGTCTGCACCATGACCTACAGTAGTCCCTTGACTCCTCATTTATCTCCAAGGCCATTTCCCTTAAAGTGGTCACTCTCTCCTCTTTTCCCCACCTTGGCCCCTTGGTGAACCAATTAAACTCTGCTCAGCTATCATCTTCTTTTGAATCTTTAGTCCCCTTATTGTTTTACCACTTGTGTCCTGCCAAGCCTCAGCCCTGGATCACTCCCATCATTTGCTGCTTTTGCTCCGACACACATGCTGCTGAACAAAGGTGGAGAAAATCATTCATCCATTCTGACTAGTTCTACCACAAATTCATGTTATGTAACCTTAACTGGACTCTCACTGCTGCTATGAAATCCTATTCTACCTTCCTTATCAACTCACAATCCCACTCTCCACAACAGCTCTTCCAAACCTTTTCATCCCTCCTCAAGACTATCATGGCTCCCCTTCCCCCCAACTGAGAACCTTCCCTCATGTTTTACAGAAAAAATTGAGATCATTTGCCATGCTCTCCATCTTCTCCCTCACCTTATATCACTCAGATGCCTTTTACCACTGTCTTCTCCTTCACCTCCATCTCACATGATGAGGTGACTTCATTCCTTATCAAGGCTAATCCATCTACTTGCTCAAGCAATCCCATTCTATCCCATCTCCTCTGACTGATTGCTTCCTTTATCATCCCCGTTCTATCCCTGTCTACTGGATCATTCCCTACTGCCTACAAGCATACCCATGTCTCCTCCATCCTAAAAAAAAAAACTCTTTCTTGATTCTTGTATTCCCATTAACTATTGTCTTATATCTCTTCTGCCTTTTGGCTATGCTCCTTGAAAAAGTCACCTACAATAGGTACCTCCACTTTCTCTCCTCTCATTCTCTTCTTAATCCCTTACAATTTGGCTTCTGATCTCATCATTATACCAAAAGTGCTCTCTCAAAAGATATGAGAGAAAGGGAGAGGAGAGGAGAGGAGAGGAGAGGAGAGGAGAGGAGAGAGAGAGAGGAAGGAAAGAGAGAGCAAGCGCAACTAGGCGGTACATGATGGCCTGGAGTCAGGAAGACTCATTTTCCTGAGTTCAAATCTAGCCTCAGACATTTACCAGCTGTGTGATCCTGTTCACCTTTCTCATCTGTAAAATAAATTGGAGAAGAAAGTGGCAAACTACTCCAGTATCTTTGCCAGGAAAACCCCATGAAGTCACAAAGAGTAGAGCACAAGTGAAACAACTGAACAACAACAACAAAATACCATTATCCCTTCCACATTGTGACTTTCTCCATCATGGTTTAAATATATCATGGATTGGCATAAGAAATTAAATGGGAATTTTATGGGAGTTTTGCAGAAGCCATAGATAACACACAAAAGCCAGAAGACAACACAGAAAAAGTTTAGAAACTCAGAAATGCGCAAAATATATGTATAGTATTATATAATATCAACCCAAATTTTACAATAAGGTACTATAGATACCCCATAAAAGAAAAAGAAAAAAAATCAGACTTCTTCTCTGGTACAAAGGGAGGACCAAAAAATTTTATGTGGATTTTCCAGATAACAGCAGCACCCTCCCCTAACCCTGTGATGTGGAAGGGATAACAGTAGTTCACTGAGCAAGAAGGAGAGGGCAACATGATCAGACTATATTTCATAAAATCACCTTGGCAGTTGAGTGGAAGATAGATGAAGTGGGAAGAGACCTGAGGCAAGGAAACCAGTTACAAGGCATCGCAACTGTGGAGGTAAGAGTTAATGAGAGCCTGAACTAGGATTGCGATTGTATGAGTGGAAAGAAGGAGGTGCACATGAGATATGTTGTAAAGGCAGAAGCAACAAGATTTGGCAGAGACATTCTCTAACTTTGCAACTGAGGACATGCCAGAATGTAGGAAGGTACAGAGATGCTATTGAACTCATGATAAGCTTACTCCCACATCCTATTTCTTCACAGGTCTCCTAATGAAGGGTTCACCCTGAAAAGAACAATTAAGTATGACTAAGGACAAAGAACTAAAGTCTGCTCAAGTAATAGCATAGCCTGAGGGTGTGTTTTGTGTCTTATTTTTCGGTTTTGGCCTATGTAAAGCAATAGATTGTGTAAGCTATCTGCAGGGGAGGGAAGGGAAAGGAAATGATAGGGGCTTTCCATACATTAACAAAAATGTGTGGGAATTCCTTCTTGCAGAATCAAATGAAAATGCTAATTGGAAAGCCAAGGGTTATTGTGAATGAGGCATTGGGGAGGGCCTCAGATGAGGACCTTGAAGGGTATACAAATGAAATACACCTACACAAACTTTTGCTATCCTAGAGAACCCCACAAATAAGCATCAGAGCAGTGCCAGATCTAAAGGCCACTGACTTTTAACTATATGGTCTATAATTAGGTAGTTTTCCCCCTCACACTTTTCTATAACACTAAATGCCTCATAGCATGGTTAAAGGGAAAACCATCAGTAGGGATTAGGAAACGAGAAAAAACTGAGGGGGAAAAATCAAAAGAATGGGGAAAAGGAAAAACAAGCAATTCTTTTGGCTGTCTTCTGAGGCACAATGGAATCTGTGGACCAATGAATGAGGCATGTCTCATGTCCCCTTCCCCCCCCCACATTCTATTCCCATAGCCAGTGCTTTCATACAGATCTCCATCACCTCCCAAGTGGACCACACAATAGAACCTTACCAGACCTCTCAACAGCTCCTCTCTCCTCCCTCCAACCCATTCTTCATACCTCATTCACACCTAACATCCCTTATTCATGGAGCCAGATGTGTCATTTCTCTACTCAACAGTCTTCAGAAGTTCCTCATGATCCAGTGACCTGTTCAAACTTCTTTTCCCAGCATTCAGGACTCTCCATAATTGAGCACCACCCACCTTTTCTTGTCCCACACTTCTCTCATCTACCTAGTTTACTTCACTCAAGCCAAACTGTACTACTCTCTACCCAACCTTCACCCTCTCCACCATACGGCTAATGCTTTTCCACCTGAGGCTTGGATATACTGTTGTCTCTGCCGCAAATATCCTCCTTCCCAATTTTCACAAATATTGCAGCTAAGTGGCACAGTGGATAGAGCGCTAGACTTACCAGGAATTGTTCACTGTTCAATCATTTTTCAGTTGTGTCTGACTCTTCATGACCCCATTTGGGGTTTTCCTGGTAAAGATACTGGAGTGGTTTGCCATTTCCTTCTTCAGCTCATTTTACAAATGAGAAAACTGAGGCAAACAGAGTTAAGTGACTTACCTAGGGTCACACAGCTAGTAAGCATCAGGCTGGATTTGAACTCAAGAAAATGAGTCTTCCTGACTCCAAGCACAGCACTCTATCCATTGCACCATATAGCTTCCCTGCTGTCAGGAATACTTGAGTTTAAATCCCAATTCAGACACTAGTTACTTTACCTCTCTCAGCCTTTTTTATCACCTATGAAATGGGATAACAATAGCACCTCTCTCACAGAGTTATTGTGAGAATCAAATGACATGATTATATGTAAAGTGTTTCATCATCATCATCATCCACTCATTAGTTTCCTACTCAGTTTTAAAAACCCAACATAAATGCCATAGTTTTTGTGAAACAACCAGTAACTTTTTCCTCCCTCTTATCTCTCATGTCATTTTTGTGCCTCTTGGACACACATTAATATATTGTTTGATATTCTATTTATTAATTTGTGTGTATGTGTGTTCATTATCGTACCCTCACCAGACTGTAAGCTCCATATAGTCAGGATTACACCTAATGTAAGCTATATATTTCCCCAAATTCTTAGTGTATTAAATGCTTAATGCCCATGGAGTTTTGTTGCAAATCTGACCATGTGACACCTATTCAATCCAGAGGCTCCCTATTGATTCTAAGATAAACTCTAAACTCTTCTGTTTAGCTGTTCAAACCATTCACAAACCTGATCCCAATCTATCTTTCCAGACTCATTGGACCTTACTCTTCATCTCATACTTCTGGTCACACTATCTCTCTCTTCCTCATACAGCACACTAAACTTACATTTTTAACCGACTAGAATGTACTCCCTCCTCTCCTTCCTCTCAGATGGTCCCTTTCTCCCTTTAAGACACAGCTCATTTCCTGTCTTCTGCATAAAGACTCACAATACTTTCAACTGCTAGTGCTTTCTTTCCCAAACTGATACTTAACTACTTTGCATACGTTCATATTTATTCACATTATACTTATGTGATACATACATGTGTGATGTACGTGTTGTTTTCTCCATTAGAATGTAATCTAGTTGGGGGTATAGATTATCTTATTCAATATATTTGTTTCCTAAGCACATAGCATACATGATAGGTGCTAAATGAATACTTGTTAATTGATTGATAATGATGTCTAGATTTCCCAAGGAGAATCTTCACAGCAGTGATCATATCTTTGTCTCTGTGTCATTGTTGTTAAATTTTTTATTGATTTCATTCACTATGTCATTGAAAAGAGACCAAAAAAATGTGAGGAGAGGTGAAATCTGGTATGGGCCCTCTGGCACCATTTGAAAATCTTTGAGATGAAAAATGGGCGCATATAAATGCCCATTCTCATTTCTTATCCCAAGATGGCACCTTATATATGCACCAGAATTGTCCCATACCTATCCGAGGGGACCTTTTGTGTTGGAATCTGATGCCAACTTAGAAAGGTTGGAAGCCAGAAAAGCAAGAGCTATCAGAGGCAGTATTTTCAGAAACATTGAAGAAACGCTGGGTTTTGATTTAGAGGACCCGGATCTAAAACCTAAATCTGAGATCCATTACCTTTTTGATATGGCATAAATCACTTAACCTCTCTGGTCACCTTATTTGTAAAGCAAGAAGATATAAAGCATCTGTCAAGGAAAGGAGTCAGATGAATGCTAAGATTCCTCCTAAGAATCTTAGATCTAAGATCCTGTGAATCTATTGTATTTACCAATCCAAAACTTGATATTAATATTTTTATGCCATATGTAAATTGGAGTTTTTGTCTTTGAAAGTGGTCTGCCACACTGCTGGGTTGTTAATGGTAAATTTTGATTTTGATAAATTTTTGCTAAATTTTGTAAATTTTAAACAGAAAACTACAAAGAACTAATCAATAAACCTTTTTAAGTGCCTATTATGTGCCAGGCACTGAATTTGGCACTAGAGATATGAGGAAATAAAAAAAAAGAAATACTCCCTGCCCTCAAGGATCTTATAGTCTTTAAAAATGGTGAGGCAGGGTCCTGAAGTAGAAGAATATTAGATTTGGGGTCAGGGTGTCTGTTTCAAATCCCAGCTCTGCTACTTACCATCAAGGCAAAACATCTTCTCTGTTTCAGTTTCCTCTTGGGTAAAATGAAGAAGTTGAATCAGATATTCCATAAGAGCTCTTCCAACTCTGTATCCTACAACCTTGGAGTCTTTGAGAAAAGCCAGCCCTGGATGGAGTATTCTTTGTTTTTCAGTCATGTCCAACTCTGCGTGATCCTATTTGAGATTTTCTTGGCAGAGACACTCCAGATAGTAGTTCACCATTTCTCTCTCCAGCTTATTTTACAGCCAGGGAACTAAGGCAAACAGGGTTAACGGACTTGACGAGGGTCACACAGCTGGTCTGAGGCCAGATTTGAACTTGGGAAGATGAATCTTTCTCACTTCAGGCCCAGCACTCTATCCACTGTCCCACCTACCTGCCCTATGTAGTACAGTATAAAAAGCCTAAGAAAGCAGGGAAAAGAATGAAGGGCTTTGCTAATTGTGGGGTGAGGAAAAAGCCGTGATTACTGACAGGAAAGAGATAAATACTACCAGACTAGAAGAAAAGCATTGAATCAATTGTCAAAAACACTGAGTTTTATTGCCAGCTCTGCCATACCTAGCTGTGTGACTTTGCACCCATCAATTAACCTCTCTGGGTCTAAATTCACCCATTGGTCACCTGAATTCATCTGGCAGGGCCAGGTGTGGTCTCTAGAGGGTGATAGACTAGATGCTTGGCACCAAACATTCATTTACCTCTAAAATTCTATGATTTGCTGCTTAGGGGCAGCCCTGAGGATATACACACATGGGCCATTGTGCTTACTCCTATACAAGACTACTCTTGCTAGGCTTGCAGGGGTAAGTGGCTTTCTCTGCACCCCTTACATATATCTATACATTGGCACCAGTGCAACACTAAAGTTGTGACCATTGCTTGCCCACATCCTGCCCATAGCTTGCCCACCTCCATTTCCAATTATACATTCCTTGAAAAATATCTTTAAAACACCCTTTTCTGAACAAGTCATTGTTGGTAATACACTGCAGACTATGTATTCACACCCATTTCTCTTCTTTGCCTTTTTTGAAGCTCCTAACTTCTTTTGACCAAAATCAAAAGCTCCAGTATCTTAACATAATTTTGCCAAACTATTGTGTCTCAAAGATCTCTTAAGCCCTGTTCAGTCAATCAGAAAGCATATATTATCATCTACTGCATCCTAACCACTGGGGTAGGTGCAGGTGAAATCAGACAAAATGATAGTCTCTGCCTTCAAACAGCTTATATTCTATTTAGGGGAGATAGTACAGATTCACATGATCATAGTGCTACAAGTAAATGTAAGGTTATTTGGCGAAGGGGAGCTGGAGCACTTTTAGCAGCTGAGTGGATTGATTTCATGGTAGCTAAGCCTCAAAGAAAACTAGGGATTATAAGAAGTGACATGAAAGAATGGCCAGTGCGAAAGACACAGACAGAATTTGGAGTATCATGTCTGTAGAAGAGCAAGGACAGTCTGGCTGGACTGTAGAATGCATGAGAATGCATGAAGGAGAGTACTTTATTAAGGGGAGCACTAGAAAAGTCAATTAGGGTTAGATTGTAAAGAGCAGTCAATGCCAAATAGAGAAGCTTGAGGATGACCTTAGAGGTGATCGGTAGTTAACTGATTTTATTAAGTACAAGGAAGTGGCCAGTACTTTAGGAAATCACTTTGGTGACTGTGTGAAGGTTTGACCAGAGGAGGGAGATGTTTGAGGCAAGGAGATTATTTAGGAAACAATTGTAATTGCTCAGGAAAAAGAGGCAAGGAGGGACTGAGCTAAAACAGTGGCCTTGTGAGCAGAAGAGAAGGAAATGGGTGCAAGGCATGCTGGGGAAGTAGGATCAGCAGGACTGGACAAATGATTGGTTGTCTGAGGTGAGGAGGAGAGAGGAGTCAAGGAAGACAGTGATGTCAACAGAAATAGAAAAGTTGGGAATAGGAGGGGTGAGTTGTGAGGGAGAGAAGATAATTAGCTCTGTTTTAGACCTGTTATGTTTGAGATGATTCAAAATGATCAGTGGGCAGTTGATGATGTGGGAGTAGAGCTCAGGAGAGGGATTTGGGTTGGTGCAGCTTGGCATAGAGGTGATCATTAGGTGCATGGGAGATGAAGGGATCACCGAGAAAGGGAATGGAGAAAGAGAAAAGCACTTAGGACTGAGCCTTGGGAGATAACCATAGGTGGCAGGATACAGACCTTTGTGTTATATTCTACACTTAACTAATAGAAAAGCATGATCCAGACGTAATCCAAACATTTCTCAAAAATGTCCTGTTTGTTCTATGGGCAGATAGATTAAGAAGTATCAGGGCAGAAAAGGATATCACCAAGCCTCAGCTCCTTACAAAGCCTCCTGCCTTATCGCTTTGGTCATGTGGGACCCTGGGGTTGACTGAATTCAAGTCAGCAAATATCTGAGTGCCTACTATATGCAAGGAGGTGGAGGTGGAGGGAACTGCCTGTGTGGAGACATTCATTGGCTCGGTTCTCTTCCCTGGCATGAATATTTCTCACTGCCACCCTTCTCCCTCAGCCACCCTCTCCAGGAAATAGCTTTTCTCTGCCTCCTCAGGGCCATGGAAACTGGTTGGGGGGGTTGGATGTTGACATTCTACTCACCCCATGTTCTACAAAGGTACACAATGGACAGGGTGCCTGGCCCAGAAAACAGTCTCCTCCATTCCTGATAGAGACTTTCCACAGAAATGCCCCCTGCCTCATTTTTACCCAGTTGACAACAGAGCCTTTATAATCTGTTCCTCTGAATCATGTCTGTTCTGCCCTCCAAACTCCAGACCAGTCTAGGATGGGGGAGATCCATGGACAAGGCATCTCTTTATTCAGGAAGCAGGGTGAAGTTGCACCATTCCTCTGCTGCCACCCAGGAGGCTTATTTGCATACCTAGCTGCACATCGTCTGTCGGAGCCCAGCAGCTGGGCTGGAAAACAAACAGGAAGCAGCCAGGGAGAGAGAGAGACAGAGACGAAGAGACACGCTATGTGCGACATTATCTCTAGATCCACTCTATTGTGCTAAGAGCCCTTTAGGAAAAATAATATATAGCCCATTCTAAGAGGGTAATCTGGGCTGCCCCAAAGGTCAGAGGGTTCTACTTGTGTGGGGTGCACATGTGTGTGCTGAGGGGGCATGGGAAAGGCAAGCAGCATGGCATGAGGAGGGGGTTGCCAGAGAACTTCTTGGCAGTGCCTAACAGTGTTCCTTTCACTGTGTTAGCACATGTGGAAATAATGGCATAATGAATAATGTGAGCAGAAAGTTGAAGCTTAAAATAGATTCTTTAATTATATATAGTGATATAAATAGTTATATGTATAGATCTATTATTTACACTGGTTACAAAGTCACAGAATTTTAGAGATAGAAGAAACCTCAGTCATCCAACCAAAACCTGAATTAAGGACCCCTACTACTTAATATACTTAATGAGTGGTCATCCAACCTTTGCTTCAAGTCTTCCTGTGCCAGCCCACTCAACTTTTGGACATCTCCAGTTGTTTTTCCTCATATCAAGTCTAAATTTGCCTCTTTGATTCTGTAGGATCAAAGACCTAGAGCTGGAGTGGACCTAAAAGACCATGTGGCTCAGAGCACTCATTTTGTAGATAAAGAGACCAAGGCCTGGTGGGGGGAAGAAGGGATTCGCCCAAGGTCACTTAGAGAGATTCACCCAATGACCTCTAAGGTCCGTTAGAACCAGCCCAATCTCTTTCACATGACTGACCTTCAAGTACTCAAAAGTCCTTGGCCCGGAATTTCTAGGACTATTTCCCAGCTAAGCACACTCTTCAACACTGTTCCAAAAAATAAACATTTAAAAAAATTAACAACGATTAAGTGCTTTTGTGCCACCAAAATACATTGGCTTTGAATCAGCCACCCACTGTGGCTGGCAGGCACAGAATAAGGCTCCACAATGGGATTGGGGTTGGCTGTAGAGCTCCCATTGATATAGCATTTTAAAGTCTGCAAAATGCGTCATGTCATTTGATCTCATTCGCTTCTTACAGCAACTCTGGGTTAGATGTGTTATTGTTATCTACATTTTACAGGGGACAAAACTGGCACGGACATTAAGTGACCTGCCCATAGTCATATAGCCAGAAAATATCTGAGGTAGGATCTGAAACCAAGTCATCCTGACTCTAAGTCTATTTTGCCTCTTCAAATAAAGGTAGAAAAGAGAATCTGTCCAGTTACTTGTGTTCTGATACTCCAATCATTAACTTTATCTCAAAAACAGACATTTTCATATTTAAGAGAAATAAGATTTGGGATTTTAAAAATCCCTGCTAATGAAGCAGGATGGTAAAGTTTGAAGAACTAAAGAAGTAGCTGTGTGAGTAGAGAGGAGATGAGTATGAGGAAGGTTATAGAGGTAGAAATGGTAAAATTTAACAATTTTAGATAATACGGAGTTAGAGAGGGTGAAGAGTCTAGGGTGATGTCAATGCTTAAGAAACCCAGGAGACTGGAAGGGCGGTGTTTCCTTTGGGAAAGTTTTGGACATGCTGAGCATAAGATGTCTCTGGGTTATAAATTTGAAACATATAATCGTCAGTTAGTGATGTGGATATAAAAATCAGGGGAGTGGTGGTGGGGTGGAGCTGGATATATCGTTCTGAGCATCTTCTACTTAGGGATGATGATTAGACCCATGAGAGCTGGTATGGTTCTAGACATACATACATACAAACATACATCTATACACGCAAACATATTTGCATGACTTCAACACACATTCTTTAATTCTTCATCATGAAACCACACTTTTATCACATTGAATATTAAATTTACCTTTGCCAAATGATACATTTTCCCCAAATATATCTTTGATTATAGCCCACAGGTTTTAATGGGGTTTAAATAAGGCTGATTCTCAGGCCACTGAAGTATATGGAAAGAGAGAGAAGAGAACTCAGAAAAGAACTTTGGAAAACACAAATGCCCCCAGTATAATATGTATCACTGGTCCTAAAATGGCTGCCCTGAAGATACCACCACCTCCATTTAAGGAAAGCTTTCACTTGGAGTCAGAAAACCTATGTTCTGTCACAGAAAACTTGTGTCACTACCTTGATCCCAGATAAATCACTTAACCTCTCTGCCCCTTAATTTCCTCCTCTATAAAGTGAGGTAGCTAGACAAAATAGTCAGCTCTAAGTGTATGATCCTTCTTCCTGCTTACAAATCAGACCCATGAGATGCCACCTTTTGTAACATGAGGATGACTCACTGTTGTGAAAAGCATGCTTTGAGTACTTCTTTCAGGGGGTTGATGGAATGACACTGGCCTCTTATTCTGTCTATTCTTTCTCCCTCAACCTCCTTTAAGACCTAGGGCAAGTATTTGCCAAGTGGGTTCAAAATAGTTTTCAATTATCGGGTCTTCCTGAGTTCAAGAATGCCCCTCCATGCACTGTACTACATTGACACTCTACATATAATATATGTACCACAGAAATGTAAGTGATTGTTACTTTCCCCTGACATTTACTACTGAGCAAAGTAAGCCCAAACTCCCCTACCAGACTTTTAAGGCCCACCATGATTTGGACTCATCCTATATAGCCTTACTTAGCCTCTTTGCCCATGTCTCCAGTGAGCCTAGTGCCTGCTGCCCTTCTAAATATCTAAAGACTATTTGTCTACAAAGGATTAAACGAAATGCCTTTGTGAAGTCACTGCTGGTCCAACGCATAGTTATTAATCACTCTTATGAGTAGGCATCATATATCATAGAATTTCTTTATTCCTCAGCACTGAAAACAATGTTAGATCCTGGGAACTGTTCATCAAATATAGCAGTATACAAGTTAGTATAAATTTCAAAAATTAAATTAGACATTCAGCATATTATACAACTAATTAAAAACCTTATAATTGGTTACATATTTAAAAAAACCTTTAACTTAAAATATCCCTTTGCTAAAATACCTTGTTTTATGTGATTTGGCACTGAGTTCACAAGATTTCAATGCACATTCTTTAATTCTTCATGATGAAATCACACTTCTATCACATTGACTATTCAATTTACCTTTGCCAAACGGTATATTTTCCCCAAGTCTAGCTTTGATTATAGCCCACAGGTTTTAATGGAGTTTAAATAGGGCGGATTCTCAGGCTCCTGAAGCATATCTATACCCATATGTTAGAAAAAATAGCTTAACTTTTCATGAATTATGAAAAAAATATCATGGAAAAAAGGCATGTTAAAAGGTCATGTTCAAGTATTCCATCTCTATTTGGGAATTTTTATAATTCCAGAATAATTCTGTTTATTAGAATTTCAATATATGCACCAGAATTCCCCATTCACTCAATGGGGACAAGATATCCAAGCCTACTGAAAGTAACTTCCCCCCTTTCATATTTAGGGAGGAGGATGAATATTTTGCGCTCTGATGAAGTTACTCAGATCTTACAGGCTCACCTGGACTTCTTTTGACAATCATTTTGATATATCTTTGAATGAAATAATGAATTGCATCAGTAAAGATGACCTTTTCCCAATCTTCAGTAATATACTATTCTTTGCATTGTCTTGCCCCTGAAATGATTAACAGCTATTGTTTTGTTTTTGCTTTTTTGTTTTTTACTGGCCTTGTTACTGTTCTTCCAGTTTCAAAAAAGCCTATACAGCAATGTAGAAAATGTTTCATTATGAGCTTGAATGATCTTTGAAATACTTCTGTGCAGCAACGGCCAGTGCAATATCTCAAACAGTCATTGAAGTGTGCTCTTCAAGAGCTAAAATTTCTGCATGTTTCCTTGGAGTAATATCCATTCTTAATAACTACTGAATTAAAAGCAGAACAAAAGGAAGCAATGAACTACATGTATACAGGTAGGAAAAACAAGTTGATCCTATTTCTTCTGGTAAAGGTAAACCAGTATCAGCCGAAATACATCCATACAACCATGGCCATCACAAAGTAAAATCACAACAAAATGATCGTCCCAAGTGTTTTGTACCCCATTATATTTGGTGATTGATCGAACCCATCCAGGAAGTAAAAAGTCAAGTGACAAGAATAGTTCTCTAGCCACCTCCTCAGCCTCTGTCTATTTCCACTGGAATTTCTGCCATCCCTACCTTCCACTAAGTCTTCTACCCTCCTGCTCCAACTGGCACTCCAGGACCTGCCCTAAATTCTTATTCGTTCTGTGCCCAGTTTCTGCATGCTATTTTCCAGTTTTTGCAGCAGTTTTTGTTAAATAGCGAGTTCTTATCCGGGAAGCTGGGGTCTTTGGGTTTATCAAACAGTAGATGACTATAGTCATTGACTGCTGTGATCCACCACTCTACTTCTTAGCCAGTACCAAGCAGTTTTGATAATTGCTGCTTTATAACACAATCTAAGATCTGGTATGGAAAGGCCACCTCTCCTAGAATTTCTTTTCACCTAAATTCTTATTTGTTGAGAATCACTGACTTCCAGGGGTATGCTGCAAACAGCTCTTACAACCCACTATTTTCAATATGAGCATTTACACCCAGAAATAGACAAACGCTACAAATCAGGGCTTAGCTTATTGTTTATTTGATTGTCTAGGCTTAAGACTGTGGGGAAAATGTTAATGACACAGATTAAACTTGAAAGTATATTGTTCTTTTGGGAAAGCTGGTTGTTAAATGTTTACCAGCACTTCCTGTCTCACCCCCAGACCTACCACATTGGACTCTAGCCAACTCTCTACTATGCGTGTGTACCTTTTCCTCCCTCCTTCCATTTTGCAGCACAGTAATTGATCAAAAGTTTTTTATTCAGTAGTTTCATGTCTGACTCTTGGTGACCGCATTTGGGGTTTTTCTTGGCAGAGATACTGGAATAGTTTTACAGATGAGGAAACTGAGGCAAACTGGGTTAAGTAACTTGTCCCAGGGTCACGCAGCTAGTATCTGAGATCAAATTTGAACTCAGGAAAATGAGTCTGTAGGCCAGACACTATCCACTGTACCACCTAGCTTCCCAGTCAATCAACAATACCATTCCTGAAAAGCACCTGCCAGTCAGTAGTCCTAAGATTCCAATCAACATCCCTGTGATTTCTCAGACTAAAACATCCCACCGTGGCCACCACTCATTTGCTGTGTTGTTCTCCCTTTTAAATGCAAACTCCCTAAAGACAAGGGCTGTCTTGCTAACACAAAGTGCTTAGTAAATTTTTTTTCTTCTTTTTCATGCATTTATTCATTCATCTCTAACCTAACCACAAGGGAGAACTTCATGGGGACCTCCATGATATAAATAGACATTCCCAGGATCATTTCATTTAGAGTAGAAAGATCAGCTAATATGATCTCATTTTTATGGAAACTGAGGTCTACACAGGTGAAGTAATATTTCTAGGGTCACAGTATTTAGGAGCAAAACTGGAATTCAAATTCAAATCTAGGTCTCTGTCTCTAGGGTTACTGTTCAGTCTTCTTCCTACCAGGGCAAAGAATGAATGAACATAGATAGACCAAGCGTAGACACTACACTCAGTGCTGGGGAGACAAGGTGAATGAACATTTTTTTAAAAGTGCTTTGTAGGTGTCAGGCACTATGCTAAGCACTGAGTGATACAAAGAAACACACATTCCCTGCCCTTAAGGAACCAGCATCCAAATGGAGAAAACGCTCTGAAGATAAACAACTAGGTCCATACACAGGGTGTACAATGTCTGTGGAAAGCATATTTGACAGAGACACTGCTCTCGAAGACATGAGAACTGAATACAAGGTCCTCAGGTGGGAGGGGAAGATCCTAGGCCTTCCTGAGGCCACTGCTATAGAGGAACCAGGGCAGGGTTGGGCTAGGAGGGAGCTCGCTGGTTGTAGAGGACCCTGGGATCGCACCTGGCCAATGGAAAGAGTCAGCCTTTTTAATCTTCATTGCATTTGGTTCAGTTTAATCCTCCCTAGGTCTACTACACTAGGGGAAAGGTGGCCCATATCCTAGAGGCTTCCCCCTAGATCCCTCAATATTAAAGAGAAGGTAGAGGGTACAAATAGTGGAAGGTGGGGGTTGGCTCCCTTGAGCTAAAGGACACAAGACTATACCTGTGGTGTAGTGGGCTTGACCCTGTCCTGGGAATGGGGCACAGAGGTGAGAAGTAGAAGCTCAAACTAGGTGAGTGAGATATAATGGAACTGTGGTGTAGGAGTGAAGAGAATTGCAAGACAAGGAAAAACCATTTAGGGGAGTGATACCAGAGATGTTGAGTGCCCTGGGTCAAAGTTCTGGTCACCTCACCGCAGTTATGACCCTGGTTCTCATTAGAACTATTTTCTAAGGTTCGCTACCCACTCTACTTTCCTGCCCAGCCCCCTCTCTTCTCCATGTTTGCTGGTCCCTCATGTCTTTATCCTTGGAAAGAAAAGAAAGGAAAAGTAAAGAAAGAGCCAGGCTGTATAAGTAAAACTCCACTAGTAGCTTTCCTCCTCTGCTTCATTTCCTGTTCTCATTAGACAAGTACTCTGCTGTCTCACTGACGCTACCTGGTATTTTCAAATCTCATGGTCCTACAGAGCAGGGATGGTGTCTTTCATCTCAGTCTGATTTTATTATGGTGTCTCAGAGAGTTTCCAACGCCAATGGGTGCAGAGTAAATATCGGGGATTAGATTACAAGCTGAAGAGCTGTCCGGGCAGTTTGTTTTCTTGGGGTCCCTCTGTTCTTTTCCTGCCCCTTGATCCCGCATGATTCTGCCCAGGGCCCTGGCAAACCTCATCAGCATCTTTGACACATTTTTCAGCAGTGGAAAGAGGGGTCTGGGTCTGGAGGTCTCCTCCCCTCTATGAAAAGCCACAAAAACAAAAAGTATTTTGTCTCCTTGTTGGAGAAAAAAATGAGCAAAGTGTTTCAAAGCGCCAAGGTGTGAGACTGAATGGTTTCTTAATTAATGCAGGGCCGAAGTCAGGGAGTCTAAAGCTTCACAGGGTTGGAGGAGTTTCATATGATCCTCGATATGTTGTTGTTTTTGTTAAAGCAAAATAAAAGAAGAAACAACCCTTGTTTCTAAGACACCATGGTTCTGCAGCCAACAGAGTTGCTTTGGCTCCAGCCTTGAAACTTAGTGATTCCTCCTAGTTCAGAAGGGTCTCCATGTAGTCAACAATGCTGAAGAGATAATCTGCTTGGGAACTTACTCCTCTGTGTCAATGTTCACATCTCCAATCTTTCAGCTTCTCCTCAGACACAGGTGCATCTCTAGCAAGGATTCCTGCAGAGACTTGTTTTCAGGCATGCTAAGTCTACCTGGAACAAAGGCCCCTCCTCCTCTTCCTCCTCACCACAGTGCCTTCTTATACCTCCTTCCTTCTCTTTCCTGACCCACCTTTCTCTTTTTTAGATGTTCTTGTCCTTTCTCCTGTCCCATCCTGGGAAATAGTGGGAAGGAATAGGGATTAGAGTTAGGAGAACTTGGTGAGGTTGGGATCTGGGATCAGTTATTTACTAGCTTGTGGCCTAGGGCAAGGTCATATCCCCAAGGTCACAGTCCCATTAGGCTTCAGTTTCTTCATCTGTAAAATGAAGCGCTTGGTTTTTATAATCTTGTTACTGTAAAAATCAAACCTTTCATCTTATAGGACTTTGAATGACTTAACTGATCAACACACTAACCAAACGTGATTCCAAAGGACTAATTGAAGCATGCTAACCACCTTCCAACAGGGAGATGATCTTAAGATGCAGGATGAGATGTATAGTTTTGGACATGACCAAAGTGGGAGTTTGTGTTGCTTGACTATGAGTATTTGTTACAAGGGTTCTTTCTCTTCCTTTCTTTCTCTACTTACTTTTTCTTTCTTTCTTTCTCCTTCCCTCCCTTCCTTCTTTTCTTCCCTCCTTCCCACCTTCCCTCCTTCATTCCTTCCCTTCTTTATTCCCTCCCTCCCATACTCTTTCCTTCCTTCCTTCTTTCATTCCTTCCCTCCCTCCCTCCCTCTCTCCTTCCTTCCTTCCATCCTTCCTTCTTTCCTTCCTTTTCATCAGTAGATTTGGACAACTCCTTCTGATGAGAACTGAATAGGAGAGACCACTTGGAAAAGGGTTCAATATTTTAAATGCTCTCCAGATGTTCCCTGCCACAAAAGCTCACCTTTTAAAATCAATAGTCTCCTGGTGAATTAAGGAATACTGTGGAGTAATGGAAAAGTATATTATGGAGATAAGTAGGCTATGGTATACTGTCACTGGTATGGGGCAAATAAAAGAACATGAATGATCATAAAATGGAATGGGCTTGGCATATAGGAAGAGTTTAGTAAATGCTTATTGACTAACTGTTTTAGTCATATAATGAGACTGATAGAATAACAGATAAACTTCCTGAGTCTTTTTTAAAGAACCAGAATGAAGTCTCCAGCATGTAGATGTGGACACAAGATGAGAAAAGAGGCTTCATCATCACTGATATTAAAACAAAGTATGGATATAGCTTCCATTTGTGTACTGTGTGATCTCAGGTGAATCACTATCCCTTTGAGTCTCATTTTTTAGCTATAAAGTGGAAATCAAAACAATTTCTATTGCTGGTAGCAAAGTATCAAATCATACTAATTTCACTTTAAAGTTGAAAGGACTACATGTATGTATGTATGTGTATGTATATATACATAGATTATGAAAACATGTAAATCTATATTATGTTTATGTGCATACATATATGTGTACATATATAGCAGCTAGGTGGTGCAGTGGACAGAGCATTGGGCCTGGAGTCAGGAAGATCTGAATTCAATTCATCCTCAGACACTTTACCAGCTGTGGGACCCTGGGCAAGTCACTTAACCCCTATTTGCCTCAGTTCTTCATCTGTAAAATGGGGACACACTGGAGAAGGAAATGGCAAACTATTCCAATATCTTTACCAAGAGTATCCTATAGACAATGTCCATGGGGTAACAGAGTCAGACATGATTTAACAATGGAACAATATATATACATACATACACCTAGGTGGGAATGCAGTGTTTTAGATGCCGCTTAGTTTGCCATTACATTGAAAGCTGGCCTCAGAACCAGAAAGATGTGGGTTAAATTCTCCCTTTTATACATACATACTGGCTCTGTGAACCAGGACAAGTTTTTAGTTGTGGAGAAGAGTACCAGGGGAGGCATTTCCTCACTGGTGACATCCCCCTATCAATGAAACCACGGGTATGATCCCTATCCTTGAAATGCTCCAAATATTATGTTATTGTGCATGAAATTAAGAATAGGTACATTGAGTGTAAGAGGGCTCTCTACACAGGCCAGTTAAGGCTGAACATATGCTGATCTCAGAAACAAAGGAGTAGGTAAAGCCTGAGGATCCATAGGAAAGACGATACTAGGGGCCGCTAGGCAGGGCAATGGATAGAGCACTGGCCCTGGAGTCAGGAAGACCCGAGTTCATATCCAACCTCAGATACTTACTGGTTGTGTGACACCAGGCAAGTCATTTAAGTCCAATTGCCTCCAAAACAAACAAGCAAAAAACAAAAACAGAAAAGAAAGTACTATATCACATAGGTGGTATGCTGACACTGCATACATATGTGTTCTTTATCCTTAGCTGATGAGTATTTGTGGTGAAAGGGTCTAACCAGAGTTGACATTTGGTATGTCTATGAAGAGACTTGGAGGTTACCTTGTACTCCTGCCTACTCACAGCAGCTCTGAAGATGGGTTGGTTTAAGGAATTATCTGTGGCTTTCCTTTATTTTTGCCTTTCCTCCTCTAAAGTCTTAAACTGATGACTCACCAAAGCATAGAAGTGACCTGGGTCTTCAAGGCCATGCCACTTGAGTACAAACAGGGAAGGTAAAGCTGTAAAGGTTTTGAGCGTGGGTCCAGTGACCGCTATGCCTGTCATTTTAGCTAGATTTGGGGAGACTCCACCCAAGCTTAGCTTGCAGAGCGGTGAACTCTTCTGTTCCAGTAACTCCTGAAGACCATTTATTTACTGAAGCTTAGAGGGTTACCATCTGCATCAGGAGAAGAAGTACCCATAGAAAATAAATCATGGAGCCAGGTTGGGAGGCATAAAAACGTTCCACAGCTAGCATTATCACAAACCACTATTGCTACTACTGGCAGTCAGATAAAAACAGAGGAAGGAGATTGACGAGCATTTGGCAAAGGCGATGGCTGAGTGGATCTAACACACTTGCTTAATGTTAGTTTTATATACCTGTATGTGTGGGTATGTATATGTGTGTGTGCACATGTGTATATATGTATACAATATGTATATATATATATATGTATGTATGTATGTATGTATATACATTTAACAAGCTCTCATCCAGAATCCAAACAAACAAAACTCTGCCAATAAACAGAATGCTTTCTCCTTCCAGGACTGTATAGTAATAATAATTCATGTACATGGGGTCCTGGAAGCAGACCTGGAATTAGGGGTAGGCAAGGTAAAGAGCCACTCAGAGCACAACACACAGAGAACACCACAAAAAAGAACCCATTTTCATGTTCCTTTTAATAAATCTCTTTAATGCCATAAAATTCTCTCTGAGCCACGTAGGTATTGATTTGATGATCAGTTAAAGTCTGACATGAGACAAAACCCAATGCCCCATTGTGATGCCAGGGGTAATCTCAAATGTTAGGTTTGACCAAAATAAGCAAGCCCCACCAGGTCCTGCCAAACTGAAAAGACTTCTAAAATGGACCCAGAGATGTATGTACTTTATGTATCTGTTGTCTGAAAACCAGTTTAGCTAAGTTCGGAGACTTATCACCAGAAGGAAGGCTGGTAGATGTTATTGTTTTTCCTATATAACAACTCATGAAATCAACTATTAAAGCTTGGAGGGACTGCCAACAACATGGATTGGAAGGAGGACCCACAGTGATGAAAACACAAACTTCTGAAATCCTAAATTACGCAATGTTAGAGCTGCAAAGAGGGGAGCTCTTTGAGGGCAAAGACAATTTGATTTTTGTCTTTTATCCCCAGCACTTAACACAGTTTCTAGCATATAGTAGGTGCCTAATCAATGCTTATTAATGGAGGCTCAAAGGGCTGAAGTAACTTGTCTAAGGACACACACACACACACACACACACACACACACACACACACACACACACACAATGTTAGTTACTGAGTCAGGCCAGTATGAGCCGTAGAATTATATGATGTTAGAAGTAGGGAAAGGGACCCTGGCAACCACATAGTGTAACCCCTTCATTATATGGAGGTGTTCCCTTTGTCTCCCAGGCCTGTGCTTCTCCCACTATGTCATGACATCAGAATCCATTAAACTACAGTTTTAATGTTTTTTTGCAACAAGAAGTAAAAGCCAAATATCCCTTTAGATGACAAGCTCCCATGACTTCTGACCCCTCATAATGACTAGATAGCCAGAACGAGCCCTTTATGACTATATGTGTACATATCTTCCAAAAAGAATGTAAGATCTTTGAGGTCAGGGTTTTTTTCATTTTTATCTTTATATCTCCAGCATCTAGCATATTATAGGAAGAAGTAAAAAAGGAGGGGGGAGGACACTTACTAAGCACCTACTGGGTGCCAGGCACTGTTCTAGGCACATGACAAATATTACCACATTCTATGCACTTATAAGATGCTTATTGACAGTTTAGATAAGACAATGTTCCAAGTGGCCCCCAAGTCTGGGACAGGTCCTCACAAGGGACTTCATAGTCAAACTAGTCCAACCTATACTAAAACAGGAATCCTCTCAACAGCCCTACATGGCCATCTAGTAATCAATCCACTCTCATGTGCTATAGTGAAGGACCTCCAAGCTTTGGATGGATATTAACATGAAGTGCAGCTTTCAAAACTCGCCCAGGGTCCCGGCTCTACCAAAGCACCTGAAATGCCTCCTCAGTTATCACATTAACAAAGTCCATGTTCCTACATTCTTCTTCTTTGAAAATTGGCCATGAGGTATGGCAGTTTTCTCTTTACTTGAATGTTTGATCCACTAGGGATACTCCTCATAAACTAAGACTACTACCTTATTTTGTCATGAAATTAAATTCGTTTGGAGATCTTTTTTTTTTTTAATAAGGCAAATGGTCAATACCATTTGGCTTTGATTATACACAAATGGATAGAGTGCTAAGCCTGGGTTTGGAAGGGTTGAGTTCAAATCCAGCCTTTGACACATAGTAGCTATTTGACACTAGGCAAGTCGCTTAACATCTGCCTCAGTTTCCTTATCTAGAAAATAAGGATATTAATAGCACCTACCTTCCAGGGGTGTTCTGAAGTGAAAGAATTTTTGTAAAGGGCTTCATAAACTTTAAAGCACTATGCAAATGCTTATTATCATTATTACTGTTACGACTAGGTTTCCCAAATCCCTAAAACATCCATGGAATGACTGTAAACAGAATGATCTTTTATTTGCAAAAGACAGAGTCATAAATAGCTAGGCAGAATCAACCCATGCTTTTATTTTCATTGCATATAAAAATTTCATATGAAGGTATTTGATGTACAGTACTATCCCATGGGCTGTAAGAGAGGCTAAGAAACAAGAGAATCATTTGTAATGTTCACACACAAGTTGCCACTCTGAAGACATACCCAAAGGAAAAACCAAATTAAAAACAATGAAAACTGTCCAGGATTTTTTGTTTCTTTGTAGTTATAGTGTCCCTTTTATACTGTTTAAAACAAAAGTAATCAAATTCCTTTGGGCCAGGGCTGCTAAAATCTACAGTTTGTGTCAAAAAAGGAGGCTCTGTTTTTCCTTGAAAAAGAATCTCTCCTTTCACTGAACAGTCACATGTTTTGAGGGCTGGGCATTAGCGGTAGGAAGAAGAGCTACCCACATTTGACACTAGGAAATTCATGCAGCACTCAGGAGTCGGCCACCAGAAATGGTTAAATTCCAAAATTTCAAAATACCAGCTATACTGAAACACATCTTGAAGATGAGTCCTTTTTGCTCTGTGTATTTCTATTCTATGTAACCTCTGTGAGCAGACAGATTCATATACATAAAAGGACAGGTTAAGCTGCTATTTACTAGAGAAAATTCCTGGGCTAAAAAAATAATAATAATAATCTTTACCGTATGAGGAAACAGTGGTTAAAGAATAATAGCTCTTGGAAGATGAAAAAAATAAATAGCTATATGTAAGTATAATTTGTGATTCTCACTTCCCTTAATATTCATTTTCCTATGTGCTATTGAAGTCAAGAAAGTTTCTTATTGTTAGCTCTCTAGTGTGTTCATCTTGTAGTGTTTTAAAATAAGTGAATAGTTTCAAGGGACCGATTGAAATTGTTCCTGATCAACAGCAGAAGAATTGTGTCCACAGTGCTGTTCCATTTGCAAGTAGAAGCTAATATGTCAAAAGGGGGTTAAATTTGCCAAGGTTGGTTGTGGTTTTGTAAAAAAAAAACAGCTATTGCTCATAATCCAATCAGCTAAAAGTAACCTGGTTGGAATGCCCAGCCCTAGCCCCACTGTTACCTTACTTTCAAATGCAGCAAAACAGAAGAAATATTGTTTAAAGTTAAGGCACAGCCCTGGGACCAAAGACCTGCAGCTTTTTAAAAATTTATTTATATAACTTTTATGTATTTTATAGTTTTCCTTGAATCTTCCATAAACAAGCCCTAAGGTGACAGAGACTATGTTACAGGAGGGAAAAACATGTACAAGGAGTATGTATACACACCATTCGTTCTCTCACCAAGAGTTTCCAAATATACCAACACCACCCAGTCATGGGGGATGTTTTAATAAGAACTGATAATTTACAATTAACATTACAGTATATACATTACAATAAATACATGGTTGTAAACAGACAAACAAGACTGTATTACAGGTAAGGTCATTTGGTGAGAAAAAAAATGTATGGCACAAAAAAAAAATAAATAACGCATTCAAAAATTACCATAAAGCTTTCTGTAAAATCCATTTCATTCAAGTTTTTTTTTTCTCTTTGCCATTTGTTCTTACTATACTATCGCATCATGAATTTTAACAATAACACCAGGAAAACAATGAAAATAAAAATAGCATTACTGTGTTAAGTAACTTGCAAGCTAAAGTGTACTGGTTTTAGGCAAACTTGGATTCTTTTCTTCCCCATACAGTACCCAAATGTTCCCCTTTCTTATGAATTTTAAAAAAAAAGAAAGCCACCGATAGAAGGAATTATTTTTTTTTCCTCCTAAAGTAGCCATTTGATGTTAGAGCACACTTTGGCAAGAAGGGGGATAAAGAGGATTGTACGATGCATTAGATCCCTAGCTCTATGTTGTTAGGCCCTTTCAAAGGTATGATTGTCCATCTGTGGTTCTCTTTCACAGCATGGGGGCATTTTTAAAAGTACTTTTTTTTCCTTTTAGTGCAGCTATGTAATTGTTTCAGATCTGTACCTGTTTAGGTACTTATATTGCTTCTTTAAAATTACAGGCACTCTGTGGGGGAAAAGCCCTATGGATTATGGGGATGAAAGGGACGTGCCGGAAAGAGAAGAAACCACAGACAGGATCATGAGGAAGCTCCGCCTGTCCTTCCTTCAGTAAGTAGGAAAGACTTTTTTTTCAAACTCTGAAGCCCAAACAGAAAGCAACAACAAAATGCTATAGGTGCAGTCACTGATCAAAGGGGGGTGAGATTGGAGAACCCTTGCTTTGTTTGTCATTGTTGTGGGGTGAGGTACATGTGAAGAACAGGGTTGATAATCACTTAAGGGGCTGTGATCAACTGCAGGGAAATCTCTCATCCAGAAGGTGCTATGTAAACATCAGGATGGCTCTCTGAAGGGAGGCCAGAGAGACACTGCCCTAGCCCCAGCCCCAGCTAGCACATAAACTGTTGGAATTATTCCTCAGGCCTGCGATGTGACTTCTCATGGTGGTCCTTGTTCAGTTGGATTTTGTTTTATTTGTTTCTTATCCCATCACTGGGCTCCTTCATTCTTCCTTCTCCTTTCTTGGCCATCTATTTATAGATCCTCTTTAAAAACAGCTTGAAGTCCAAGGTGTTTATCGAATACCCATAACCCCAGAATTATTTGACTTTTTTTTTAAACTATAAACTCCCCTTCAAGTTCTATCAGCCTCTCAGAGATCTCGGTGAAATTTCCAAGGGCTGAAGCAACAAGGACCAAGCAGAGATACCTTTTGTTTTCTCATGTCCTACAGTAGGACCTTAATGTCTTCTCTGAGACCCTATGGCTCCTTCTCTGCCTTCACCAAGGGTTAATGCTGACAAATAGGCCATATACAACGCCAACCAGAGGAATCACCAGCTCCCTTCTCTCAGGGGGTACAACTAAGAATTGGTAGATTTCTTCTGCCTTTGCCATTTGTGGCCATGTAGAAGCCCCTTCCTACATTTAGCATGGATTTAAGAAATCTGGCAGGTAGCAAATATCTTTTACGAATTTTTCTTAGCTCTCAATTCAAATTGATGCGGCCTTAAATCTTTCAGCAAAAGTCACAGAAACCAAACTGTACTGGTTCAGTTAGGCCTGCCAACGTACAGACACTTCTTTTAAAATTCCTAATGAGTCACTTAGCCGGCTGACTAGTCATCCCCTTTCTCTAGAAACCTGACGACTTCCCTTTGAGTTCCAAACAATATACAAAACTGAGCAACATGACCCAACAAACTTCCTTCTAAAGCATAATGATTCTACTATCCTGACCAGACAGACCTTTCCTATTTGCCTTGGACAAAGGTTCCAACATGTTTGGAAGGAGCCTGAGACAACAGCAAAGCCTCCATCCAAGGACTGGTAGCTGGCTGTGACAGAATATAAGCATGGAGCATCATCCACTTTAAAGCATGGTTCTTGTGCATTTCAGGAAGGGCTCTATGTCTTGTTTAACACACAGCTCAGGAGGCACATCTCTAGCTTTGCTCCACAACCAACCAACTAATGTTTCTGTGCGGTTTGCTCTCAGAAAAATTAGAGAGCCCATTGAAGGGCTGCACAACCAAGGTTTGCTCACTCTACTATGAAGGGAAGTGCTCAGGGGAGTTACAATTCTGCTCATTTGGGGGAAAAAAATTACCACAAGGGTCTATTACAACTCAGATTTTTGTTTTTTATGGAAGTCATTGGCATATAAAACAATGAATTGCTACAGATAAGTTAATTGCTATGAACTCTAAGGTGCAAAAAAATATTAAATTAGAATTATTTATCCAGTGTAGCACAGATCTGTACTGAAAACTTGCAAGTTACTCCTTAGGGGGAAAAAATAACCAGTGGCAGATGAAGTTCTGAACATATTATTTTTAAATAGGGGATACCTCAATACATTTAATATTAATAAAAGTAAGCTCTACAAAAGATCTTGTTTTACATATCATACAAAATGTAGAGGTCAGTGTAGCCCTTTGAGCCACACTGTTCAGTCATATATAACAGGAAGACTTGAAATTAGAAAATTTTGCAATTTCTGCGGCTCATCTTCCTCCTGGTAACAGACTCCTGCTGTGTCTCATCACACCTTGTTTCCTCCATTAGAACCTCAGTTTGCTCTGGCTGTATTCTAAAAACTTCACAAAACTTCATGTCATGTAATACCATCTTATTTTCAAAAATATTTTAAAACAAAGCAAAATAAACAAAAAAAGAACAAACCCCAAACTGTATCAGCCTTTGGCTGACAAGCAATCTACTCCCACGAAAACATGGTGGAGCAGCCTAGCTGCTGAATCAGCTCTACCAAGCTGAGATCTTGTTAAAATGCTTTTCATGAAGACGTCCCCCTTGTTCTGATGCCATGGAGGTGAAAATCCTGTTTACAATATTCCTGAGTGCCGAGCTGAGTAATCAGGTTCAGTTTTGTTCGACAAACGTGTCCTGGCAGATGACAGTGAGGTGTGACCATGGTTGTGGCATGTGACATGCACTTTGGAAACCATTTTCTACTTTTTTTTCCCTTAAAAAAAAAAGAGAAAGTGAAAGTCTTCATACTGTTTGTTACGTGTCCGGGGAATGCTCATTTTCTATTGCACAAGGTTCTGCCGGGCCCTCTTCCTCCTCTTCTTCCCCCACTGCCTCCTCCTCCACCTGCTCATCAAGAGGGATTTCAGTGGACTCCGAGTCTTGAGTACAAAGAGTTTTGGAGTCACTGCAACTGGTGTCTTCCTCCACCGGACTGCCACTGTCCTTTTCTGTATCTGACTCGCCATCTTCCTCCAAAGTCAGTTCAAACTGAAATTTCTCAGTCTGCCCTTGCCTGCCTTCCTCCTGGTCATCAGGGGCAGGAGAAGGGCTCTGAGGAATTGTGCTCTGGTACCATTCACGATTGTCCTCCAATGTATCCAAGATGTCCTGTGCATCGGGATGAACGAGGTCTGCCCATGTCTCCCAAAGAGGATGAACGATGTAGTCTATGAATCCCACCTGTTTCAAAAATATGATATAGAAATTATTAGTCAAGAGGAAAGAGGGTGAAAAATCATTTGGATTATGGCCTCTAACCCCTATTCCTTATAAGCTAAATAACCAACTATCATAGCCCAGTTCAAGGGCCACCATTCAAATATTTCGCAGGTGAGCAAGTGGAGGTATCAATGCTACTCGGTAAATCAGTCAGTCCATCCATAAACATTTGTTAAGTGCCTACTGTGTCCAGGCACTGTGTTAAAAACTCATCTAAACAATCAGATCGAGTGCTCTTATAAGTATTTAGGAGGCTGCCACATGTCGGCATGGATCTCCACAATGGGTGGGTGCTGCCAAATAGTCTACCGTACCAGCAGCGAATTCAGCTCCATCGCTTCAGGGGGTATAACTAAGCAATGATAATTCTCTTCTGTGCTTAGTAACATCACAAGCATTACTTGTTCAGAGCCTACGGTATGCCAGACAAAAAGTGAAACAGAATTTGTCCTCAAGGGGCATATATTCTATTGGGGGAAACATACATATACAAAAGGAGATAGAAGACAACGTATGCATGGGGAAAGGGGAAGTCTAGGTGGACTTTGTGTAGAAGGGGGCACGTGAACAGAATTTCGACGGATAATGAAAATTTTTAAGAGGCAGAAGTGAGGAGGAAGTGCATTATAGGCAAGGGGGACAGCCATGGGGACAGAGGCACAGAGATAAGAGAACCATGTATGATGAACTGTTAAAAGGCCAGTTTTGGTGCATCATAGAGTATGTGAAGTATGAGTATGTACAATAAGACTAAAATGGTAATTTGGGGGTAGATTGAAAAGAAATATGAATGCCAAAATAGAGGTGTTTATGCTTATTCCTAGAAGTGATAGGGAGCCACTGGAAATTACTCGGTAGAGTATGGGAATATGGTCAGACCTATGCTTTAGGGAAATCACTTCGGTAGACTGGAAAAGGGAGAGACTTGAGTCAGGAAAACCAATTGGACCTGGGCAATTTAGGGTATTCAGGATTAATGCCTTTTTCGTTTCTTCATGAGTCAGAGCAGGTAAATGAGGTCACTGAATCATAAGCATGTACGTAAAATTTAGCTTGCTAAAAAATATATTATTAAAAAGGAAAGTTTATGTTTTGGGTCTGTAGAAGAAGCATCAATATGAGAACAACAACCTCATCCAATGGTATGTCTCAAATGAATGATTACCTGTGACTTTTCTACCGAGGGATTGTGCTTGTCACACATGGGACTTATTTCCATTCCCCTTTCCCGTTCCCGGTCTCCCTGGCGAAAGAACTCCTCCATTATCCGGTCTGTCCACTGGCGGTAGAGCTGAAGAGGCTTCGTTGGATTGCTTAGATCTGCACAGTGCACCATATTCTGTAGGACCTAAAATAGATAAAGATATTCTCTGCTCAGCACCGGCTGCTACCTGATCACACTGGGAAATCAAGTTTTCTTTTCCTCCACTGGCACATTCAATGACTGTGAAGCTTCAAAATACATGTAGTGTAAGATTTCTTAGGAATAGCAAAACCATGATGCATCTGTGTGGTGTTCACACCTGCATTAATAGACACAACTCATCCCAGATATGCTGAGGGAGAAAATGTTGACGGGCAGGATTAAGACCAGAGATGTTTATATGGTTAGGAAAGGAAAATGCAGTAAATCCAAGAGATATCTCAGAGTTAACCTTAATTCTCAGGAATAAGATCCTGTAGACAGACTTTGCTTTGAACCACAAAGTAAGGTGAAGAGAAAGAGGAGAGATGGACAGAAAGAACTAAGATGCTATCTTACCTGAATCCTATCTGAGTAATTATCAAGAAGAAGAACCCCAGAGCTTGTAACTTTCTTGGTTTCAACCATCGTTTTCAAATCAGCCAGTAGATTCATGTGTTTAGACATGTCTGTTGCAAGTACCTTAAGGGAGAAGAAAATATTCTATTAAACATAAAAGTATGCAAAAATATTTCACCGTGCTCTTTTTAAGGGAATTTTTCTTTTCTCGTGTGTGTTGTGAAGCCCTAGATAACCACTAGGGCAGCCACCATATAAACAAGTTAGTTACAATATAAGCGGGGAGAGGGGGGCGGGGCGGGAATCCACCTTGCTGCAGAGAACCATCCAACAAGCCAATGCTAACCACTTCTGCTTTGGAAAAAGTGCCAATAATGTGCATGAGAAATATTCACATTTGCTTTGCAATTTCTATCATCCACTGGATTAGGAAAATGTTAATGGAATATAAAACTATACAACTACACTGAGACAATAAATTCTCACTGTATAGAACTGTGGAAATGCTAGGCCTGGCAACTTGAGCTGACTGCTAAAATCACAAGGCATTGCATGGAAGGCCATCCCCACTTTGAGTGGACTTGAAAGTCTGGATACTGGCTTTTCTTGGCATCTGCCCCTTACTTATATCAGAATATGAAGGAAAAAACCTCTGGGTAAGTGAAGTTTCTAATGAATGTGGCTCTGCCCAGGGAAGGGAAGATTTACAATACACAAGGGCAAAAAAAAAGTAAATGTGAGTTGCTCATAGAATGGATAACAGAATTAGTAATGAAATAACAATGATTTTGTTGTTCAGAAGTTTCAGTTGTGTCTGACTTTTCATGACCCCATTTGGGGTTTTCTTACAGAGATACTTGAGTAGTTTGCCATTTCCTTCTCCAGCTCATTTTACAGATGACAAACTGAGGCAAACAGGGTTAAGTGACTTGACCAGGGTAACACAGCTAGTTAGTATCTGAGGCCAGATTTGAAATCAGGTCTTCCTGACTCCAAACCCAGTGCTCTATCCACTGAGTCACCTCTAGTGTAATATGAAATGATAATAACAGCTAGCATTTATTGAGCACTTTAAAGTTTGCAAAATACTTCATATAATATATGTATGTACATATTTACATGTATTTATACACATATATGTTTCTAATCTCATTTGATCAAAGAGTTACTGCTCCCTGGGCTTGCTTGACATGTCCTTGGGGGATGAAATCTGAATGATGAGTTACTGGCCATTCTTATTCTAAACAATGGTAGGTCTGCTGACTATGGAAAACCCATCACAAGAAATAAGTCAGTATCTGGCAGTCCCAGGTGGCCTCCTCCAATAGAAAGGAAGGACAAGCACAGGTGTGGGAAAGACTGCTACCCAGCATTTCATGAACTGCATTGTCATCTAACTGTAAATGGTTTGACCCTAGACATTAGCATAATCTGCCCCTCTGTTTCAGTCTATTTAGAGGAGGATGGAAGCATTACTTACAATGTCAATGACCATCTTTCTTAATGATTGTCTTTGCTTTTTGGTCAAATTCTGGAAAATGTCACAATTTTCCTCCTGCAGCAACTTGAAGCCCACAGCTAAATGGTGGTTCTCCAGGACTGATGAGTCATTGTACATCAAGGCAAGTTCAGAATCTGGAAGAAAACCAGGAAGCAGAAAGATAAATGTAGCTTATCCCCAGCATACTTTTTATTTTTTTCAGATGTTGATCTGCCTTGGAGTTAGGCCTATCCCCCTCCTCAGCATCCCAGACTGAAAAATCAAGTTAGGGCTTCACCTATCATTGACATAACAGGGCCAAGAATACAAAGTAGTGGAAGAAGTCTTGGGCTGTGCTGTCAGGAGGCCTGGTTCTTAGCATGGTCCCTCCTGCTGACCAGCTCTGTGGCCCAGGGCAAGCCAATTAACTTCTCTTGAGCTTCAATTTGCTGTCTATGAGAGGACAGTGGACAAGGTTATATCTAAGGTCCTTTTTTTCGGTTCTTTAAAAAAACAACCCTATGGTAACCGTATAAGCCCTGTGTGATAAGACACTATTGTTAATTTTTTGCAAGCTGACAGAAAATGAGTTGTTTAGTGCCTTATCATTGGGGAGAGAGCCTTAAATTGTGTACAATGGAGGAATCATGCGATTGGTGGGCTTGTAATCCAACTAATTTAAGGAATTCAAATAGTTACTTTGCACATTTAAATGTTAATATTGACTTTAAGATTTTTTTTTCTCCATTTTAGACACTTTTCAAAGCGTAAGCTTCACCACTGGAGTACTTGTTCTTACAAGGATGATGCCAGGGATGGTAAAGCACCACTACACCGTATTTCCCCCAAGTGGGCTTCACAGAGGAAATCTAGTGTTAAGCTTCCTTTCTATGACCTCATTATTCCTCCTGCTGCAATCACTGGCCTGGACACGTGAATCTTCTGCATGAAGAAATCCTGCATAAATAAACCCTTTCTATAGCTAGTACAGGCCCAGAGCTAAGATGATAGGAAGAAGCTAGGGGCATTAAAGCAAACAAACAAGACTATCAGTGAATATAGCATTCTCTCTTTAGACTTGTGAAGTTTGGGGTGAAAAATTTCCACTAACAACCCATATGAGCACCTTCTCTACAATTTACAATCCATGGGAGTTGCCTGAGGCATCTGGAGGTTAAGTGACTTGGCCAGGGTTGTAGTGTTTGTCCTTCACTTTCCAAGACGACCATAACATCAGGAAAATGATGGCATGACTTGTAGTTGACTTTGATTTGAGTGAAGGAGGGCTGTGCAAGGTCACCAGCCTCACTTTCTCCTCCAGAGCCATCTGGGTCCAGTGGTCTGATATTCATTAGGAGGACTAGAGATGACCCAGGATGCATTAGGAGACCCTGGTCCTTTTAGGCTAAGGTCTTTTCAGGTTCTCACTTTGAGGGAGGTAATGCCCATTCAGTGAATAGGCCTCTTTAAGAAGTGAGTCAAGGGATGGCCCCTTTAATAAGAAAAAAGAAAAAAAAATCAAAGTGGGAGGGGAAGACCCTCAGGGTTGGTGGTTAAAAGAGAAACAGGTACCATTGACATTCACTCTGAGCCAGGAGGGCCCAAAATACAGCTTGCGCGGGGACCTACTGTGGTCCAATCTATGAGCTTCAAAGTGAAATGGGTTTAAGGTTTTTTTTTGAGAAAGAGGGAGGGAGAGAGAGAAGGAAGGAAGGGAGGGAGGGATCTAGTCAGTAAATACCAAGTTAACTGGGGAGCTTCTGGCCATCAAAATTTACCTTCCTTTGGAGGGGAGAAGGAGAAGGAGAGGACGAGCTGAGTTACCCAAATGGCTGGGTCCCCATTCAGGCAGCTCAGACTATCCACCGGAGTCAACTGCAAGTCATGCCATCATTTTCCTGATGTCATGGTCCTCTTCAAAAACGAAGGCCAGGGTTACAGGGTATATGTCAGAGTTAGGACTTCCTGACTCTGAGGTCAGGTTTACTCTATCCACTCTGCCTTGGTGCTGGTGCCTTTCCACTGTATCCTTTCCCCAAGTGAGCCAGAAAACATCTTTCCCTATAGTCTACAAGTACACTTACTTGAAAAACTATCATACTCATTTTTGTTTTTGAGCCATTTCAGTCATGTCCAATTTTTCATGACCCCATCTGGGCTATTATTGCCAAAAATACTGTAATGGTTTATCATTTCCTTCTCCAGCTCATTTTACAGATGAGGAAACTAAGGTAAACAGGGTAAATTGACTCCCCCAGGGTCACAGAGCTAGTAAGTGTCTGAAGCTAGATTTGACCTCAAGAAGATAAGTCTTCCTGACTGTAGGCCTGGCACTCTACTGCACCACCTAGTGCTATCTAAATGTTGAATATTATTATCATTATTAATTACCATTATTCATTTCTTATGGAATGAGAACTGGAAAGGAACTCAGATCATCTAGTCCAGCATTCCTCTTTTACAGATAAAGGAAACTAAGGCCCAGAAAGGTCAAAGGTTTTGCCTGAGGTCACAGAAGTAACAACTGACAAGGCTGGGACTTGCAACCAGGTCCTGTGTCTCCAAACACATAGCATTTTTCCCTTCTGCCTCACAATCCTGCCAACTGCTTCTGGTTGCTCAGTTAATCTAAATTCTATACACCTGGTTAAGATAGGAACCATGGAAAATTAAGACAGATAAACATACTATAAGAAACTAAACAACCATTTAAAATATCATTACTACAGGTTGTTCAAATATAAAGCAAAACCCCTGAGAAAATTATAATTATAATTCAACCCCATAAGGGAAATCTCAATGAGATTTTTCTTAGGACCATTTACAATATTTAAGAACATACCAAATTTAAGCATGTGCTTCACAAAAGCAGGATATATTCATAGCCCACTCATCAGGCTTCTGGCAGACTATGCTAATTTCCTACATTTGAATGGTGAAAATAATTGGTGTGAATGAAGCTGCCAATGCCCTTTGACAGGCCTTAAGTTTTCAATGCCATCACCCTCATTAGGCTGTTGTCTTCTCTTACAGAGACTATCAGTTTTCCAACAAGGCTTCCAAGTTCTGTTCCTTCTAATTCAGCCTATATCCTAACATGTAGCTTTGAGCCGATCACTCTTTAGCTTAAGGCACAAAATCTTCTAGGTAATGTGAGAATGTGAGAATGTAAACTCCTTGTGGGGGGGGATTGTTTCACTCTTATGTCCCCCCAGTGCCTGAAACATAATAGATACTTAATAAATATTTGATCACTGATGTTCTAAGGGCCACAGATATCTTTCCACTTACCTCATAGTATATCCTTTTATATATCTTAAACTGCAAAAAAAAAAAAAAAACCTAACCAAAATCAAAAGCCTACAACTTGGCCTACTCAGTATCCCCCAAAGTATCTGGCATCTGGCCATCTTCATGGCTTTATCTATGTTTTCCTATCTATCTAATTTCAATCTCTGGATGTTGAAATCCTGCACATTCTTCAAGGCTAAGATCAGATGCTACCTCCTCCCATAAGTCTTTCCCTAGTCCCTCTAGCTGAAAGTTCTCTCTTTCCTCTTAGCTACAAAACAGGGCTATGAGAGTTACCAGGAATGCTTTGTAGTGTCACTATTTGCAAATGGTCTTATTTTCCTTACCTAGATTCTAAGTCTTTGAGAGAGGATATGAATTTAATTTATGTATGTTCTGTGTACATAGTGGGCGTTTTGAGAGGAGAAACATGGGCAATCTGGGACTATTTGTATAGGAGGAAACTTTTTCCACCATATAGCTAGAAGGAGGAGAAATGGGGTCAGTGGATGGACACTAGAGGAAGCAGATTTCAGCTCAATATAAGTAATAACTGGAGCGGTCCAACAACGGGACACCTTAAAGGGCTCTGAGATCATCAATTCATTATGCCCATGGCATACTGATTCCCAACTCAGTTCTGTGAGAAGGGCATCTGGGGCAGTGAAGCTTGCTTACAGTGAGTGAAGGCTACCAGCAAACCTAAGGGCCACAAAGAGTTGTTGGCATCTTTTAAAGCCATATTGGGGAAAAGACAAAAAAAAACCAAAAGGACAGTGCTACTGCTCAGGGTCTATGGGATGGTGAGCACAAAGGACAAAATGTAGAACTGCTTGACCATTATTTTGTGTTTGTTTTCTTGGACAAGGAGAACAAATTTTGGACTGGAAATGACAGAACCAAAATGGCTCTCAAAGTGAGTACAGAGAAGGCTGCCATTTATGAGTTCTTGAGACTTGATGTGGTTGCTGAGACCCTGTCAATGACCTTAGAAAAGCTGTGAAGAATCGGAGGGGCTACAGTATTGGGTGAAAGGCCAACAGGCAACCCGAGTTTCAAAAAGAGGAAGCAAATAAATTGTGTGCACTAAAAGTTTGACTCTGATTCTGGGCAAAAATCCTAGAACATATTAAAGGGATGGTTAATAAACATTTAGAAAAGCAAGTAGTGATCACAAAGAGTCAACTCAGCTTCATCAAGAACAGGTCACATCAGAATGACTATGTCTTTTTTTTTTTTGGACAGGGTTACTATAATGGTAAGATAAAAGTCCAATAGTGTTAAATATAGTTTACCTTGGTATAATAAAGAATTTGACAAAATCACTCCTGCTACTCATGAGACAGAGTGATGTGGGGTAGACAACAGTACAATTAGATGGATTTAGGATTGGATGACTAGTTTGGCTGAATCCAAAAAGCAGCCATTGCTGCTTGAACGTAGAATTAGAAGACAGAGATGACAATAAGCTGTGAAGAATGGCTAATAATGATGGAGTCTGGATCCAGAAAAATAATGAGAGCCTAGAACACTGGGCAAAATCTGATAAAATGAAATCTAGTTAAGAATGAAGTAAGGCCTTTAAAAAAATCAATTTCACAAGTACAGTAAGGGAAATGTCTGGCAAATATTAAGGACCTAATAAATATTTTTTTAAATTCATAGAAGATAGGGAGGATATGACTAAACAGCTGTTGATTTGACAGCTGAACACTTATCTCAGTATGGACTTCAAACTCAATATGAATCAACATATTGTAATAAGGTGACCCAGGAGATAGCCTGGACTAGGGTGGTTAGCAGTGCTCAACTCTGATCTGGTCAGTCTACATCTAAAGTCCTCTTCAGTTGTAGGTGCCATATTTTAGGAAGGACAATGATTATCTAGAGAGAAAGGTTCAATGCTACTCAATGACTATGGTAAGGTTTTGGGTTTGAAGGTATGCAAAACATGTGACTAACACACTGGAAGCATGCAGGCCAAGTCTTTACACAAGAAGAAAAGATGGATGCATAGTAGAGAGGGTCTGGAAGATGACAACTAGCATGGTGAAGGGTTTCAAAATCATGCCGTATGAGAAGTGGTTGAAGGAACTTGGCATGTTGAAACTGCGGAAAGAGAATCACTCAGGAGGATGTGACATATGTATTAAGGGATTCCCTCCACAAAAAGCTACTTCCTCTGAATCATCAGAAAGGACAGAATTAAGAAAAATGGGAGAAATTACAAACAAGTAAATGGGGAGGGGAGAGGATAAGGAAAGGGTACATAGAGCTACTCTGAAGTGGAAAGGGAGAGAATGAGCATTTATGTAGTGCCTACTATATTCCTGGTACCATGTTAAGTGCTTCATAAATACTATCTTGTTTGATCTGATTCGTAAAGTACTGAATTACCCAAGAAACACTGGATGAACATGTTTTAGGTATGTTGTAAGAGGGCCTCTGGGTAGGGGGACAAGGGGTATGGGTTGAACTTGATGGATAAAGAATCACAGAATTTCACAGTTGGAAGGGACTCAAATCTTACACTGATGATCCTGAAGTATCAAGTATAGATTAAATTAATGTCGGATCAAAGAAAGAAGCCACGTTCTGCAGTCTTTGATTCCCCACTGCCTTTGAAATCCTTCATCGCTTAGTCATAGATACAAGGTAATATGTCACCTGCTAGAAACAGAAAGGCAGAAAGAAAATGCGGTCCCAGCCCTTACAGAGCAAGCATTCTACTGAGGGATACAACATTTAAACAAATAATTAATTACAAGATAGTTTGAGAAGGGAGAGAACACTGCCAACTAGAGTGATCAAGAAAGGCTTCTTCTAGAAAACAGGGCACTTCTGTTCAGTTTGGAAGCAAGCTAAGAGCTCTAAGAGGCAAACGGAGTTGAAATTTGGACATGAGTGATGGAGGGAATACCAAATTCAAGGGACTTCAGAGTAGCTAGTTGGGTCAGAAGGAGAGGTGTGTGAAGAGTGTTCATACACTTACTCAACAAGTGCTTATTAAGTGGCTCTTACTGTGTGCTGAGGATACAAAACCAAAATCAGAGAAAGAAAGAGTCCCTACCTTCAAGGAAATTACATTCCATTAGATGAGGAGACTGACTCACAGAGAGGCTGAGTGACTTACCAAAGATCCCTCCACTAGTTAGTGTCACTCTTGGTTTAGTGTTATTTTCACTGTTACCTTGCCCCCTCTACGTTCTATAATCATTGGCACTGTAATTTTATGAGTAAGGGAAACCATGAACATGAAACATGTGGACAAAGAGGGTTTACTGTTAATTTAAATCAACCACATAATTCTCATATTTGGACTATGATGTCATGAATTACAGCTAACCCGATAGGGCCCCCATTGTTACCCAACATAGCCAGTGATCCCTTTTATCTCTTGGTGATTCATTTTTTTAAAATGCCATTTCTATCAGTGGTCAAAAGTGAGGAACATAGAACAAGCTATAAAGGAGCAGTACTTGAAGACCACTCAAATATCCCATTATCCATATGACTTTTTCCAGTCCTATTATAGATTACTTCTCAGTAAGTGTTCAACTGAAGTAGAAACAAATGATCCCTACTATGCTAGAGTGATATTTTTGTATTGCTAGCTTTAAAACATTACTCTTCTTAAAAGGCAAAGTTGAATATAAAATGGAATACAATGCAAAGAATAATATTTGGAATCAGAGGATCTGGGTTCAAAACACCTCAACCACTTACTATCCTTTGTGATTTTGGTCACTGGGCCCGTTTCCTCATTATATGATTCAAGAGGGTAGACCCGATGGCCTCTGGGTCCCTTTTGGCTTTAGATCTATGATACCATTGGTTCTTAGCTGACATTTCATTAAAAAAAAAAAGAATCAAAACTCATTCCACAGAGGTGACAGCTCAAATGGCAGCCCTTCAGTGGGTTCTTATTTAAATGTCAATAGCAACCCATAATTGCTCTGAATTCTCAGAACAAAAAAATCACACACAAGTTTAATACTGGTCACAGATGTGAAATAAGGCAATATAAGTCCCATAAAGTATCTTATAAATAAACATATTTTCTTTTGTGTTGCTGTGAGCCATTATCCTATGGTAATACCATATTGTTATTTATGAGTTCTCAGGAAAAGGAGTATTCACATCTGCCATTCCTAAATAGTTTGAATAGTAAATGGTGTTCTGTGCTCCAGTTCTCTCAGCCTGTTCTTCTGCCAGGCTGCTGAAATGCCCTTGCTATCAACACATCTCAAAAATTGGGTGACATTCCCAATCCTCTTTTTTGTGAGTGAGTCACTAAATTGCATTTTGCTATAGGGCAGCCCTGAGGCTATTAAATGATATAAAAATAGATCCAAATAATCCCAGGGTATGTGTTAATCCCTCCCAAAGAAGGGCTAAAGCTGAAACTCTATCTCTAAATTTGGCTGCACTGGTTGGTAGGAAGGATGAATTCCTACTAGGGCACTGAAAATGCTGTAAATATGTGCATATGGGTTATGAGAAGACAATAATCCACAAATTAATCACAGAAATGAAAGTCAGGGAATACCAAAAGCTCATCCAGGTCCTTCCACTTCATTGATAGGAATCAGATCATTTAAAATTGTTTTACATTTTAGCTTCCTCTGGTTCGGTAAGATTAACTAATCTGTCATTTCAGTTTATTAATTTGAAACACCATAGGAATATCACTTCTACTATGACTGAACACCCTTTCATAACCCTGTCATTTGAACAATCCCTGTTGAGAGGATTTCTGCATACCATGCAGGATGGCACGGTAGAAAGAAAAGTAGGTTTGGAGTCAGAAGACTCAGGACTAAATCTTGGTTTTGTCACCTATGATTTGTGTGACCCTGGGCAAGACAACTCTGGGTTAAGGTTTCCTCGTATGTAGTGAGGGGGTTGAGTTCAATGATTTTTAAGATTCCTTCCAGTTCTAAACTAATCACGCTATGACCTCTCAGATCCCTTCCAACTGTAAGACCTAGATTTCTGACACTGGTTATGAGCTACTCAGGACAGATTGCCTGTAGCAAAAGAAAATTATTTGTTAATGAAACAGCATATGAAAAAAGAGAAGCTTTTGTCTGTTTCACCATGAGAAAAGTACCAAATTGGAAGAACACTAATATGAATTCTCTAATTTTATTTTCCATTGGGGACAAATTTCCAAATCTGCACGATTTTATGCAGCAGCTACCTATGTCTGTATCTATCCCCAGGCTTTCCACTTGTGAATAACTAACTCCAGGAAAACAATAAGAAACAGCTATTTAGAGAGGGGTGCTAGAATTCAGCTCTTGCTAGCTCTGGTTCACATCATGTGTCTGGTACAGCATGAAGGTAATTTACATAATTAAATTACATAAAAAGAAAAATGATTAAATGCCATTAGTCACACATCTTGAAAAGCAGGGCCATGTGGAGGGCTACAGAAAACATTTGATTTTCTCATTTTCCACAGAATCGTTCCAAAATACCTAACTCGAAGTAACAAAGTCCTCTTTTCTCTTGCTCCCACCCTAGCATCCCCTTTCAGTCTCCATCCCCCAAAGAAAAGAACCAGAATTGACCATACATACTTGTATTAATCAGGAACTGGTTTGAAACCCCAGGGTGATCCACATCATGTATTGCACTGGCAAAAATTGCTGCAAGAATCTCCAAATCTGTGAACACTGCCTGGAAATCCAAACATAGATAAGATCAGTGATTTAGGCAAAAAGCCTGACAATGATTAGTGGACTGAAAACTGGGTTTCCCAAGAAGGAGGAGGAGGAAACTTCAGATGTTTTAATATGGTGATGTGGAAGGCAGAAAAGGCCTCACTAGCCTATGGTCATTTGTAAAAATATCAGTAATAGTAAGCTGGCGCTGTCTCATTCACAGGATTGCTATCAAAGAAGTACTGGGTAAATCTGAGTGATGACGGTGATAACAATGATACATGCCTGTACCTTTAACTACATTCATGAGGGAAAAAATATTTCAACTCTCTTTTTGTGCTCTCAATGAGGAAATTAATAGAACACTACCAAAAATTGGGGTTTTCACAAAAATAGTTTAAATTGTAGGAATGCTTTACAAAATGTTCCTCGATACATCCAAAAACTATAAAAAAAGATCACTGTATTATTTTCTGATGTGACAGTGGTAGTACTTTAATGAGAAACACTATAGACTATAGAAATGAAGAATGAAAGAAATAACTTTAAAAATAAAAATTAGCAAAATAATTAGAAGTGTTTTTTTTCTCTCTCTCTAAAACCATTTGGAAAAGTAAATTGCTTCACAATTTACTTACATATTTTAAGCTCTTCACCAACTGGCCCATCGCTACATTTCTACTCTATTTTACTCCCCCCCACCACCCCCGTCCAAGTACACTCTGACTCAGCAACTTACCTATAGACTAAATTCTTTCCCAACTCCTTTCCCAGTCTTGCCAGCTGTTTGTGACTGCCCTTTGATCTACTCTATCCTATAAGTATTCCAGTTATTTTACATGTTGTCTCCCCCATTAAAATGTGAGCTTCTTGAGAGCAGAGACTGTTTCTGCCTTTCTCCATATCATCAGAGGTTAGTACCATGCTTGACGCATAGTAAGGGCTTAATAAATGCTTGTTGTTTTGGCTTGATCATTTGAAAGAATTTCTTATTCTAAGGTAAAAATCAAGGGTTGCTTTTTCCAATGCATTTTATAGAATGAGGGAATAAACCATTCATTACTTATCCATAAACTATTATAAAAATTAGCTGCTCTCACATACTGAGAGAGGGAGATAGGGAGAGATAGAATGGGGTGGATTATCTCGCATAAAGGTGGCAAGAGGAAGCAGTTCTGTGGGAGGAGGGGAGAGGGCAGGTGAGGGGGGAATGAGTGAACCTTGCTCTCATCAGGTTTGGCCTGAGGGGGAATACCATACATACTCAGTTGGGTATCTTACCCCACAGGAAAGAAGAGGGAGGAAGACAGAAAAAAAAAATAAAAGGGGGGGATGATGGAGGGGAGGGCAGATGGGGGTGGAGGTAATCAAAACAAACACTTTGGAAAGGGGACAGGGTCAAGGGAGAAAATTCAATAAAGTGGGATGGGTTGGGAAGGAGCAAAATGTAGTTAGCCTTTCGCAACATGAGTATTGTGGAAGGGTTATACATAATGATACATGTGTGGCCTAGACTTCTTAGGGAGGGTGGGTGGGAAGGGAAGAGGGGAGAGAATTTGGAACTCAAAGTTTTAAAATCAGATGTTCAAAAAAAAAAAGTTTTTGCATGCAACTAAAAAATAAGATACACAAGCAATGGGGCGTAGAAATTTATCTTGCCCTACAAGAAAGGAAGGGAAAAGGGGATGAGAGGGGAGGGGGGTGATAGAGGGGAGGGCTGACTGGGGAACAGGGAAACCAGAATATATGCCATCTTGGAGTGGGGGGGAGGGTAGAAATGGGGAGAAAATTTGTAATTCAAACTGTTGTGAAAATCAATGCTGAAAACCAAATATGTTAAATAAATAAATTTAAATTTTAAAAAAAATAGCTGCTCTCTTATAAAGGCCTTTCCTCAAATATATAGGGAACTGAACCAAATTTATAAAAATAAGAGCCATTCCCCAAATAATATATGGTCAAGGGATACAAGCAGGCAGTTTTCAGAAAAATCAAAGCTATCAATGGTTGTATGGAAAAATGCACTATGGATTAGAGAAACGCAAATTAAAACAACTTTGAGAAATAACTCCACACCTGTCAAATTGGCTAACATGACAGAAAAGGAAAATGACAAATGCTGGAGGGGATGTGCAAAAATAGGGACACTAATGCATTGCTGGTGGAGTTGTTAACTGATCCAAACATTCTGGAGAACAATTTGGAATTATGCCCAAAGGGCTATACCACTGTGCATACCCTTTGACTCAGCCATACCACTACTAGATCTCTAGCCCAAAGAGATTAAATAAAAGGGGAAAGACCTATAGGTACAAAAATATTTATAATAACTTTTTTACAGGGGCAAAGAATTGAAAACTGAGGAAATGCCCATCAACTGGGGAATAGCTGAACAAGCTGTGATATATGGTTGTGATGGAATACTATTGTACTATAAGAAATGATGGGTGATAAGCAGGTTGGTTTCAGAAAAACATGGAGAGACTTATGTGAACTGATGCAAAGTGAAGTGAGCAGAACCATGAGAACAGTATATACAGTAAAAGCAATATTGTACAATGATTAGCTGTGTATAACTTAGGTTTTCTCAGCAAGAGAATGATCCAAGACAATTCCAAAGGAACCATGATGAAAAATGCTATCCACCTTCAGAACGAGAACAGATGAACTCTGAGTACAGATTGAAGCATATATTTTTTCACTTAAAAAAAGCAACTAATTGCTACTGGACAAAAAAGGTAAAGAAAACAAACTTTCCTAAGTCCAGCAGAAGATGTCACATCTCCCCTTTTGATGTATGACAATGATGTCAACTGAGTCACTTCAATGAAGAGACAGATTAAAAGTTGAATTTTCCAAATGTGAAAAACTGACTAAAGGGACTATAAACTGACATATAAACCTTAATAGAATGATCTCAAAAATCTTGGCTTTGGTTCTACAAGGCATTTCTACAAAATCCAATTAAAAACTTGCATGAAGTGATACTGAAGTAAAAGGAGCCAGAACAGCAATATACACAATGACTAAGATAAATCTTAAAAAATAAATAAATGAAAATAATTAAAGGCAATTAATTCAGAAAGAGAGCAATGACCAATGCTGAAGCTGTAGGTCAGGAGACAAGAGATGCCAAATGGGACAGATTCAGACAGACACAGAGGATAAACAAGTTGGTTTTGCTTGATTATTTTCCTTTGTTGCAACAGAAATTCTGAGATGTGGATGAGGAAAAGGAAATGCAGAGAAGTGATGATGATGTTTAAAAAAACCCAAAACATTAAGATATTAATAAACAAGGGACCTCAAAATTTAGAATAGAGCTAAATTTGATAATGGAGAAAAAGGAATTTTACCTCCAAAGCAGGCGTGGATAGTAGCACATGAGTGGACTGAACTACATCTGCGGCATGTATGTTGTTGTGATACGCCACATCAGCATGGTAATGGTCTTCTAGAGTCATCAGGTATGTAATTAAAGTATCTACTGGAATTTTGAATGTTTTTAACAAATCCCGTTCCTGGGGAGAGGGGGAAAAAACTGTCAATATATTTTTTGGTTTGTTGTTTTCTTATAAAATTTTTGTTTTTTAATTTTGAAGCTTAGCAAATAAAAGTGATTTGGCCAAGCTCTCAGAGGAAGAAAGTGGTGAGGGTAGGATTCAAACTTCTGGTCCTGTGACTCCACGTTGAGGAGACCAAAACTAATGTTTGGTCAGGAAAGTGGAATCGAGGAAGTCACTGAAGAAGCCCTGGGCACATGAAAACCAAATCATAATTGAACCATCCTTTCTGGTGGCCACATGGGTCCGGGTCAAAGCTCTTTCTTTGGTCTCTGGAAATCAGCTATAGATGCCAAAAGGATCACTTTTTCATTTTAATGGAAGAAGTAACAGGTCATTCCAATTTCTTTAGCAAGAGGGACATACTGCCTGACTCCAACATATGAGCATACAGCTGACCACCCCAGCTCTATAATGTTTCTTGCTATAACTCCCTATGAATATCTAAATATTTGAAGCTGGGTGTTCTCATAATGAGAAAATGAACTGGAAAAAAGGAAACAGGGCATCAAGGATAGGAATAAAGGTCAATTTTGGGGTAATGCAGTGGGGTTCTGTGGAACCTGTTTTATTTTAAGTCAGCTTTCAATTCAACTATTTACAAATTATCTAAAAACTTGATTTTTACTGAGTTTCCATCTTTTCACACCCAGTATTTTATGAAGAGGATAGAAATAACAAAATTGACTAATCTAGGTTTTGCCCATCCTCTGTTCCTCTATTTACTTCCTCTCAGAAGGCGATAGTATGTGGTTAAATACCCCCCAAATGGAAAAATGAGGGATGGCTCAGGGAGGACACACAATTTAGGCCCTGCACAGTCAGCCCTGAGGATAGAGGGCTGTGATAGTTCTCTAGCTGCCGTACCTGAAAAATGGTGTGCATGATAACTGTCAGAGGTCGATTCCCAGAAAATTCTGCTATTTTGAAAACATGAAGACCCCATTTGTTCACGTCTTCTAATTCCTAGGGTTAGAGAAAGATCAATATTTGAAAACCAAGGTTAGAAAAGTAGACTTTTCAACAATCACCACCACCCCACACCAGTTTTCAAAGAGTTGGTTTTCCCTGAGAGATAAACAGACTGAAGGCTGAGAGGAGTGTGAGGCAGGGAAGCCAGTCGAGTGATGAGAAAAAGAAGAGGTAGGAATGAACACTCCTCCAAAGTGCAAGCAACTGTCCATCAAAGGTGTGCAACATGGACTAGAACAATTATTTACTATTATTGCTTGTTATAATATCATTATGATTATTATGTTATTATTATAATAATACTAATATTAATAGCTGATATAGCACTTTAAGAGGCCAGCTAGCTGGCACAATAATGGATAGAGCATTAGGCCTGGAGTTAGGAAGACCTGAGTTCAAATCTGAATTCAGACACTTACTAGCTGTGTGACCCTGGCCAAATCAGTTAACTCTGTTTGCCTCAGTTTTCTTATCTGTAAAATGAGTTGGAGAAATGGCAAACCACTCCAGTATTTTTGCCAAGAAAACCCCAAATGGGGTCATGAAGAGTTAGATATGACCAAACAACCATCAATAGAACTTGAAGCCTTTGAAAGCACTTTACGTGAATTATCTCATTTGACCCTCACACCTGTGAGTACTACAGGTATTATATCATTTTACAGAGGATAAACTGAGGTTCAGAGAAGTTAAGAGACTTGTCCACATTGACAACAGGTTTTCTTTTCACGAAAGCCAAATAATCAAATGTAGGCATGTGCCAAATGGTATCAGCTAAAAATAAAAACAAAAACAATGTATTTTGCATCTGCAAATGCTTTTTCAAGCCTGCAAGGGAGCATATGTGTCAAATTTATTTCATTATCATGCTCAAAAACAGCCACTGCCACCACCACCACCAAACTACTAAGAGGCACGGTGACCTTGGGGAGTTCCTGATCTTACCTTGGCAAGTCCATCTTCTTGATCAGTTTTCACTCCAAATCGTGGGATACTGGAATTTGTTAAACTGGAACTGTGCATCAGCTTCTTGACGCCACTGATCTGGGACATCGGCCTTTTCTTCTTCTCTTTCTCCTTCTGGGTGGGAGAAGGAATCTCTACTTCATGTTGCTTGTCTTTTAAAACAAAATAAGGATACCATGGAGTGAATTTCCATTATCATCAGTAACTCCTTGTGGTTTTTCTCATCTTAGCACACAATTTCCAGCTGAACATGGCATGTCCCACCAAGGGCTTCCAAAAACCCAGGAAGTAAATTCTTGTTTAGGGGATTACACTGAGCAAATCTGTCATTAAATTTATATTCAGTAACCAAATATACAAAAGAGGATATAATAATACACAAGAGATGGTAACTCATAAACTGCATCTCCCTGTACCAGTTTTGAATGTATCAGCTATCAAGTGAACACTTATATTTTAAGTGTGTGTGTATACACATATGTTCACATGCACACATATATACACACACTTAGACATGTACAACATGGAAATAAAATTTGATTTCATTAGAAGTTCATGAATCATGATAATTATTTCACTATTTAAAAAAAGGAAAAAAGGCAGAAAATAGAAGCCTGAATATACTTGATAACAAATTGAAATATTTTGGAGGAGTTGGGGGTAGTGGTAGCACAGGGCTCCTTCCTTAGGCTTTTTCCAGATTTTAAACTTGTGAATTCATTTTTTAAATACAAAACCCTGCATATGTGATAGATAATTATGTTGCTTTTATTCTTCAGTTCAATAAATATTAATAATGTACCTACTGGGAAAAGGATTTGTGGGGAAAAGCATAATACATGCTGGGCTCTAGGTAGCGATAAAAAAGTTTATATGAACAAAGTTTAGATAAAACAGAGTCCCTGAGTTCATAGCTCAGAAAGGGGGATAGGGCATATATAAATGGAAAAGATTGCCACCAAAGGGGGGGGCGAGAGAGAGAGAGAGAGAGAGAGAGAGAGAGAGAGAGAGAGAGAGATCCAAAATGAATGTTGTTGTAAAATAATGAGTATGGCTCAAAAGGAGAGATACAAGAAGACATTCCCACTCCTTTGTAGAGGTGAGGGGTCCTAAGTGTTGTATATTTCATATATTGTCAGACTTTTTCACCATACTGATCAGTTATCCTGACTTTAGTCCTTTTTGGGTTTTTAAAAAGTACAATCTGCTATATGGAATGGCTCTCTGAGGAGCAGAGGAGTAGGGATACAGAGGAAACTATGGTGATATTTTAAAAAGACATCAGTTTCTTATTGGCTAGAAATTATTTATCATCATCATCATCATCATTATTATTTTTATCATTATGTCTTAGTATCAGGAAAGACTTCGTGATGGAGGTGGTATTTGAGATGGAGGTTCAGGATATATACAAAAATCCAAAGGCAGACATTTTCTCACTTGATCAAAGAAAAGTTACTGTTTAAAGAAAGAGAAGTCTCAGAAGCAAGACTGAGTTGGGAACTGAGTAAATCAGTGCTAATGAAGCACAACATGATGGGCTATTAGATATAATTTTGTCTAACTGTGCCTATTACACTTTCGGACTTCAGTATAACTCAAAAGTTGGACAGGACAAAGTGAATGTTTTTTTAAAAAAAATTGATGCTGGACCTTTTTATTATTTTTTAATTCCAATCACTGCATTGAATGACTGTACTTTAATTTTGATTTAAACTGATAAATCATACATTAGGATAATTGGATCCTAAACTGTATTCTGCGTGTGATTCATATGAAAAGGATTTTGTGTTTTGGGTGGGATGTCCGTAGAGATTATTCCTGTCATTAATAAGCTAACAATACTAGAAAGAGTGGTTGCTGGTAGAGCTTTCCCTCCTGTTTATCATCCTCCAGGGCTTCCTCTCCACTCCTCCACCCTCACCCCCATTTGAAATTCAATTAGTAGTTTCAAAATGCCCTTCCCGCTTGAAAAAAGCTCGTTCACAGTTTGTGCTTTCAAACAGTAGAACATTCTTGAACATAAAAAAAGGAGAGCGTGGGCTTTGAAGTCAGTTTACTGGAGAGGGTCACATGATGGGAACAGAAATTGCATTTTAGATGAATTCAATTTCACTTCTGTTGCTTTATATTTCTTAAATGAAAATACCCAATACTCACTAGAACTTATCACGAATTCTCTCCAAAAAGGCCATTCATCACTGAGTGTTTAACCTGTATTTTTTAAACTCCTTATGCTCCTTCCTTTGGATATTTTTTAAAGGGGGCATAGCCAATGCACTTTAATAATGGCTAAAGTTATGTAAATCTTGATGTTGATGGCTCCAGTCATGCTCAAAATCTCCTTCCATCAGGGAAGAGGGACTTTTAAGCTGATTTGTCACATTTATTCAATCTGCATAAAGCATACATGCCTCAAAGATTCCCAAGACTGTCAGAGAATTCAAAGGCATTTCCTAATTTAAAAAACAATGAGAAAAGATTTCCTGGATAAGGAGGGTGGGAGTCATCTTGTTAATAAAATCGTTGGCATTATGTATTACCCTTTCCCTCAAAAACAATCCCCTCAAAAAGTACACTACTCCTAAAAGCAAGAGAAGAATACCATTTTACAGATATCATTGCCTTAGCTCCTAGCAATTGTTATTTACATACAAAAAAAAATGCTCTTAAGAATTCAATGGAAGGGCAGCTAGCTGGTGCAGTAGATAGAGCACTGGCCTGGAGTCAGGAGGACCTGAGTTCAAATATGACCTCAGATATATACCAGCTGGGTGACCCTTGGCAAGTCACTTAACCCCAATTGCGTCAACAACAACAACAAAAAAACAGTCAGGTGTTACTGTCATCTTTGTATGCTCCACAATGCCTACCAAAATACCAAAAAAAATGTTTGTTGAATGAATGACTGTGAACTAATTTTTCCATTTGTCTAACTTCCTGAAGGAAGAAGCTGTATAGGGAAAATAAGGCACGTGAAAAGAATGCTTTCCCCACCCTAATGGTAGGCTTTGAAAGTATGATTTATATTCCATGCTAGAGCCAACATTTTTTCTGAAGCACACAACTGAAATTATAAGAGCTGTTCCCTGATTTAATATCTAATATTTTAACGGCATATAAACATAGAAAGGCATATTGCTCAACAAGGTTTTGAATGAGAACAGCTTCTAAAGCCATTTCTACTTTTCCTAGTAGATGGCGCAACTATAAAGACAAAAATCTTTTTGTCTTCTTTTCACTGAGTTTTTCTATGGCACGCTGTCATGTCATGTCATTCCCCCAATCCCCTATTAAAAGGAAGGGCCAGCCTATGCGGGGACTATCTCATTTTATGCTTTCACAAAGGTCCTAAATCTGACCCAATAAAGGTGCTACCTTTAAAGCTAACTTCAATGTTAACCTGAATCCATAGACTGCTGATCAGTCTTTTTCTTTCTGGACTGAATAATAGCACTTTATGTGGTGGATTGGGTTTGTTTTTTTTTTACTAGAAAAGGAACTACATTTTGGCAAACTTTTCTCAAAACCAAGCCTGTTACCAATACAAGGTCAGAGATTCTTAGCTGAAGACATTTTCATAGCAGTGGACTCTTCAGAGCCTGAGTCAGTATAGTTTATCAACTTTTCTATCTCTAGACAGGAAATTTCAATGTACCGTTCATTCCCAGTAATCTGTGTCAGTGGGCTTTTGTTATTCAAATTAGATTTCATCAAAATAAGAACCTTAAAATGTGTACTAGATATTTTCTGTAACAGATGGGATTTTCTCACACTAGATGTCTACTGAATGAACAGAATGAGTAAGGATTTTTAGAAATACATCTTTAGTTGGTTAAGGCTAATGTATGACAAATTATTTTTCCTCACAGAGTGATTGATAAATATTAAAACCTTACTCTGATTATGTTCTTTCTCTTGCATGATGACACTGTTTAGTTGTTGAGAGCATTATGTTGACCATACCCACATGACTTCACGCCTCCCAGCCTCAGTTTCTTTGTACATAGAATAAGAAAGTTGATGATTTCTTACATTTCTAAATATTACAATGCTATTATTTAATCCATATAGAAAATATACTCAATTACAGATTGCTAAGTTAAACTGGCAATAAGGACAGGACCTGTGATTTCACAGATACAGGGAATTTGCAGGTAAGGATCAAAGCAGACCCCAGCCTTCCCTGTATCTTACTGTCTTAGAGAGAGATATCTACACTAGAGCACAGAGAAATGCCTTGCTCAGGCTCATGAGGCCAGTATCAGAGGTAAGACTTTAAGCCCAGGTTTTCCTGGTCAGCTCTCTAGCCATGATGCCACATTGTCTCTCAATTTAGAGTAACCTATACAATATGTAGTTATATGAAAACCCAGCAATACCCTTTTAAGTATTTTTACCCCGAAGTACAGCAAAGTGGTAAAGTATACAGAGTGTTGGACCTGGAGATGGATCTAGAGACAGGAAGATCTGAATGTGAATCCTGCCTCTGATAACTTACTGGACAGGTGACCCAGGGGCAAGTCACTTAACCACTGTCTGCCTCAGTTTCCTTATCTGTAAAACAGAGATAATAATCACTTCAGCCTCAGAGGGATGTTATGAAGAGCAAATAAGATGAGATAATATATAGAAAATGCTCTGCAAACCCTGAAGCACAATATAAATGCTAGCTATTTTATATTAAGTATACATACTCAAGAGAAGACAACCCACAATGGAAGGTAAATGGAGATTTGACTTCTTCACATTCCTTTATACTAAGAGGGCAATATGATGAAAGAAAATAAATGGAACTGTTTCTTCAATTGTTATCTGAAGGAACTGAGTCCAAACTGGAAAGCACAAATGAACAGAGTCCCATATTATTGGTCTTACCTAAAAATGTATTTGAGATATATTCGGAGACTTGATTTCCAGATCGGCTCATTTCAGAAAGGTGGGTAAGCTCCCGGTTGAGCATTCTCTTAAACTGAAAAACAGAAACAAAATTATATATAAGTATTGAGGAAAAAAACATAAAAATCAAGCAACAATTTATATGCCATGGGGACGGCATCCCCACTCTGGCACTGAGCTGCTGGACACTGTGGACCAGTGATATGTTTTTGCAGAGGTTTAATTTCCTCAACTGTAAAATAATGATTCTAGACTAGATGAACTCCAAGAATCTAAGCAGCCCTCAGATATTATAAGTCTAAAACAAATCAATTCTATGTCAATATGTCTATTGCATTTTTAAATTGTCTAAGTTTCTCAAAAACATGAAAAGCTAAAGTAGGAAAGAAAAACAAATAAAAGACAAGCCCTAGAGTATACATACATATTTTAAGCCAAATTCAGAGACACTGAGGCATTTCATATAATGGTTAGAGTCAGAAAAGGTAAAGTCCTTTTGAACCTAAAGGTTCAAATCCTATCTCTAACGCTCCTTGTCTATGGGACCAGAAGCAGGTCATTGAACCTATCAGTGAACGCCTATGAAGAACACTCTAAGATCAGGGTTCTTAACTTTTCTATATCTGTCCTGGACTCCTTTGGCATTATGGTGCAACCTATGGGCCTCTCTCAGAAAGTTTTTAAATGCATAAAATTTAAAATACACAGAATTATTAAGAAAACCAATTATGTTAAAATAAAGATGTATTTTTTTTCCCTATTCAAGCTCACAGACACCCAAGTTAAGAATTCCTTCTCTAAAACATTAAGTTCCAGAAGAGGTGCTGCATTGGTATGAACTGAGTACACATATTACTTTTCCTTTACCAATGAAATTGCGAGTCTGGGTAAAAAAAAATACAAAACACGAGACAGTTCATCTACTTCATTTTCATTGTTAGCTTAAATAGACTGTGTACAAATAACATAAGAAAAACATTTGGTCTGTTACCTGAAAGTATAAATTTTTTTTTAGAACAAGCACAATTGATTTTTGACTTATTGTGTTAGTTATTAGACTTATTACATGCATTAGTTTCAATCATGTAAAAGCCAGCTTAATGTTTCACTTGAAAAAGTAGTATACATATAACATAATACTCCAGTAGCTGGAATATAAGGATGATGATGATGATGATAACCACAATAATAGCTAATGTATTAAATGCCTACTATGTGCCAGGCACCGTGCTAAGCATTTTACATCTGTTGTCTCAATTGATCCACACAACAACCCTGGGAGGTAAATGCTATTATTAAAAATTTACAGATAAGGAAACTGAGGCAGAGGTCAAGTGACTTGCTAGTAAGGCTGGATTTGGAATCAGGCTTTCTTGATTTTAGGACCAGGGTTCTATCAAGTATGTGGATGAAGTGTTAAGATTTCATAACTTATTAAAGAACTTCATTTGCTAGAACTTACTGCCCTTCTTCCATAACTCAAATATCTAAAAATCACACATACAGAGTCAATTATTTCTATACTTTACTATTCTTTAATGTATTTCACTGGTTCCAGAGTGCCTGGTTATCCAAAAAGGATATGAAGTAATACATATGAAATAAGAAAAGGGTTCCTGGAATCTCCTACTCCAGAATGGCCTTCAACAGTCCTCTGATCTGATGGGGCCTACCATCTTGTTGTACTCTAATGCCCATTCAGAATCATCAGCTTTCTTGTTCTCTCAACATTCCTTGTAATTTAAATGAAATAAAATGAAAACAACTGGACAGAGTAGGCACTCTAGTATTTGCTGAATAAAGGAAAAGACTTCTCTAATGTCATTTTTTGAGTCACTCTTTTTGTAAATACATCTGTACTCCACCTGGATAAAAAGAGGTATGTGGGTGACTGAAAGACTAGATTCTATTTCTGGAGGAAACTAACTTAAAATTAACAATAGCTAACATTTAGAGAATTCTTTGAGGCAGCAAGATGGCACAGTGGATAGAGCGCCAGGCCTGGAGTCCAAAGGACCTGAGTTCAAATCCAGCTTCAGACATTTACTAGCTATGTAACCCTGGGCAAGTCATTTAACCCTGTTTGCCTCAGCTGTTAAGGGAAATGTCAAAACCCTCCAGTATCTTTGCCAAGAAGACCCCAAATGGGGTCACAAAGAGTCAGACACAACTGAACAACAAAGAGAATTCTTTAAAGTTTGCAAAGAGCTTTATGCAAGTTATCTCATTTGATCCTCAAAACCAAGTGAAATAGGTGCTATTAAACCCATCTGACAGATGAAGAACCCTGAGGCTTGGAAAGGTCAGATGACTGGAACAAGCATTTAACCCAGTATTTTACAAGGATTTGAACTCAGGTGTTCCTTACTCTAAGTCCACAGTTCCATCCACTATTCCAGCAATACTCAAAGTATGGCTTAGGGAACCCCTGAGGATCCCAGAGACACTTTCAGAGGGTTTTATGAAGTCAAAACTATTTTCATAATAATGTTATTTGGATTTCTAATGTATTGATATCTATAATCCACAATAAAAAAAGCTTTTTGGAGTCATAAATAATTTTTAAGAATATAAAGTCTGAGAACCACTTCACTATATCATCCTGCCTCCAACAAATTCCCTTGGCAAATCACAGTTTTCATTTTTGATCCGTACGTGCCCCCAAATTGAGTAAAAGAATTTTACTATAACCACAAAATATTGTAGTAAGCTGCTAAAAATAAAATTCGGTCTAAATCATTAGAGTAAAAACCAAAAAAAATGATTACTGTTACCACAGTCTCTTCTGGTAATAAATGTTATATGGGTTGACTCTCAAAAGAGCCAAAACATTTGTTGCTGTGATTGTGAACCTCTTAAAAGAACGATTTCCAATTTTTGATGCCTTCAGGGAGTCTACTCATCAAATCATTTCTAACAGAGTCTAGATATTTTTGCCCATCTTTCACAATGTCCCATTTTCCATTGGAGAATCAATAAGCTATTTTTGAAAAAGCATTACTGAGTACTACTATGGGTCAGGCACTGGGCTATGTGTTGAGGACATAAAATAAAAAAAATAAAATAAAACTGTCCCTGATCTCAAAGAGTTTACAACTGGTGAATACATGTAACAATGATAAGTTTTTGCCAAATAGACTCACAAAATTATGGATTTAAAGCTGGAAGTGACCTTGGAGGGCACATACAATGCCCTTATTTTAAAAACGAGGGAATTGAGACAAATTAAGTGACTTGTCCCAGGTCACACAGATGGTAAGTTATTATTAAGAATTAGAACCTAGATCTTTCTGATTCCAAGTTCATCACTCTACTCAGTATACCACAGTGCCTAGATAAATAGAATGCACAGTATTCCTTAATTAATTTCTGTGCCCCTGGTTAAATACTTTGTCAAAGACTAGAAGATACAAAGATCAAGTACCTGAATATATTTGCACCAGTAATACATGCTCAATGGGACCCCCTCCTGTTCCACATCCCTTAACATTTCCACAGAGCCTCACATAACCTTTAAACAGAGGTCTCTTCTTTAGTCCCTGTAATTCATGCTAAGAAAATTAATATCTTCAGTTTGATGAAGCATAGTTTGGTATATAGGATCTGAAGCCGGGCTGACTCAGGTTCAAGCTCTTGCTCTAACTCTAGTCATATGATTCAGGAAAAATGACTCAATTTTGAGTTTTCTCTTCTCTTTAAAATGAGAATAAAAACACTTATTGATACATACTTCACAACGTTGTTGGGAAGGTACTTTTCCAATTGTAAAGCCTATCTCGCTTTATTTCAAACATACTCACTTTCTTAACCAAATTCTATGTGACAACCTCAGAAGCAGGCATCTGAACTGAATCTGCTAAGCCCATTTCATTCATCTTTATAAACTAAGATCTGTAGGTAGTTTTGAAGAAGGTGAGAAGATGCCATGCTAATACAGAAGCAGCTACATAGTGATCTAGGACTCCCGAAGGGGATACAGGACAACCCAGGAATAGGAGATAGACACATCAGTTCTCCCAAATCCTCCCTTCAGGTCCTCCTCCTATCCCTCGATGTCATGAAGCAACACTGTCCAGTCTCTAAGTAGAAGCAAGCCTAGCTTTTCCACAAAATCACTTTCTGACCTTTAGCCAACACACTCGTACATAGTCAAGCATTCCTTCTGAAATACATGAAAGTACTCCATGACTTTATTCAAGGCCGAATTTATATAAGCAGAAATGCTTAGAAATGTATCACTTTTAGGAAGATGACTAAGTTAAAGAATTGGGTGTAACTGTAAATGTAACTGGCTTTTCCCTGAGCTATTTACACTTTCTTGGTAGGCTTTTGTACATTTTGGGGCTATGTACATGACAGCAAAATATTTTTTAAATGCAGTTCAATGAATGAACAGGACACTATATTCACAGGACGCATTGAATAGGATACTACATTCAAAATAGCCATTGACATAATGAAATTCCTTTTTTTCTTTTTTGCTGGCTGTTTCTGCATTGTGTAGGCATGACCCCCAAGGGCTGACTGTGCTTGTGTCCTAAATAACAAAAAGAAAAAAAAAGGAGAGAAAACTCTTTTACTACATGACAGTCAATTTACCAAGACCATGGCTTAATATGCCATAATGGAAACAATATTCATTCATAATATATTTTTACATAATTGTTGGTGACCTTCTAGCAAAAAGTTTTAATAGTCTGAAAAAACAAACAGGATTACTTCCCAAAGACAAGACAGATTCCCATGAATCAGTAACATATAGCTTTGATTCTAATGTGTGTGTGTTTGTGTGTGTGCACAAAATTTTTAGACCAAAGAAACTTAACTACATATCCAAACAAAACATCCTCTGTGTTCACTTCTGCAGGCATTTCCCATCAGAGCAGATACTACAAAAACTAGCTCCTGCATGTTTCTAATCATTCTGTAGGGTATCCTAAAAGTGTTAGTGGACTTTTAATCTATTAAAGCTTAAAACTGCACTAAGGCTTTTGGGACAATACAGTATGACAGTGTACTAAAGCTTACCACAAACATTTCTACTCACAGATGGATATTCATACCTCATTAAAATAATAGCACAAGCATATAATTTAATTCCTCTTTCTGTCTTGAGAAAAGTGAATAAAATGGGGACTTTTTTCTCATGAATTTGGTGTGTCAAACCTGGTTACAGTTTCGGTCCAATAGATTTAGGTAAATTTGCCCAAAAGAAGTTACCAAGGGAACAATAAAATGTATCGGGTATTTGCTATTGTTCTAGAAAACTATCCTCTCCCCAGACTATTTTCTGTATGATTTAACATGATTATTTCTACTCTTGAATATGCTGAAGACATCATGGAGAAGTAAAGCTGCAGCAAAGAAAAGGAGGGCAATCTGGAAGTAGAGGTTTTCAAGTCCTTTGTTCTATCATGCATCAGGCTGTCAGTGCTGCACAGCACCTAATGAATGAGGTAAGGTGAAAACACACCCATATCGGCATATCATTTTGCTCCTTAAACTCAGAAAACCTAACTCATTTTTTCATGAAGCAAAAATTCATTACTCATTCTAATGGAAGGAAATGGCTATGTAAATGATATGTGTGTTACATGTGTGTGTCTAGTTAAACTGTGGGACAAACTAACATATTCTTGGATTGAGATCTCTGGACCACTGTAGCTCCATAGCCATGCCTTGATATACAGCACATACTGTATAGTATCTTGATATACAAGGAAAGAATATTCAATTCAAACATTAGAGACACATTTCTTTTTTGTTCATCTGAATAGACTGCATTTGTAACATTGTACAAATAAGAATATAAGAAGTGCTAATGCACAATACTATCTGAATAACTGGTACATCACTTTATTTTAAATGAAGACATCATGGTTTAGTAGACTTTTTTCTTTCTTTTTAAAAACAGTTTTGAAAATAATATAACTTAGAGAATTGATACACAGAAATAACAACTTCCCAATCAGTATTTTCTTCCTTAGAGGTAGTTTTTGAAAGTGATGGCCTGAAAATCCTTTCCTTACTCAGGTTTTTAGAAATAGTGTTTGTAACTTGTATTTCTTCCGAGTTTTGCACGTATCAAGTAGAAGCAGGTTAAGGCCCTGAGGTGATTTGAAAGATTCAAACCGAAATTCCATCTATCTTAAAATCAACAAGAAAACAAAATTTAAAGGGTAGGGGAAGGAGGGGGTGGAGGCGGGGAAACAAATGTTATCTACTTTGGCAAGAAAAGCCAAAGGAAGTCCTTCTTGCATTCTAGGAAATCTAACCACAAAGGGGAATCTTCCATTGAAAGAGCAATGAGAGAGATAGAAAGAGGCTTGGAGGGGGGATGTGGAGGGAAAGGGGGGAAGAGTTGGGGAGAGAGACACAGACAAGAGAGACAGAGAACCTTTTAAGTTTCATGAGCCCAGGGTAAAGAGAAACTGTTTTTGGTTTCCAGATGAACTGTGACTAGTTCAAAATATAAGAACATTAGTTTCCATAGCAATGTTTTCCTAAGAAAAGATGGGCAAAGGGATTCAAAAGAGTTGTTCCACCTCTGGCTTCCTTTATTGAGACCAGATCACCATGTTATTATTATATCCTACAACAAAGGATTCAAGAAAACCTACTAGGCATGAAAATGCCTAGGCTTCCTTTAGCATATCAATTTATTTCCTTTTCATTATGATTTGGGATAATACATAATAATAACAATGCCATAATGCTTTACAATTTTACAATTTACAAGAGTTACAGTTGCAAGGTAGATGGGAACAGATTTTTATTTTAGCAATCTATTCAGAAAATTTCAAGATAACCTGGATAAAAAAAAATTATATGGCTTTAAGCCAAAATAAAACAAAGAAAAAAACAGGAATCAGTGTTCTTCATTATGCTGTTTTACTGATTTCATATCCCATCAGTGTATATGTGAATGCACTTAGGCTTAAGGCTGAATTCATTCAACAGCACAAATAAAGTGGTCTAATAGTTTTCTGGGGGAAGGGTCTCAAATGAAGATTTACTTTGGCATTTTACAAAGAATAACTGAAATCTATAATGTTTGACAGAGAGATAATGTCTCATCTTTCAAAAAAAGTTACTTTAACTATATACTGTAGTTGAACCCACTAAGAGTTATGTAATAAATTGCTCTTTTCCTTTCAAACTCTTTAATCCTATACTTCTTTGCACATGGCTAATGTACCAAGTTAAATTTAAGGCATATGTAGCCAAATCAGGTTGCTTAGAAGCTTAGACAGTATAATCCTTATGTCTTTGTCAAATTCCATATAGTCTCTTTTTTAGAGAAAAAGAGCAACTACCACACAAAATTATATACATTATTGTCAAAATTCGAAATCATTATCCTTTTTTGTAGTTTCTCTGCACATAAATCACATAACTATACATAAGTTATGTATACCCACAAATTACAATAAAAATGTAAAAAATTGAAACAAAAAATCCTACCTTTATGTAGCCCCAAGACACTGACAGTAAATAGTTTGCTTCAGGCATTTTTGATTGATTATTTATATTATTATTAAGTTCTGAAATATTTATTCCTTTACAATACTCAATACTCTCAACCTCCACAAACCAGAGTGCTTTGTTGGGTCGTTAAATATTTTTTATAATTAAGTATATATAAGACATTCTGGCATAAAATCCCATTGTGCAGTCTTCTGGTTGAATAAATGCCATTTGTAAAAGTCCGAAGTGGAATAAAACGCAAGAACTAGACTGAATAAAGAGGCTGCATGAGTTGAAGAAATAGCTAAAGATCTAGGGGTCTGCATCTTTCCCGGAGAACCAGGACTCAATGAATAATGTATGTCAAGATGCTTGGCTGCTGGGAAGACTTGCTCTGTCAACAGCTACCAAATAAGGACCTGCAGGGAAAGCTGTGAACAGTGTCAAGAAATCCCTCCCAGAAAGCCTCAACTAAGAGCCAATCACATTTCATGCTAAAATATATAGGAGTAAGGATATAGATTCAATGTATGCTACTTTCTGATTGGCTGGCAAAGGGTGAATCTCTTGGGGGTGGGGAGGGAAGGGTATTTTCTCCTTTTCTCTGGTAAATGCTATGTAATAATCCAGGGATCCCTGCAGCAGGGAGGTTTCCAAAGAAAGATCTCTCTTGTCAGGATGAATAATGTCCTTAAAAAACCTAGAAATATTTCTAAACAATTCATTCTTCATCAGGAAGGATTCCTAATAATGTTTGCAGAAGGAGATGTTGACAAATCTTTATATTTTCTTCTCTTGCCTCAAAAAAAAAATCAAGTCCTTTTAATATATGGCAGTCAAATGCTCTAATGGTGGGAGGGGAGGAAGTTCACCACCACAAAATAAATAGATTTCCCTGACAGTGAAGTTGGCTCCCCAAAGTCCATTACTTAATACACAGGGTGACTACACAGTAACAAGACTAGTTCCCATAAACCAGAGAATGGAAAATCATTCTCATTAGAGCACTTTATGGTCACACCTCATATGGGTGTAATAATTGTCCAATTTTTCCTAACGACATACAATTATAATCCAGAGACTTGAAGTAGAGTTTTGCCCTGGGATGGCTGGGATCATAGGTACTGATTCCATCTTTAACTCCTCTTCCTTTTAACCCCACTCTAATGCCACTGACTTCTCCTCTTGCTCTTACCCTAAGTAGTAAATGAGGAGGGAAATCTGCTGCCTCTTAATGTGAGTCAAAAAGAGGGCAATGTAAGGAAGAGGTAAGAGAAAAGAAATTTCAGTAAAGAGTTTTATGGCAACAGATAAGGGGAAGGGAATAAGCATTTATTAAGTGCCTACTACATGGCAGGCATTATGCTTGGTGCATTATGACAATTAGCAAGTATCTGAGGCTGATTTTGAAACTCCAGGCCCAGAGCTTTCTCTACTGGGTCACCTGGCTGTCTTGAGGCAACAGGAAATAGAGTAAGGGCATCCTGGAAACATTTGCCTCCATTTACATACTTTAGGAAATGATCCTGGTTTTGTTAAATGCCCTGGAAGCTAAACAAAAATCCTCTGACTCACACTTGACCTCTGTCCTTCTCAAAAAAAAATTTTAAAGCTAAATCCAGGTAACAGACTTAATATGTAGAATGAAATATACATTTTTGGATATGGCTGATGTGGGAATTTGTTTTATTTGACTATGCATATTTGTTATAACGTCTTTGTTTTTCTTTTTTTCCCAATAGAGGGCAGGATAAATCTAATATTGGGGAATGACGGAACATTCCTTTGAAATGATAGTTCTCAATTATCAAAATGGCAGAGAAGGAATACCTCAGATAATTTGAATAATGTTTTTTTTTTCTTTTTTGCACACTGAGTGGTTTACATAATTTGTAACAGCAGATCTGGCTCTTCATTTATGTTTGTTAGAATGTTAGGGTTAATTTGCTCTAATGTTAATTTATCTGCATACAAGCCTACTGAGGGAGCAGGGATAACCCAAAGCAGAACTATCTAAGTGACAAATACCCAATCTGTAAACGTCTTATGAAGATGGCACCCAAGACAGCAGTCAAAAAAGCACTGAATTTGGGAGTCAGAAGACCTGGGCTCAGGACATGACTCCAGCATTTGCTAACTGGGTGAACTTGAACATTTTTGTCTATGAACTTCCATTTGAGGAGACATGGAAACAGAAATAGCTAGTGACTGATGACTCTATTAAGTACAGCCTTTGACACCAAAGGGATGCTACCAATCTTTGGCCTAGACACAACTGGTATATTCAGAAGTGCCCATGTTTCACATACCCTGAAATGGAACACTGGTAAAGGGCTACTCTAGCTGTTTTTATTGACCTTGGCATAAAACCCCACAGATCCTAACCTCCTTAGGTCACCTAAACTTAGCCTACAAAGCTCTGGGCAGGGCCAATATCCTGCTTCATGTCTCCAAATTAGAACCAATATGGAGGTCCACAATGGTGGTGAGGTGGTACACAGGCATCTTCTGCACCTTCAGTATTCTTTGTACACTAAAACAGGTTATATGCTCAGAATAAACACCACAGTTATTAGTTGATACTAAGGGCGTCTCTGAACCTTGAAATTCAGGACTTATGTGGCAAATGTACATATGAGCGGCTAGTTATACAATACAGCAGTAACCCCACTCCTTAATAAACAAGCTGTCTTGAGCCACTACAACAGCCAAATGGCTATTAAAGAGAATTGACATTTTTTCCTTATATCTTCCTTCCTTCTACTTAATCGCACCTTTGGCAACTTCTCACACTTACACACACACACACACATGCACACACACACGCATGTGCATGCGTGAGCGCACACACACACACACGCGCGCGCGCATGCATTAACCCTTTTACTCTCCATCACCTTCACCTCTTAATTCTAACTCTTGCTAAGTTACTTCAGAAAAATCACTTTCCCTCCCTTTCATTCCATGTCTTGGCCCCCAAACGGCCACAATTACAGCTGATAAGCGTGCGTAAAAGTAGTACTAGTGATATATCTGTATCAAAGAAAGGAAAGCTAGAAGTTTTTAAGTGAAATTAGACATCGTAAATGACCAGAGCCAGTGACTTCTGCAGTCCTTAATGGTCCAGAAATCTTCAAAAAAACCAAACAATCCTCATCTATCTTTATCTAATTCCTTTTTTTTTCCATTCACAAGGACCCAGTGATTGTTTCTCTCTTTTGGTAATTACTTATGTTGCAATTTGAAGTGGTTTTCAATAATAAAAGCATAATATTTCAAGCTACATCGTGGCTTAAATAAACTTTGTTAGGTTAGTCTGGGTACCTAATCACCAATGAAAACATTTATGTGGGAAAATATCTATTTCAAATTCTAAACAACTGCCTTATCAAAACCCTTTTTAAACCCAGGTTTCATATAGGGCTGATAGTACTCTCAGGGATTCCTACACCTATAAAAATGTCCAATTTAGCCTCAAAATACATACATGTACACACAGAAACCACCACGTTGCTTTGAGCCCCTTCGAGAGGAGGGGCTACTCATGAATCATCAGCTATGTCCTATTAGCTCTGTGTGCACTCTTAGGTGCATAGAGAACTTATAAACATTTCTGTAAGATTCCTGGGTCCCATGGAAGGATATGAATAAATGCAGCATGAGAAGGAATGGAGGTGCTACAGTCAGAAACAGGGGACATGCACTAATAAGATCCTGAATTTATTGAACTAAATTGGTGCACTTCTTATTTTCATACTTAATTACTTTAATCACTGATATTTTAGAGGGAAAAATAAATGTAGTGTTTACAAAAATCTAACTCCTTAGTAAAAGTATGTTTGTTTAAAGATTATACTTATATACATTTTAAAAAAAATATTGTATTTTAATCATGCATAAAGAGAGACTATTTGGATGGCAATGAAGAGGATTAAAATGAAGCAAAATACATTGAGTTGGACGTGCTAAGAGCTGAGGGGCCTCAACATATAAGGACAGGATGAAAAAACAGAGGATGTTTACCCTAGAAAAGAGAAGATGTAGTGGCTACATAACAACTGTCTTTGAATATGTAGAGGGGTGTCGCGTAGAAGAGGCCAGCTAGGTGGTACAGTGGATAGAACACCAGCCCCGAAGTCAGGAAGACTTAAGTTCAAATCTGGGCTCAGACACTTAAAAGCTATGTGACCCTGGGGAAGTCACTTAACCCCATTTGCCGCAATTTCCTCATCTATAAAATCAGTTGGAGAAGGAAACGGTGAATTGCTCTGGTATCTTTGCCAAGAAAATTCCAAATGAGGTCACAAAGAGTCAAACAAGGCTGAAAAACAACTGAATAGAAACATATAGAAGAGAGACTAGATTAGTTCTAGCTGGCTCCTTAAAGGGGACTGCCAAGCAATGGATGGAAAGTGTAGATGGGAAAAGCAGGCTTGATATAAAGCAAGATATAGTAGTGATTAGAGCTGTTTGGGAGCCCATTGGGAGGTAGTGGCTTCCCTTTCATTAGACATGTTCAGGGAAAGGCAAGATGACAACTGTTTGGAGATGTTATAAAGGACTTCTATCATCTATACTCAGCACTGGCTAACTGTATACATCTTGAATGCTCAAATTCAGGATGCAGTCAGTGAATAAATATTAAGCAACTATGATGTGTCAGGCACTGTGATGAGTCCTAGAATTCACTGAGGAGTTGGAGACTGGAGTTCTGAAAAGCAACAGTGCTTTTCATGCAAGGTGGAAATTGGATAAGGTTAAATTGTGGCTTTTAATAGAAGTAGTTTACTCAGCCTCCACAGAAGCCCCACACCATATGCTTCATCATGGGGTAGAGGTGACCCTGAATTCCCAAAGCCTACATCATTAAAGCACCAGCTCTGAGACATCCTACATCAAGCTGGAAAGGCTTCAAATATGGGCCTACTGTGTGTGACTTGTGTGTGTTTGTTAAATGAGGACCCTCCTAGCTAAGTTCAGAGACCCTCAGCATCAGAAGGATGGCCATCAAGGGCCATTTTTTTCTGGCCACAGAAACTCACAAAACTATCTATCTAGTAATGATTTTTTAAATGTATTTTATGTATAAATGTTTCCCTGGACAGAATGTAAGTTTCTAGAAGACAGGGACTTTTCACTTTTGCATCCCTCGTGCCTAGCACGCAGGGCAGCTAGGTGGCTCAGTGGATAGTGCCAGGCCTGGAGTCAGGAAAACCTGAATTCAAATTCAGCCTCAGACACTTACTACCTGTGTAACCCTGAACAAGTTACTTAACCCTGTTTGCCTCAGTTTCCTCATCTGTAAAATGAACTAGAGAAGGAAATGGCAAAACCACTCCAGTATCTTTGCCAAGAAAACCCCAAATGGGGTCATGAAGAGTCATACATGTCTAAAATGACTGAAAAACAACAACAAAATGCCTAGCAGAGTGCCCAGCACACAAAAGATAAGGGACTGGTCTGTGACTTCAGTGATATAGGCAATTCCCTGATAAGGAAAGTCCCTCTACTAAGGTCCACATCTTCTCTGCAACCTAAGAGTACTTAGAGAGTTCCCCAGGGCACTGAGAGGTTAAAAGACTTATCCTGGGTCTCTCAGCTTGGTGCATTATCAGAGGCAGGGTGTGAACCAAGGTCTTGTTACCTGTCTGGCCTCTCTATCCACTGTGCCCCAATGAGCATACACAGGCACTTAATAGATGCATGTTAATCGACTGGAGCTAATGGACTTGTTAATTGATCTGTGTTAGTAGCCAGAATACCCACAAAGACAAAATCACAGATCTTTTTAAGTAAGCATATTCTACAAATGTGAAAAGATTTTTTTTTCCTTGATACTCTAATCTCCCAGCTTTTGTTCCTAGAATGCTTTCCCTCCTCATCTCCACCTCTTGGCTTCTCTGGCTTCCTCCAAGACTCAGCTCAAACCTCACCTTCCGCAAAAAGCCTTTCCTGGTCCCCTCCATCAATCACTTCCTATTTGCCCTGTACGTGTCTTGTATTTCCTCCTGCCATGAGGGAATTGCTGTCTCTCCACCCTTCTTTGTTGTATTTTCATAAATATGCAAGCTTCTGTTTGGATTTTGGACTCTTTGCACGTGCATAGGGCTCCACATGCACGTTCATTTCTCTTGTAACAAACCCAGTTTTTCACGTATGTTTTGTGAAGTGATTTCCTGCCGACAGAACATAGGTGTTTGTATGTTGTCTCCCTCCTTTAGAATGTGAGTTTCCAGAGAGTAGAAACTGTTTTTGATTTTCTTTGTATCTTCAGCTCTTAGCACAGTGTCAGGCACATAGGAAGCACTTATTAAATCCTTATTGACTGAATTCATTCTAGAGCAGGGGTGGGGAAGTGGCCCTCTAGGTCCTCGAGTCTAAAGGCAGCACTTGAGGACCTAGGGGGCCACATGTGTCCTCGAGGCCACAGGTTCCCCACACCTGCTCTAGAATGAGAAACGATCTGGGCCTGGGCAGTAGGTAGAAGTGCATTTCTTATTATTCTTATAAATAAAGAGAAAAAAGAAGTTGGAGAATGAACTTGCTGCATGGACCAAATATTTTAAATTTGTCAGGTTGGCCTGAGAGAATGTATTTACTTTTTTAAGAAGTTTGATGGCAATGCAGCATTCTTATACTTTCTTGTCATACACTCCCCTCCTTGATTCCCTGCAAACTCTTAGAACCCTCTGCCTCTACTGAAAATATCCTCTCAAAGGTCATCATTTTATTGTCAATCTTAATAAGCTTTTCTCCATCCTCGACTTTCTTGACCTTTCTGCACCACTTGACTTCTGAGACGACACTGTCCTGGTTTTCCTCATTTCTTTCTAGTCGCGCTTCTCTGTCTTTATCAGTTTCTCTTCTTCACCCTTTAAAGATAGTGTTCCCCAAAGGGGCTCTGTCCCCAAACTCTCTGCTCATCTCTCTCCTCTTCCTCCTCACCTCTAACCGTGATGTCTAATGCTAGGATGACGTATCTATCACCTTTATGCAGACTCCCGATTCTTGCTTCACCCTTCTCCCAAGCTACAGATCTGCATGCACCATGGACTTCCCTATCCAATTACCTTGCTCATACTTCAAGCTCAACTGAGCTGCTCAACTGAGCTCAGCCTCCTTCAATAACAACAAATCTGACCTTCCTTCTTGATATTGTTACTTCTGTTCCTGGCACCACATTTCACCAAGTCTTTCATGTTCAAAACCTTGGCATTTGAGGCGATACACTGGATGGATACCGGGCCTGAAGTCAGGGAAATCTGAGTTCAAATCTGGCCTCAGACACACACTAGCTGTGTGACCCTGGGTAAGTCAGAGCCTGGGTTTCCTCAACTGTAAAATGAGGATAATAAAAGTACTTGCCCTGTGCGGTTATTGTGAGGATCAAATGAGAAAATATTTGTGATAAAAGGCTTAGCACAGTGCTTGGCATGGAGTAAGTGCTATATAAATACTTACTCCTTTCCCTTCCCCTTGGTGCTATCTTTTTAACTGACTGAATGGAGGAGAAGAGGGGAAGGGAAAGTTAAGAGTCAAACACACATCAATTCTCTGCAGCGTGTCTAACCCTCTCTCTTTCCACTAGCAGCAAGATAGACTGGAGGAAGGAAAAAGTCAAGGTAGGCACCCTCATCAATTTAGATATGAATGAATGCCTCTCAGGAGTTCTTTAAAAAAAAATATTTAGCGTTTTTATTTTTCCCAGTTACATTCAAAATTAATTTTAACATTTGTTTTTAAAACTTTGATTTCCAAATTCTTTCCCTTCCTCCCTCCCCACCCAACCCCCTCATTGAGAAGCTATCAGGGGTCCTTAACCTTATTAGCCTTTTAAGTGTGTGTGTCAAGGCTTGGTAATCTGGCAAAGTCTATGGATCCTTTCAAAGAACAATGTTTTTAAATGCCTAAAATAAAATGCATAGGATTACAAAGGAAATCAGTTATAATGAAATAGCTATCAAAAAATTTAAAAAGACAAATTCACAGACTACAGCTGAAAAACAAGGCAACTGTTTTCCTGCCTTTCCTCTCTCCTCCTTCAATTTAAGTTCCATATCATTATCAGATTTTCCTGATACACATGTCTGACTAGGTCACTCTTCTGCTCAGAATCCCTCCATGGCTCCCTACTTTTTAACGACTAAAGTTCAAACTGGCTGGCCCGCCATTCCAAGCCTTCTAGTGACACAGCTAACCTTTCCTTTACCTCAACCTTATCTCACAGTACTGCACTCCATGTGGGCTATGACTTAAATAAACTGGATTATTTGTCATCCCTTCTTCCATATATTCCATGAGCTTTCTCACTTCATATTGTACTTTGCTCCTGCAACACCCAGCATAACTATTTAATAAATGTTTCCCTCAATAGAATGCTGGGATTTTTGAGAGCTAGAAAATTAACCTTGTTAACATGGGATTGTAAATATTTACACTTAGTGCAGAAAATACAGGCCTGATGCTTTACTCAAATAAATGAAACCATTTACATGTCTATTATTGTTACTGATGGTTGTGCTCCTTCCATCATATCACACGTTACTGCTGCCTTTTGAAAACATTCCTTAAGTATCTATGATTAACCTGTTCATCCAAGATGGGTCAGCTCCCATGATAACACAATGTTTAGCTTCATTAGTTTGGGGAAGTGAAATAATTTGGTTTCTTAAAAATTAAATCTAAAAAAGCTAGCTTTAGAATGTATGGCGTCATGTATGTCTTTATATAGCACCTCAGTGTCAAACTGGACACAGAAAGCTACAGTAATCTCTGAGCTGTGATAATAAGGGAGTAGGACCCTGTGAAAATTAAGGATGTAGTAGTTTTACTTTTTCTGGAAAAACATATTAGTGATATCATAGCATTCTAGTTATGGAGATTTTTCTCCCTAAATGGGAAGGATTCTTGCTAGTCAGGAACAGCTTACATGATTTTCTTTCTTAAAGAACTGGAAAGAGCCATCTATTTGACATAGGCAAACTTGGGTCTGAACTCTGACTCCAGAACTTATTTCCTGATTATATGAGCTTAAGCAAACCATTTAACTTCTTTCAATCTGTTTTTGCACCTGTAATGAAGCCTCATCCTACCTCTAACAATTTCCGGTAGGAGCAAATGAGACTTAATGGACTAATTCCACAATAAATATTTATTAATTGCCTACTGTGTGCATTAGGGGCAGCTAGGTGGCACAGTGGATCAGGAAGACATCTTCATGAGTTCAAATACAGCCTCAGACACTTACTGACTGTGTAATCCTGGACAAGTCACTAAACCCTATTTCCTCATCTGTAAAATGAGCTGGAGAAGGAAATGACAAACCACTCTGTCTCTTTGCTAAGAAAACCTAGATGGGATCACAAAGAGTTGGGAGTGACTGAAATTACTGAACTACATCAAATGTGTCCTATGAACAGCCATATATCTGCAGATGATTATCTGAGCGGGAAAGACAGTATCATTCAAAACAACAATTCTCTTCATCTGACCTCTGGAGGCCATCCATTCCTAAAGACAAAGGAAGGGTGAAATACCAGAAAGAGAGGTCCTACATTCAGATTCTGCCTCTGTCATTACCTGTGTGTCATTAATCTCCCTGGTCCTCACTTTCTTCAATTTTAAAATGATGGGATTAGACTAGATAGTCTGTTAGGACCTTCCCAGATTTGTTTAAATCTATAACCCCAATGACAAAAATAACAAATATAAATCTACATACAGCAAACCAATATCAAAGTTTCAGTCTTTGAGTTCCAAAATATGTCTGACCTTTTGACAAGTGGGTTTAAATATCAACGTATTTGGTAAGACTGACTTCAAATCATTACTTTTGTCTATACTTCTATAGATGACCTACAAACTACAGGTAAAATACTATAAATCACTTGACCAAGTTCCAGATTCCTCTTCTGCAAAATGTAGATAATCTCTGGATCCCTATCTCACAAAATTGTTTTAAGGAAATGGTTTCACAAACCTTAAACCTTAAAAGTGTTCCCAAGATTTGTGATTATTATGAATTCTAAGGAACAATTTATATTCTTTTGCTATATTGGAATCCTTATACTAAACATGCTTGAAAAAGTGACTCATTCACTAATATTTGGAAATCTTTTGGGTATAAAATCTGTCAGTCGCTATACATTTATTAGGTGCTTATGTGCTAGGCACTATGGTAAGCACTGAGGATACAAAGAAAGGCAAAAGACATTCTCTGCTCTTGAGGAACTCACAGTCAAAAGGGGGACATAGCATGCAAACAACTATGTACAAACAAGCCATATACAGGATGAATTGGAGGTAATCAAACAGAGGGAAGTCACTAGATTTAAGGGAGATCAGGATAGGCTTCTTGTAAAAGATGGGATTTTAGCTGAGATTTGAAAGGAGCCAGTAAGCAGAGATGAGGAAGGAAAGCACTCCAGGCATGGGACAGGGGATGTGAATGTACCCTAAATCAGGGCACAGAACGTCTTGTTCAAGGATGCCACTGATCGTAGAATACATGGAGAACTGGGGGAAGAAGGTTGATAATTTAATCCTACAAGCAATAGGGAACTACTGAAATTTATTGGGGGTGGGGTGACATGGTCAGACATGTGCTTTAGGAAGGTTACTCTGGCAGGTGAGTGGAAGATGAACTGAAGTCAGGACAGACTGGCTGGAGACCAACCAGCAAAGCTAATGCAATAGTCCAGGCACGAGGTGATAAGGACCTGTGCCAGAATGCTGGCAGCAGTCTAGCACAGAAAAGGCCTAAAGAAAAAATGTGCAAAGGATTTTTTGTTCCAGAGGCATTTGTTTCACCATCTAAAAATTTCTTGTTTGTAGTATATATGATCTAGATTTGTTATTTTACACCTTCCATATATAAGCTATGAGAAGGTATTGAAGATATTATGGACCAAAAGCCAAAAAAAAAAAGTGCAAATCAAGCTTTCAGAGAGCCCTACCATATGGACCGCTAAACATGATAATGTGATAATGAGTCTCAATTTTAATTTGCTAAATTTCCATTTTTCATTTGTGTGTGTGCATGTGTATTTTAAAGAGGAGAGGATTATGGGCCAGAGTAACACTCAGCTTTTAAATAACATAATTACAAAACACTGCTCTCATGAAAAAAAAGCATACCCAAAGAAACCTGTCATTTTCAGAGATGTGTATTATAACCATTAGTTTATCGTATTCAAGAATTAGTTTTCAACTGGCAAAGTAACAAAAGCTTATCTCAATAGCTACATAATAAAAACTTCTATTAGGAATTTTTTTGAATAAATCAACACCTAATTTTTTATCTTATAAAAGTCACTTTCTCGTGTTAATGCTAATGAGATTTTAAAATGAAATCTATTGAATCTTTTTGTTTGTACTGCCCTCTAGCGATGACAAATCCCAGGCAGATGTACCCGGATTCATACAATGGAGACATTCATAAAAATTCAGCAAGCTAATCAATTTCTGTTATGAGAATGATATTTAAAAAGAAATATTAAGTGGGTAATTATCCCTGCATATAAAAATAATTGTCTATCGGGGGGAATGAAAGGGACCATTGAACATTAACCTGAACTTTTATGAATTAGAAAGGAAAATGCTAAAGGAAAAATCTTCACCATTGTTAAGTGCTTCTAGCAATCTAAGTAAGGCTTGCATGGTCTGATATTTATATTCACGGGTTTTTTAAATATTATTCTGTTTCTATCATCAAAGTGAATATTTTCCAAATTTTAAGTTTCTATAATAAAGGAACTTAAAGTCTCATGTTTCTCTGAAATCTTACAATGTCTAATATACTGTTCTGAATACCCTGGTTGCTCAATAAATGTTTATTGACCATTGCTCAACTATTCCATTTGTTAATTTTTTTCCCTTTTTAAAAATCACGTATTCAAATGTGACTGTAAAGGTACATGTGAAATTGAAATGCTGTTGGCCAATTTCAGCCTGTGGTTTTTAATAACATTCCTAGGAATAACTGAAGAAATTACTTCATCAGCCACTGAAATGAAAATAAGACATAGAGAGAAATGCAACTCAAATACACATTTTTTCCCTCCAAGATTGTAAGGCACTGGATAGAAGGCCAGCTTTGGAGTCAGGAAGACATGGGTTCAAGTACCCCTCCCTCTGCCACACACTGTTTTGTTCAAGCCAACAGTGTTACAACCACTTAGTGCCACAGAAAACAGTCTAAGACTCTCAGTTACAGTACAATATACTACAGAGACCAAACGGTGTAACTTTTTCTGAGAATAAATTGTGTTAGATAAATAAGTTTTCCAAATAAATTCTTTAAGTACAATTTAAAATAACTTCAGTTATGTCTGACTCTTTGTGACCCCATTTGGGGTTCTCCTGGAGTGGTTTGTTATTTCCTTCTCCAGCTCATTTTACAGATGAAGAAATTGAGGCAAACAGGGCTAAATGACTTGTCCAGGGTCATACAGTTAGTAAGTGTCTAAGGCCAGATTTTAATTTGGGAACAGGAGTCTTTCTGACTGGGCCCAGCTGCAGATCTTTCTAAAATGCATTAAAAACAGCCCTACTTTCTTAAAATTTACAGAACATTATATAAGATTTTCTAATTGATTCAGGGTCATTATTATGAACTATTTTACTATATTATGATACTGTTTTCAGTGCATTTGCTAAAAACGAATTCATGTCATTGGTGCTGAGTCCAGTTAAAGGGAAGTAAATACAAATGAACCAGCAAGGAAAGTATGCTAGAAACTTAAGCACATGCTTCCCACCAAATGGCCTTAAAATACTACAAAGCAGTTACCCCCAAAATACCTCCAGTACACTGTAAGTTTTCAAATGCTGCCTCTAATGTGAATGCCTAGCCAAACCAGGGTCCCTAGCCCTGACCTCTCTTCTGAGCTCCAGTCCTCATTCTCCAAAATTTCTACCAGATAGTTCTTAGATGCTTAGCTAGCAGCTCAAATTCAACATGGCTTAGGTTTAATTCATTATCTTCCCTATCCTGATCTCCCCCTCCCTGACACTCAAGTGAAGAATCTCAGAGACGGCTCATCTCACAATTTTGCTCATCACAGCAGCATCCAGCTGCCATTGCTGGCTCATCTTGAGCTCTGTGTAGTCAACTGAAAACAAACAAAAAACCAGGTCTGTTTGCTAGATCGTTCCCTATCATGTAACTGTGTAATCATATATAAAAATATAAGAATATATAATATATTTATATATGCTATATAACGTATTAATTATATATAATAATATATATGAGGGGAGAAAGAGAGAAAGGGGAGCAGTGGGGGAGAGATCGAGCAACTAGGTGGCTCCACAGCTAGCTAGGTGGATAAATTGCTAGGCCCAGTCAGATAGACTCATCTGCCTGAGTTCAAATTCAGCCTCAGATACTTATTAGGTATGTGACTCTGGGCAAGTCATTTAAAACTCCTCATACAATAGGATCTCAAAACATTCACCCTTTCAGCACAGTCCTCTGGAGTCAGGCTTATCAACTCAAGCCCTTGCAAGGAATCTCCCAGGGCCCCTACTATGGGCCCCAGGAAACCACTCCCATCACTTTCACCAGCCTGTTTTCCTTCAGGCCTTTGTTGCTCCTGGGGCTCCACAGAATCATAACCACACAAAGTACAAAGAGCAATCCAAAAACTGGGAAACATTCAACCACCCCAGTACCCCAAAATGCCGTACTTTCCTTTTAATCTGCAGATCCTGCCATGACTATGACAACAATCAGCACACAGAAAGCTGCCAACACAGGTTCTTTTGATCTGCGTTACTAAGGAAAGTAATGTTAAGGGGTTAACAATCTTATTTCGATCCAACATACAAATATAATTCACTTAGTTCAGGGGAAAAATCCAGCACCCTGAACTTCAGAGCAAATACAAACCAATTACAAAATCAACAGACAGACCTTGTCTGGTTCAAATCTCAATACATAATTACCAGGGTTTAACAAAGTCCCAACATCTGGGTCTACAAGCTGGAGGGCTCTGAACTACAGCTGCCCAGAGTCTCCACATCAACAGACCTCCAAGAGTGAGAGCCCCCAGCAACTAGCTCTGTTCTTTCTTTTTGTACACTCTTTAGCCATCATCAAACGTCATCTGAGCGACCAGAACTCAGGGTCCTACTATTGGCTCTGATCTTAGCAACTCCCCGTAGGACCCTGAGGGCTTTATGCCCACATAGGCTTAGCACCTAGTAGGTAGGAGTTTGGGCCTGGGGATTTGTACCTAGTAAGCCTCAATCAAAGATACTTAATTAATCCATCATTCTAAAACAGTAAAAAAGTCCCAACTTAATTGATATTACACCCTGGTTGCCTCAGTTTCCTCATCTGTAAAATGAGCTGGAGAAGGAAATGGTAGATCACTCCAGTATCTTTGTCAAGAGAATCCCAAATGGGGTTACAAAGAGTCAGACACAACTGAAAACAGCTAAACTGAATACACACACACACACACACACACACATGCACGTGCATATCTTTACCAAATTCCTGCCTCCTCTTTTACACATTTTTTAACCCCCATCTAATTAGTCACCAAGACCCATCAATTTCAACTCTTTCTTTGCAGTATCTCAGCCAACCACCACTCCCCCACCCCAGTCTATTCTCATTGATAGCAGCACTTGTAACATCACCTTTGTATGACTATAATGGGCAAGTCACTACCTCTTTGGGCCTCAGTTTCTTCATTTGTAAAATGAGGAGATTGGACTAGATGGTCTCCAAAAGGTCCCTTCCAGCTCTAAACATATCCTCCTATGAACAGCCTCCCAACTTGTCTCTTTGCTTTCTCTGAACTCGTATCTGTTCTACACCCCTAACACCATATTAACATTCCCTAAAGATATACTAACATCACTCTCTCCTCATAACATTTAATAATTCTTCAGCATTTATAAAACTCAAGTTTCTTGACTTTAAACAGATCAGAATAGGGACCTTCAACTTGTTTCCAGGCTCATCAGCCATAAATTCCTCCCTTACTTCTCCCCCTGTTGATTATGGCCAGATTGGCTACTTACCATGGCTGCAGGATTCCCTGCAATAGTATTCCTCCATCTCCTCTCCACTTATTTGAATCCTACCCATTTTTCAAGACCTAGGTCAAGTCCCAAACCGGACCACCCAAGATTCCTTCATCTTTCTCCCTTGAGCTCTTAATTTTATTGTCTTCTCATGCTGGCTATAATTCTCTGAGCAGGAACAAAGTATGTGCCTTTTTTTTTTTGGAAGCATGTGTTTCTTAATACCGTCCCTCCCCACCTGCATTTTGCACAGTGCTAGTCACCTCAAATCAAAAGATACAGGATTATAGATTAAATAATAATAGCTAGCATTTGTATAGCGCTCTAAAGTTTGCAAAGCACTTCACAAGTAATTTCTCATTTTATGCTCACAACAACCTGAGAGGTGGTGCTGTTCCATTATTTGTCAGTCCTGTCCGACTCTTTGTGACCCCATTTGGGGTTTTCTTGGCAAAGATACTGGAGTGATTTGCCATTTCCTTCTCCAGCTCATTTGATGGATGAGGAAACTAAGGCAAGCAGGGTAGCAGCTGCTGTGGGAGTGAAAAACCAACACAAGCCCAACAACAAGAACGCTGCCAGCATAGGTTCTTTTGATCTGTTTTACTAAGGAAAGTAACATTAAGGGGTTAACCATTTTACTTTAATCCAGCATACAGACATCATTCACTTAGTTCAGGGGAAAAAGCCAGCACCCTGAACTTCAGAGCAAATACAAATACAAAGATACATTAGAAACAGATCAAATCACAATTCATAGTTACCAAAAAGCATCAACCTCTGAGTTCATGAGCCGGGTCGCTCGACAACGGCTGGCCCAGAGTCATGAGCCACTCCTCCTGTGGCTCAGAGGTCCAAGAAAGAGAAAGCCAACCCCTGGTTTTATATCTTTTTCAGGGTCAAGGGTGAGTCACACACTCGACTCACCCACGTGACCTAAAATCGTCACAAAGAGGTAACTTAAACCCACGTGGTCTAAAAGCCTCTGATGTCCCAAACATGCCACTCAAACCCATGTAAACTAGGCCCTCCCCTGAAGCAAGGAGGTCACCAAGGACTCCCAACTAATCAAGGAAACAAAGGCCAAACTCTTCAAGGGCACTTGGTTGAACTGAGTGCTAAGAGCCCATTTTGACTGCCAACACAGCAAAGTAACTTGTCCAGGGTTGCACAGCTAGTACGTGTCTGAGACTGGACTCTAGGCCAGGTACTCTATCTACTATACCACGTAGCTACCTCATTTAGAGCTATAAGGTACCTTAGAGGTGAGGGAAATGATTATTAAATGACTAATTATTAATATTGGGGAGATCCAACTTGACTTGTGTATTTTTTGTCAGAAGCATCTAGAAGCAATTTATAACATGCTAAGAGGTCTTCCTTATTTAAATTGATCTCCCACACTATACATTTTGGCATTTTCCTTCTAAACACAATGCCTTTCTGTTTATCTGTGAAGATCTTCAAGAACACGTGTATTCTGACCTTATACTAGTATAGACAGAATTCATCCAGAGATCAGATCAGCACACAAAAGTCAAATGAACAAAGCAATTCAGTGGTGTAAGATAACCCCAAAAATGTGTTTTAGGAAATTGATCAAGAGCAGCCAGAAAAGCAAAAACTTAGATTTGTGGTATGATCCACAAAGGAGGCAAGTTCTAAAAGAATCTTTTTTTTTGCACATCTGTTGGGAGCATATATTAGGCTTCATTATGAGGCTTTTGAAATGATATAGTCTGTTGGTTGAAGATTATTAAGAGTTTGAATCCTGTGAGACATAGCAGGTATATGTGTGAAATCAAATCTACTTGACTTTTTCAGCCTTTTTCATTGTAATTTTTATATAAAATAAAGCCATTCATTGACATTTCTCAAAAAAAAAAATACTGGGGAGATGCAGGATTTTTTCCCTTCCTATTTCCTCATTCTCTACTAGGTCAAATCAGCCTCTGAATAATAGGATTGATAATGAGATTGCATTTAACATTCTCCTTAATCTTGTTCAGAGACTCCACCCAACTGGAGAAGCCCATTGTGTTCTACTCAGGCTTGGGGAGTAGGGGAGGGGTGCGGGGAGGAGATGAGGAGAGGAAGGAAGAAGAAGAAGAGGAAGAAGAGGAAGAAGAGGAAGAAGAAGGAGAAGAAGGAGAAGGAGAAGGAGAAGGAGAAGAAGGAGAAGAAGGAGATGATCAATTGCCCAAGGCTAGGGGTGGTCTGGGTGTAAGAATGACATAATCAAAGTCACTACACCCAGCTCCTCATTAGAATAGGCCCACCTCTCATGCTGCCTGTCAGTAATACCCATTCTTCCAAGGCATATAAGCTTCAAGAGGCTGCCATGATCTTGGTTTACGAGAGATGGCCAAATGACCCATCCTTTTATTAATTATTCACTAGCCATAATTAATAAGATGATTAATTACCCAGAAATTATGTCTCAAACTTTTTAATATATCACAGAGGTCATCAAGTTCAACCACCCCCTCACTTTACATGTGTTAAAAACTGAGCCCTGGAGAGGGTAGCTCAGGGGTGGGGAACCTGCAACCTCAAGGTCATATGTGGCCCTCTAGATCCTCAAGTACCACCCTTTGGGGATTTGTTCTGTCGCATTTGGATTCAGTTAAAGGGCCACCCTTAAGGACCTAGAGGGCCACATGTGGCCTCGAGGTCACAGGTTCCCCACCCTTGGGTGAGCTGATTTGCTGAGAGTCACAGAGCTAGTAAATGCTTGCAGCAGGATTCAAAATCAGGTGTTCTTGACTTCAAGCCCAGAGCCCTATCTACTACACACACCATTTAGCTACCATAATGGCTTGACTAAACAAAAGCCTGGATGTGATTGTCTTTATAGGAAAGCTTTAAGAGCCTTGGGTTTCAATGTCTCCAGCAGACTGAAAACACCAAAGAAGATCAAACAGAAGAAAGCAGAGCGTCAATTAAGGCAGCCAGGACACACCTGAGCAAAACATTTTATCTGTTCTAAAGAGAAATATTGACTTCAGGTGCCCATTTCCTGCTAATGCATCTTATTGAATTCCAACTACCACAGATTTTTAGTCACCCAGGAAAATTAAAATTTTAAGGTAACTGCCAACCAATACCAAGAATCCCAGGAGCCTGCTTGTTCCGATGTCATAGAAGTGGACAAAAAAATGATTCTGCTTAACATCGCACTAAGTAATATAGAGCACTACATCCCCACTGTAATCAGGGTTAAAAGGGGCTCATCTCATCTCAGCCCTAAAACAAACTACACCCCTAGGGAGTTTCTTCTTTGGCTCAGCCAATATGCCAACCATGAGGGACACTAAGGCCTGATCTAAAGCTGGGATGGATCCAAAGGCCATCTTGTCCATTTCCCTGCTTCTCAGCAAATGGGTAGAGAAAAGGGGGATGGGGTCTGTTTTCGGTTCTTATTTCCTCTGCCCTCAAGAAGTAATGCTAAGTAACTATGATTGATATTTGACACTCAGTGATCACATTTTCTATGTCATAAGAAAAACGCAAAGTCCTTTCCAGGAAGGATTTCACTTATTTTTAAAACATTTTTTAAAAATTAAAAACACACAAGCAAAGCCATCAGATCGTTTTACAAAAGTTTTCTAGCTTGGATGTATTCACATAAATTTTTTAAAGGATATTATGATTAGGTAGTTAATGGCTATGTAAATAAGAAAGTGTAGTCACAGAATGCTAGGTAACCTAGCTCACACTAAAACAAACTCAGTCATGCAGGCAGGAGATAGTGAAATCCCATAAATCATCATGCCTGGAGATTAGCAGTTCAAAGGCACATGCAAGCTGTTTCACCCAGGCTTGTAGCTTCAGGCTCTACCTGCACATAACTATCTTTGTGGCAGGGCAGCTAGGTGGTAAAGTGGATAGAGCGCTGGGCCTAGAGTCTGGAAGACTCATCTTTCTGAGTTAAAATCTAGCCTCTGACGCTTCTTAGCTATGTGACCCTGACACTTAACTGTTTGTCTCAGTTTCCTCATCTGAAAAATGAGCTGGAGAAGGAAATGCCAAACCATTTCATCCTCTTTGCCAAGAAAACTCCAAATGGGGTCACAAAGAGTCAGACGCAAGTGAATAACAACAATAATACTTGTGGCATCATATAAGTCAAACCTTAAAGTTTATTAATAGTTCCATCAAGGTTGGAAAGGACTTATACCTAGAAAGTGAAATGTAAAGTTTACCATAATCCAGGTGGGCAAAATAGGATTAGGTTGGGGGTGGGGGGAGGGGGTGATGCCAGTGGTTGACTGCTCCTCTGGCCCACTCCCCTTTCCTGCTAACCCATTTAACCTCCCATCCCACAAGAAAACTATCCACTAAAGAGTCAATGTATTTTCCTTATCCTCAATGTCTGGTTTCTATAATCTCCCATATAAAGCCTTCTCAATTCCACTCCCATCCTACCTAATTCTGTAGCTGCCTCCTTATTACCCAACATAAAATTTGGCCCCTTTGGCTAACTCCATTGTCTTCCCCTGCAGTGAGCCTCACTCCCAGCCCAAACTAGACTACAATGCATATTCTATCAGGAATCATAACAGACTATGCTCTTGAACTTTAGAAGGGTCTCATACTCCTGGCTGCAAAATATCAAAGATGCAACAGGTCAGGGCATGGAAGGGGAAGTGGGAAGGAGAGAGGCAGAAAGGGGCTGGCCCTGTCAGTGGAGGCTAAAAAAGAGTCTAGTAGAGTTTCATTCCTTAAAGTCAACTACCTCAATCACCAAGATAATACCCAATCTCTACTCTTTTTTTCCTTTTATGACTGGCCTTCATTTTTATTTTATGTTATTTCACCTGTATGTGCACATATGCATATGCCTATGTTTGTGCATACTGATAGACCCACAGGGATTTTATGGAACAGAGAAACAATGGGTGAGCCATGTAAAACTTAAGATCCTGAAGGCCAAGGATGATGTCTGTCTGCATGTCTCTCTCTCTCTCTTTCTTGTCTTTGTAAATGCGGGACCTAGCATAGTAGGTTATTAAACCTTAAAAGGTTTGTTGAATTTAATTCAAGGTAACAAGGATAGCAGACAATAGGTAGCCTTGGAAACTAGATCCCAGGGGACCAAAAGAATGGGAGATCCAACGCTCAATGGAATGAGTTTCTCAGTTGTTTAGAGAGAGATGAAATCTACTATGCTCATATTCATTACTCTTGAAATACTCAAACACAGTAGAACTTTCATTCTCTAAGCTCCCTGGGTCAGTGCCTCTTCAAAGCAGACCCTCTGCCTCCCTCCTTTTAATATCTTTATACTTGCTCTTCCTCATTCCCCAAAGTCAATCCCACAACTAACCCTTAACAAACCCTTTTAGTTGTTTAATCTAAATGAGTTCCTCCTTGAAATTACTCCTTTCTACCTCAGAACAGTGCCAAACCTGATGCTAGGTGCCCAGCCTAGCACTGATGGATCTCTCAATCCTACTTCTTTCCCCATGCAGCCTCCACAGTAAGCCCTCATCTTTCCTTCACTCTGCATGTATCCTCCCCAAAATCATAAGTCTGTCCAGCCCCTGCCACTACTCCCACACTGTGTGGTTCACTCCAGCAGGTAAACTTGTTGGCATGCCCAACTAGGGTCAGCTCAAAATCCAGTGTGCCATATAGACAAATGCAAATCAAAGCATGTATCTTTGTGTTGCAAAATTCAGGCCTAATATGCATAGAATCCCTTCGATGAAATGAATCTTGCTGAAGTTACTGTTATTACTTTTTCAGGTTCAGTATTCACCTTAGAGAAGAAATGATTATTTTGTACTTTTAAAATGCCAACTGGGAGATCACTGTAGTTCTTCCATCTCCTTCTTCATTGTGCATATTTACACTTCATACCAACCTAAAGATTTATACCTAAACGTAACATCTTTAAAACAATATCTCCCATAACAGAAATATTCTCTGTACATTATCTGAAGGAAAGAGGGTTTTCTCCTTCTGTTTCTGCGGCATTTATACCAGCTGTGGTAACTGACTTCTCAAATATAATTTCAAAAGGAAAAAAAAAACGCAAAGGATGGGTAGTTTCCCAGTGTGGGGTTGCACCAATGCAGACCCAATTGTCACTGACTTAGTCAATAAATTCTAGGAAGTTGCCTGAGACTCAAAGGTTAAGTGCCTTGTATACAGCTAGAAAGTTTCAGAGGTGGAATTGGACCCCAGCTATCTTGTGACTCCAAACCTAGCTCTCCACCACTAGGTCTCAATCAGGCACTTCTCTCTCTAGGTTTGATTCCTAACTCAGCTGCTGTTTGAACTTAGACACAAGTTGCATCTTTTGGAGTCTCAGCTTAATGCATAAAATGAGAGGGTTGGGCTAGAGTACTTCATGTTCCCTTGTAGCACTGTCTGCCTTTTGAGCCCTATTTTAAACCATTCCCGTCTTCATACTCCAACCCTCTAACTTAATAATGCCTCATTTTCTTGCCTTGCTGTCAAAGTTCCTGGGATGCTTCTCTGATTCCTCTCTGTTAGAAATGAACTTGAAAACTTCCCTCAAACCTAGAGAGAAACTCTGCATACACTTCTGCATACATCTGTGTTAGCATGTGTTTATGTGCTGTTCTCAAAGGAATGTAAGTTTTGATCACTGTAACCTCTCAAGGTATCTTGGGGTTTACATGTTAGATTTCTTTCTTAAGGACCATGCCTTAAACCCAAATCACTCTGGCTCTCATTGTTTAGCCAATAATAGGTCCTTGACTAACCCCCTACTTGGTCTCAGCTTAGTCCCTTATGGCTCAGAGTGAATGTAAACAGCAATTGTTTCTGTTTTGGCCAGAAACCTTGAGGGTCTTCCCCTCTCAGACTGATTTTTCTTTGGACTAGGTAAAAGAGGCCATTCTTTGCCTCATTTCTTACTTAGTCTCAATGTCTGAATGAGCATTGACTCATTCAAACTGAGACTCAGGAAAGTCCTTAACTTAAAAAGGCCAAGGCCTCCCACTGCCTCCAGTGCCATCTCCAGTTATCCTGGTCTATATCCTGTCACTGGACCCAGATGGCTCTAGAGGAGAAAATCAGGCTGGTGACTCTGCACAGCCCTCCCTCACTTAAATCCAATTCACTTACAAGTCATGGCATCACCTCCCTGATGTCATGTTCCTCTTCAGGAATGAAGGACAAACAACAGCAGGTGTTTCCTTAAATTAAGGTGCCAGCAATAGCAGAATGAGCCATCCAACAGCAATGGGAGCAAACAGGTGTAGCTACTAGGAGATCAATATGTAGGAGAAGATTGGGATGCTTGGGAATCTGGGTATGCCCACTTAGAAAACTGCATAGAAGTTTTGGGAAAGGCAAACATGGGAACCTGCACAAAACACTCGTTTGATCTGGCCTGGGGAGAATGCCCAGTATGTTATTTTTCGCTTGAGTAAATAATGTCCAGTAAAAAAGTGAATTAATAGCATTAACTCAAAATTTTTATTTGAGCTCAGTTAATACATATATCTTAAAAGCAGAGGTATAAGGGATGGTATGTAATTTTTATTTCCCACCATGGGCACAGAACGAGCTATCTATTTCTTGCCTCTTTCTTACAAACTTCTTACTTAAACTAACCAAAAGGGAGACCCAAAAAATACTTATCTAAGTATGGGCCATATTAAACCCTCCCAAAAGCCAGGATTTAAATTTTAAAAAAAAAATAGTAATTAAAAAAAAGATGTGAGATTCTAGGGTATGAATATCTTTGTAAATCAAAGAAGATATTCTATGTCTTAGCATATCTAGACTATAATACTTGGAAAGCAATTCTGCACTCAGCTGAGACTTTATTAATTTAACCAACTCCAGAGCATATATTGAAAGTAGTTGGGCATTGACATAATTAGGAAAGTAGTAGTTTAAAATTGACATCTTATTTCCCAAAATTTGATTTGTATATTGTATAAAAGTGTAGCTCCTCCGTTGAATGGACTCTCATTCCCAGCCCCGCCCCTCAGCCTCCAAAAAGCATATTTCCTCCTCAACACAGAAATAGAGGAAAACGGAAAAGGTTATAGGATCCAGAACACTAGTGTAAAAATCTCTCAAATGTAATTCAATTAAATCCATTTCAACAAACACTTATTTAGGTCTAGATTTTAGTACAGGTATAAAGAGAGAAACAAACTACTCAAATCATCTCCATCATTGTCTCAAAGAATAAAAGAAAGGAAAAATCAGTTGGCTACACTGCTTTTATAGGTTCAAACTGGGACAAAGAGGACTGACCTTCTCTCCACTAAAGTTGAATATTATAGAATAAAATTTAATCTACCAGTATTAAAGAAATGAGATTTTAAAGGCTTTATACTACACTAATATTTCCAAAACACCTGGAGTTAATGTGATTACCAATAATGCATAAGCTAAAAAAGGATTTTAAAAATCTGAAATCTTAGGTCATCAAAAAGCATTATGCACAAGATGTCCCACCCCTCTCCCCATGCCTATAATGTATTCTCTTCCCATTATCTCCACTAGCTACTGGTACTTCCTCCTTCAATTATCTCATATATATTTTGTTTATATTTCAGTGCATATAGTTTACTTCCCCTGACAAAAGGCAAGCTGCTTGGGGCCAGGGACTATTTCATTTTTGTTTTTATATGCACACTGCCTAGCAGAATATCTGTCACATAGCAGGAACATAAGTTTGCTGACTGAACCTATGTATATTTAGATGAAGAAAATTTTGCTCAAAAAATTGAGATGCCACAAAGGATATAGAGGAATAAATTCCCTAAAAATTCTGTTTTTTTAATGTAAATGCAATGGCATTAAATATCACTCTTGACCACTATAAATAATCTTGACATTCCAACAAATTAAGAATGAATGAATGAATAAATGAATGAATGAAAAAGCAAAATTTAAGTGCTTACTATATGATACATAAAGCACTGTTCTAAATGGGGGAGGGGCATGGTGATGGTTTAAAAATGAAAAAGCAAGATCTGGTTGGATCATAAGCAAATTAGAGGAGCAAGGAAGAAGTTACATTTTGGATCTATGGATGGAGGAGCAGTTAATGAGTAGACTAAAGAAGATAAAATGGACAATTTTGATCATACACTATTAAAAAGTTTTTGTGGGAAGAAAACTAATGGAGCTAAAATTTAAAAAAAAAAAAAGAAAGCATTAACTAGGAAAAGAACATTTGATGCAAATTTCTCTGAAAAACCTCTCATTTCCAAGATAATGAACAGATTCAAATATATAGGAACACATTGAATTTTCTTCAACTGATAAATGAGCAAAGATTATGAGTATACAGTTTTCTAAGGAAAAATTTCAAACTATCAATAACCATACAAAACAATGCTCCAAATCACTAATAATTAGAGAAATACAAATTAAAGCAACCCTCACAGCCATTATATTGGCAAAGTGAAGAAAAAAAGGAAAATTATAAATGTTGGATGGGCTGTAGAAATACAGGCTCATTTAGTGAACTGTTGGTGGAGCTGCAAAGTGGTCCAACCATTCTGAAAACTATGGAATTATGCCCTCAAAGTTATTAACTAATGCATACCCTTTGACACAGTAATACTAATACTAGGGCCTATACACCAAAAAGATGAAAAAAAGATTTTTCCAAAATGCAAAACATGTGAAATGCAGAGGCCAAAAATATTTATACTGGCTCTTTTTGTAGTGGCAAAGGTCGAATCAAGGGAGTTTCCATTAACTGGGAAATGGATGAACAAATTATGATATACAATATTAATAAAATGGAGTACTATAGCACTGGAAGAAATGACAAAGGGAATGGGTTTCCCTGGGGAGACATGTATGATCTGATGCAGAGTGAAGTCAGGAGAACCAGGAGAACAACTTCATATAACACTGAAAATACAACTTTGAAAGACTTAAGACATCTGATCAATGCAACGACCAGCCATGAATCCAGAAGACCAATGATAAAGAATGCTACCCACCTCCTAACAGGAAGGTGATGGACTCACTCAACATGAAGAGTAAAACATATACATGATACGTGCATAAATGCATACACAAATATATGTGTATATATGTATATGTATAGTTTTTTTAACATACCAATTTTTTCTTGACTTTTGCTACTAGGTAGAAGGGAGAGAAAATAAAGGTTTGTTAATTGCAAAAAATTAAAATTAAGGCCTCAAGGAGTTCATATTCTAATGGAGAAGATAATACATATGAAAGTATAGCTGCAGAGGAGACAGAAAGACCCAGATGACTCCACTATAATGAAAGCAAGACAGATGGTAGCACATCTTCTTTAGAAAATCTCAGAAAAGGTTTAACCCTAGATAGAGTGATAGAAAATCTAATGGGATCCAGAAATTATGTGCATTGGATTGATAATCTTTCTTTCATCTTTTGAAGTCTCCACAAAAAAATTTCCTATAATGGCCACTGTGGACAGGACTCTGCTTTCTAGTCCTTCCTTGTAGATTTTAATACTGCTTCATTCAAATACCATTGATTTTTTGTAAGTTTCTTTCCTAAATGGCTATTTCATGGGAAATGTTTGAAATTAGTTTCTTTGCTGATTATCTAGGATTTTCTAAGTAAATCATCATGTCCTCAGCAAACAGTATAGTTTTGTTTTATCTTTATGTTTAACTGCTTTCTCTTCTGTTATTACTACTGATATTATTCCCAGGACTACAATCAAATAACAATAATGAAAGGGGCTTCCTTGCTTTACTCCTGCACATATTGGGAAAGCTTCTAGTGTTTCCTCATTGATAGAAAGCTAGGTCTCACACAACATATCCCAAAACCTGTTCTACTCTCTTAACTGTTCCTCTCCCCCTGCTCCCCACCTCCTCAATCTAAGTAGAGAATTTCTCTCCTCCTCCTCCATTAATTTCTCTGTTATCCACCTTAATATTTCTTTTTATCTCAATAAATCTTATTCCTTCCTTCCTATCTCTGAGAAAGTGCTAAGGCTAAATTTCAAGCTGTGCTCCCCCTCAGTTATCATTTTTAAAAGTCTTACACCTTTATTGTTTTTCTTTTTACTGGATTCTTCCTCTATAAATTTATACTTAAGTTTCTTTTATCCTTAAACACATTTCTATCAACACTAGTACCTTCCTTGAAATACTCTTCATATTTCTCTTTCCTTTCACCACTAAACTTCCAAGAAGGATTTGCATTCCCCCATTTACTTCACAATTCACTATTTTTTATTAGACCTTTGATTTCATTGGTGAAGGATCTCCCAATAAGGAATTCTCTCTATCAATGCATATAGACTCCTATTCTGCAGATTATAGTAGTAGAGAGTTGCTTGAGGCAACATGGAGTAGTAGTGGTGGCCTAAACGGATAGAAAACTCACTGCTGAGTATGGAAAACATAGATTCAAGTTTTACCTCTATGTGACTCTGAGTAAATCAATCATTTAACGTTTCAGTTCCCAAGTTAACTCTCTAAGATCTACAACTTGAAATGTGGCTTCTGCTTTTACCATTCAACTAAAACTGTTATCTAGGTTATCAATAAATTCTTAATTGCCAAATCTAAAGATTCTTTTCAATCCTCCAAGATATCTCAGTAATATTTGACAATAGTAACTAATGTTGTTAACTCATTCTTAAAACTTTTTCCACAACTGGTTTCCATTATATTCCACTATCCTAAATGGACTCCTTACCTTTTTAACCTTTGAGTTCTATGTCCTTAGCAGATTCCTATGTAGCTCTTGATTCCTATCTCTAGTCTCTCCTCACTGCCCTGCAAGTTCAAGACTTGCATTTCCAACTATTATACAACTGTATTTGAATGTCAGCTCTTCCAGTATCTCAAACTCAGCATATTCAAACTAATCTTAAAAAAAAAATCACCTGTTTCCCTGCCCCCACACCATTTCTTCCTCTGGACTTCCCTATGTCCATTCGTGATGTCAGTCAGGCTTAACATTTCTCTAAAATGCATTTTTTGTTCAACAAGAGTGAGGAACAACTCGATTTTTGAGAACAGGCCTTCTCTTTGCTGATGAGTTAGCCACACTTACTGTTGACAGAGAAAGGAAGATGTAGAGTGGCAAAAGTAAAAGCTTTCCAACTACATCTTTTAGTAAGAAAATTCTTGCTGCCTATCAACTTGAGAAAGCCTAAATTTTTGCCTTAATAAAGATTTGCTTTTTTTTTCCTTTTGACAAACCGCAATTCTGGAAGAAAAAAAATCTTATTCCTGCATTGCAATCAGCATCAGACAATGTACAGCCTTTTTGATAAAAACAAGTGTGGACATCTATAGTTACTGCTAACCCTAAGCTAGACTGAAGCTACTGGTACTATTAATGGTTCACTGGCAAACCCCTCATTATTCCTAAAAACATGGAACCCACAACCAAAGCAGCAACAAGGAAAAGCAGCATGATTTATAAGGGGAGTGTTAATATAGCCAGGGAGAGAGGTGAGGATGAAGTTATCATATAAATTAATAATCTAATTCAATTTATTTCAGATTGAATGCATCAGAAATTTTTGTTTCTTACCAAAAACAAGAGTAAAATTTGCTTTCTTTTCTGGAGAATGAAAGCAGCTCCCATTTTTTATATTTGTAACTTCTCTGTCAAAACTGGCATGAATTCTGAAACAAAGGGCTCAACCATCTCTGCATTTCCTAGAAAGATCAGAGAATAAGTGGGAGCCAATTAAATGATCACATCCACTGGCCAGCTGTGATGCCAATGACAGCTATTATTACATAAGTAATGCTTTCATATCACAAACCACATAGAACTGCAGATTCAACCAACAGCCCTTTGTTGCTGAAAAGTAGCTTTCAGATCCAGTATATTGCAGAAGAGAACTGAAAGTTATGGTTTTAACAGATTCCTTCTTCAGTATTTCATGTCCAGCATATCATTTAATTTTAAGTAATAGCTAAAATCTAAGGGACTGACATTTAAATCCTTTAAAATTGGATGAAAGTATTATCCATCCTCCTCTCTAATTGGAAACAGGTTAATTTAATCCATCACTACATTAGAGGAAAGGATGCTATTTTATCTTGGCCTAGCCTTGTACTTTGGAAAAATGTAATAAAAAAAAGGAGCTAGCTATTAAACTAAAGCATATCGTCCTTAACCAAAGCATGCTGCTCTTAACCAAAAAAGCACTCCTCTCCAGAGATGGTCCTTTTTCCCTATGATTACTAAGTTTATACTAAAGGATAGAGACACTATCAATTTAAAAGTGGATGCAATCTCCCTAATAATGTTCAATCAGCCCTCTGAATCATGAAATTAAATACTTCAATTACAATCTGTGATATGAAAACTCATGGTTACCAACTCCTGAAGGTGCAGCTAAGTTTATGATAACACAGCCAAGGAAAGATTGTTTTCTTCATTTGTAATAAATTAAAATCAGGAGCTTTAACATTCAGAGAAACAATATTAAGTTTTTATGGTATAGTCACTGTTTAATAATTGGCATTATTACTTAACTTTGAAGAAAAGAAAGAAAAGATAAAAGCATTCTTTTGCTTTTAAAAGCAATGATTATTAGACCTGGTGAAGTCAATCCAGAGTAGTCTGCAGATATCCCAAAGGACATTACTAAATTTTGAAACAAACAAACCAAAAACCCTTAACAACATGTAATTATTTTAATGTGCTATTTTTTAAAATTTAAATAACCAAACATCACTTTCAGTAAAGGAGTCGACATCCTTTCATAAAACAATGGATATGACTCTTGAAAAGACTGGGAATCACTAGTACGCATTTCCAGGAAGAAAAATGTTCTCTTTAGGCAAGTTGATTGGTTGATTCACTCTCCAGAACCTACAGCCAGAGAGGTATAATTATTTCCTGAGGGAGGGAGGAGAAAGTACAAGAATTCTAGCTGAAATGGCACTGTGATGTAGCCGCATGTAGGGAATCCCCAAACCTGCCCTAAAAGGCTTATTCATAATCCCTTTCCAGAAAGAGAGTTCTAATGTATACTATGCATTGCTTCTTACAAAACGGCAGGGGGAGCACATACCTACTATACACTGGGAAAAACTGCAGAAGTCTCAACTATTGGCAATACAAACAGTGGTGGATTGTTCGTTTAAAAAAAAAAAAGAAATCAATCCCTCCCCCCAAAAACCCCTTTCATAAATGAGGTATGGCCACATTTGCAAGACTATCCCTAAATAGTTAATTTCTCTGAAACCCAGGAACAAAAAGGAATGTTTTAAAGGCTGTCTGAAATCCTACTTAAAAACCCCCTTTTAACTTGCAGTGGGCTAAGCTTGTTTATGGCTTTACTCAGTCTATAAATTGCCCTAAAACAGTACTGAGACCAGGAACAAAATTCATTCTGAGGGTAGCTTGCTGCTTTGCAGGACTCCAAGTGACCTCACTTTCATAATCGATAGTTAGTGCACCATCACAAATATCTTTGATGACTGAGCCAAGTGTGTTCCAGGTTACAGGAGGATAAAGTTTATATTGGTCTAAATAACAGTCATCTATGTTCTGTACATACTTTAGTTCCTCCCAACAAATTTCCATCCATCCACCTCCATTTATCTTTAATAGGAAAGGAAAATAAGTCTTTTGGGAATTAGCTGGTCTTTTAATATGTGATTCATCATAATCTTTCCAGAACCTGCCTCCAAGAATTCAGGCTCACCTCCCCATTTAGATGAGGCTCAAGGACAGACAGGTGGTTACCAGGTAGTGAATTTTTTTTCTAGCTACAGAAACTCATGAAAATAAATAGGGCACCAAGGGGTTACAATGTCCATCACTAGCAGGGAGTACTCACCCCAACAAAATCATGAATCATTGACACAGGAAAGGTCAACGCTATCATGTTTGTTTGAAAGAACAAGCAAAATTCAGGAGTGCAAAAGAAATTGCACAGGTAGATGGTGGCAAGGAGGAAAGCAATGAAGGGAGGAGGGAAAAGACACTTCACTCTTGAAATTCTGCACTAAAGATCTATGGTGATGCCTTATTGTGGCATTCAGGTGATTCTCCTTTCTCAAAGACTATGGACAAGTACAAGCTCTGGCAGGTCCTAACAAGCTGGAAAGCAGTCAAGGACAAGCTGATGACAGACTCCAAGAACTGGCCTAGCTAAGTCTAGAGAGGCAAAAATCTCTGCAAGTCTGGATCATTACCAGGAGATCAATCTTTTTCAGCTAGAGCGACTCATGAAGGTCTGCAAAGGCTGCAGTTTGTGTTGGTGCCATGAGCCACACTTGGAGATCCCTGAGATCCTGAAGTAACTTGTGGATTGGAGGACCACAGACCTAGACCACAGAGCAAGGAAGCTCACTAGGGAACCTATCTTATTTTACAGATGTGGAGAATGAGGCTCAGGGAGGTTAAGTGACTTGCCCAAGGTCACACAAGATTCAAGAACTCTATTTCAGCTTTAAGGTAAAACAATGAAAAATGAATTCATCTAAATTCCCTTTGCTGGTTATTTGAGCACTAGCAACTAAGGAAAAAAAAGACTACAATACCAATTCAGAGTAATTTGTATAACTATAGACATGGTCATTGTTGGAATCTCAATTAAGACTGACAATGAGCCTGTCTACATTACACCAATAAAGCTGGCAAACATTAAGATTATTTGGGCATTTGGGCACCTAGGTGGTGCAGTGGATAGAGTACCAGGCCTGGAGTCAGGAAGACCTGAGCTCAGATCTAGCCTCGGACACTTCCTAACTGTGTGACCATGGGACAAGTCACTTAACTCTTTTTGCCTCAGTTTCCTCATCTGTAAAATGAGCTGGAGAAGGAAATGCAGACCACTCCAGTATCTTTGCCATGAAAACCCCAAATGGGGTCATGAAGAGTCGAACATGACTGAATAATGACAACAAATTTAGGCGTATACTACTCTACACTTTCAAAATGTGAAATTCAAAGGTTCAAAGCAGCAGTCAAAATACACAGAAGACCCATATTCCTTAGTTAACACAGGCTTTCTATTAACTTGCATCCAAACTCAAAACAGCTTTTCTAAGCTTGGTCAGATGCAAATTTGTACAAATTATCTCTGGCAGATTAAATGTGTTTATGGGCTTAAATGTGGTGGATGTAATTGTTCAAATAGAATTAGATCTGGAATCTTTTGCCCCATTTTGCTTTGCCACTTTTGCCCACACAGCCTATGCTGCAGGGAGGGTAGGACCAAGGAGGAGAAGGTGTGCAAGTTGGGAGAGGAAAAGGAAATCAATTAACTTCTCTGTCTCAATTTCCCTAACTACATTTATTTATTTATTTATTTATTCATGTATTTCTTTTTTAGGGAGGGGAGGTTTGGTAAGGCAATCAGAGCTAAGTGACTTATCCAAGATCACACCTCTAGTAAGTGTCTGAGGCTCTATGTTTACTGACATAAGGCTATTGTGAGAAATAATTCATTATTGCTTCTAAATCACAATATTAAAAACTGCTAATTAGTTTGGTTCTCCTTCAATGTGTATTTTAGGCACAAATGATACCATTCTTAATTCAAGTATGTTACTGTAAATAATTAACCCTTCCCCCTCCCCAAGTCTAAAGTACAACTTCATTTCCATTTTGAACATTTTTGATCTACTACCAACAAAATAATTTATTGATCAAGCATAATAAGTTCTTATTATAGTCTTTATGGAACATTAAAATGGTTCTATTTTTCTTAGATGTTTTCAAATATAAATACAAACTCTCAAAATCACCTGAAATAGATAGAAAAAAATATAACTCCTTCCAAAAACACAAAGGTAGCAAATCTGGAAGGAGAAATCCTTAAAAAAAAATTTGAATACTGTATAAATTTCTCATTTCAGGTTTAAGGTAAGGCATCATTCTTGCTGACCTTCAAATAAGTTTTGTCAACTCAATTTATTTCTTGGGTTACATTTTACTTGTAGCCTAGTTTTTCAAAGTCTCTTTCTTTTTTACTTCAATACACATAATAAAAGGATTGTCCTCTAAGAGAGCCATGTAAAACCGAATGAGCTTTTTGTAACTACATATATAATACTTAAGACATTTAAAAAGCCAAGTTTAATCAGGAGCATTAGCTTAGGATGACAGCAGTCAAAAATCATTGTATAAAATATAATCAAACTTAAAATAAAGATTGACCCACTAGAATTATTTAAAGTTGACCTTTCATTCACAAGACAAAGTTCTCTCAATTTCCAGGCACAAGACACCTTTACTTACTATATTAAGAGCATTCTATCCACTCTGAGGCTAGCTTCCACAGGACAAATCTAGCTTCCAATCCAAAACAGTGACTTCTCTTGAGCATTAATTTGAAGGCCTACTCCTGTTTTATCTATTGGCTTTAAAAGGGTGGAAGGTTTCTAACCAAATAAAACCCAAAAAGCATCTCCTTCCATCCACAAACAGCTCAATCAAATGACAGCTTACAACATTTACAGTATCAGCAGCGATGGGACTTTTAAAATTCACAGTAGAGTTATCCTGGCAAAGCCATAGGACTAATGCTATGGATTTTCAATGAAGGCCATCTGGCCAATCAAGTTCCTTTTGCTTAAACAGTAAGTGAATGACTATTTTGAAAAATGAAAGATGAACACTAGATTATTCTCTAAATGCTCCTAATAACCCTTAAGGTCTAGATTTTCTGTTATAGGACACAGCATAAACAAGGGGTCACAAATAAATGAGAAGAGGAATATCTCAATGGTGCTGCATGGAGTGAAACCTGATCAGTTGGACAAGGAATAGAAGATACTGCCATGGTGATGGGAAGGATGGATTAATTTTGATGGTAAATTTAGAAATGGTAGACACACTTTAAAAGACTAAAAGTTTTTAAATCACTGTCTTATGCAGATACGTATTTGAGGGAAATCTGAGTATAGAGAATATACTAGAAAGACCACTTAATTTTACTGAGTAGCAATTTTACGTGAAGAACAATACACAACCAGCAAAGAGAAAAAGGTTACAAGATAAAATCAAGTAGTTGCCAGGTTATGGTAAAAAAAAAAATAAAGCATACTGGGAAGAGGGAGGAGGATGAAAGAAGAGATGGGGAGGGAGGACGAGAATATTTGCCTGGTTCATAGAAACTATGATAGAAAAAATGTGAAATAGTGTATCTCCTTACTTTCCAACCAGGTCAAAATTACTTAGTTGAAATTTCTTACAGGGTGACTATGCTTACTTCACTGAATCCTTACAAATCAAATTTCCAAATCATGACTAGTTCTTATTGGCTGAATCCCTCAACCATCTGCATCCAACATGTGCATACCTCCGTTGCCTTTTTCCTCAGCCAAATATTCACAAAGGATAGGACATAAAAGCAACTCTGGACTCATAACTAAAGACCAAAACATGAACCTAGATTTCTTACCAGTCTTGCCTCTAATGGATTACTTCACAACCATAAACTCCATTAACAAACATGGTTACAAGGGCATACGATCCTCTAGTGCATGTGGCCAAAAAACCTAATCAAAGCCATCATTATTACTAAATAATCCAAGAAATTAAACTTTATTTTGTACTAAAACAGAAAAAGCTATGATAAAGTTTTCTAAATTTCTCTTTGTACCAAGATGATTACTTGATTTCTTATGGCCAGACCATATGTTCTTATGACCAAGATTCTGTTTCATTGTGTACACTAATAATTAAATGTGGACTATTCTGCTGCCAATCCCCCCCCCCCCCTTTCTGCCAATGATTCTCAGCAGTTTGTTCAGGAATTTGCTGGGTTTTTTTCCTTGAAAAAACACAACAATCTAAGTTAATTCAATGAATGACTCGAAAAGTGTTTTGCAGAAGGAGAAGAAATTCAGGCACCAACCCTCATAGAGAATGACAAAAACCCTTTACCTATCAAACTTTGCATCTACGGGCCAAATGACAGTCTTGGCTCAAGTAGCAGAAGCCAACTGTTACTTAGAGAGAATAAAACAGGCCATCCAATGTGACCTTAGGGTGAGGTAATTAATCAATAGCAAATATGCCTTTGCAAAAAAGAAAAAAAAAAAAGAGAGGGAGAAGGTGAGCTCAGGAAACTCTCCAAGGGAGTTGAACTACTCCTAAAAGGATACAGACATTTTAGCCCCACACAGATGCAAAAGGCTGGGTGGTAGGGGGCATTTTAACCTGTGTGAAAACAAACAGGAATAATGGAGAGGGGAAAGCATGCAGGAATCCTAGCCACTTTTTGTGACATCAAAGGTTGGCAAAACGAGAGGGTTATCCCTTACCTTGTTTGAGGCCATTTCACTGACGGAATGCCTGGTCTGCAGGGTCTCTAGCTGGTCCAGGCACCAGTCCAGCTCCTCCAGGGTCTCGCTGGCCAGTTTCTGGTAAGCCTCCTCTGCGAAGAGATAGGGAAAGGGGTACTCAGTTCTGAAGCGCTTCACGGGGCTACCAGCCATCTCCAAAGGGGCCATCCTGCCATACCCAGCCATGCTCGGATGCCCAGTGCCCACACATGAGTGCTGCTCCTTCATATTGTTAAGCCAGGCACCGGGGGAAGAGAAGACTTTCTGCTGGGGAGGCAAACAGCCTCTCGGAGGGAACCCCAAAGTCTCTCCAGCTTGGCGCCCTCCAAGTTCAGGTCCAGAGAGGGCTTGGAAACTCCAGCAAATAGTTTTTATTTTGTTGCTTTAGTTGGGTTGGGTCTGGTCGGGGTTTCTCTCAGGATGCCTTTTAGACGGTGTTGAGGGCACCAAGTCTCAGTCAGTCATCTAACCCAATTTTAGCGTACAGGGCCGGATGGGAGGTGCTGGGGTGCTGTTTTGTTGCCAGGGCTGTTTGTCCTCTGTCTATCAGAAACTTGCTTCTTTGTACCCAAAACTAATCTCTGCTCCCTTTCCTCCTCCTCCTCCTGAAAGAGGTCTGGGTGATGCAGACAGTTTTCCCTAGCCTGGAGACCGGCTACACCTCCCCTTTTCCTCTTCGACTATCCCCTTCTCCCCTCCCTTCTCCTCCTCCTCTCTCCGCCCCCCCTCCAACCTCCCCCCACCTCCCCGCCCCCCGGCCGCCTTAGCGACTTCAGGGAGGCACTTTCAAGCAGAAATGAATCAGCTGCTGCCGGGTGTAAGCGGCCACCACGTTTCCTGTTTTCTTTCTCAACTCCTCCTTGCAGCAGCGTCTGCGGCTGCCTGGGCTGCTGCGGCTTTCCCTGAAAGCTGCCCTGTCCCCTCTCTTGCTGACCCCACCAGCCCTGCCTCAGGCCCTCCTACTACTTCACCCCTCTACCCAAAGAAAAGGAAGGGTAGGGGAAGTCAGAATTGCAAGAAAGTCCCCTTCTGTCCTCCGGGATCCTTTCTGCTTGGGTCTCAGTCTCAATTGGCAAGCGTCTCTACGGGGCATATCCTAACAGTGGCTGCAAGCAGAGCATCCCAGCTGAGCCCGTAACCTCCCTAGGCATCCTTTGAACCAAGACAGAGAGGGATTCTGTGTGTGTGTGTGTGTGTGTGTGTGTGTGTGTGTCTTGGGGCGAGGAGGAAAACCCGGCGTGGAACCAACAGTAGCCTTTGCCAGTTGCCACCTCAAAGCTGAATCGGACAGGCGCGAGCAGACACACGCACACAGGCACATATACACACGCGCACTCGCATGGCTCCTGCCTGGCAGAGCACGAGACAAAAAGCACCTGCTCCAGGAAGGTACCCGGAGTGCTCCGAAGATAGTTCTCTGTCTTTCTGTGTCACTCTCCCTCTCTCTGTCTACCTTCCTCTGTCTCTTTTGTCTCTCATCTTTCTCCCTCTATCTCCCTCCCTCCGTCTCTTGTCTCTGATCTCTCTCCCTCTTTCTCCTTATCCTGCTCCTCATTCTCTCCTCTCCTCCTTCTCCCTCGCCTCCGCTTTCCCCCTTCTCCCTTCTCTACTCCATTTCACCTCAGCTAGGAAAAGTCCATTATTTCTCCATTTCCAGCACTGCTCCTTGGGAGTGCCTAAGAAGCTTCACAAATATTCGAGATCTGTACTACCTTGGATCTTTGGTTTTAGGTGCCCCAGTTTGTTTGTTTTTGGAGTGACTGTTCCAAGCCAAATTTCCATGCTGCAGGGATGTTCTGGACTAAATGCTTTCTTTCCTAGATAAACCTTCCCAGAGAACCCTAAGATCCTTAAATAGCAAAGAGAATCTACTTGAGGTTCGAGTCTCAATGCCTTTGAATGTCCTCCAAGCAGTTGTATTTTACGTATTTTATATAAGCATATATCATATAAATATATTCATACATCTGAGCACTGCATATCAATATAGATGCTTCTGATGAGGCAGGGGAAATTTTGAACTTTCCCCCCATAGTCTCTGCCCACCCCCTTCCCACCTGATCCTATACCAAACAGATTTTCAAAGAAAAATAGAAATGTTTAAGTATTTACTATCGCTACCATTCATAGAATAATTACAAACATGACAAAATGAGAAAAAAGAAAGAAAATATCTAAAAGTCATATTGCAGCATGTTTTCTTACCATTTTTAGAGGCTGATCCTAAGGAAGAGAAAGGGGGTATATGTATTCTTTCCTCCCAGAAACTGATCAACTGCAGGAAAACCTGACTACATTAGCAGTGGGTGAGCAAACCCATTCAGAGAAAAGAAATCCAAATTCCCAAGGTGAAGATTCTATTTCATTGAACTTTTTATTCTCACTTAGAAAGCATCATTTGAAAAGGCCTTATATGACTTTTGTGGCATGCCTTTTTTTCTTCCCCAAATTAGGCTACTAGCATAGAAACAATTATAGAACTTAATTTTTTAGACCCTGGAAATAAACAGTGAGTGGCACATTAAGGAAAGGATCTTATGCAAATGAACCTCAGAATCCTGGGACCTTGATACTTCCTTATAATATCACTGGCAAAATGTTAAGAAATATTTTAAAAGTAATTCTAACACTAAGACACAGCACCGTCTGCTTTTCCCTGGGGGTACCCTAGAGGAGAAGAGAGGCAGTCAGTTGTAGCAGGAGCAGCATTGATCTTGAAAGGTTAGGGGATGGTGATTCTAATCTTGGTCTAATACTGACTCTGCCACTTACCAAGTACATTACCATGTTCAAATTATTTCACCTTTGTGAGCCTCAGTTTACTGGCGAGGTGATTGTGAGAAGCAAATGAAATAATATACGCACATATAACTTTATAAAGAGGTAATGTGATTCTGTGTATATAGTGATATATCATTTAATTTATCAGAAAAAAGAAATCTGCTTAAATTAGTTAAAATAATACCAGGCATAAAGTGGGGGATTGTTAAAGAAAAATCTACCTGTTTTCAGCTAACTTACGGGTACTTATTAAACTGGTGATTAATTGGATTTACTTCAGCAAACAATTATGCTTTAAAATCCAAACATCTAAAATCTATTCCTGGATTCAGGAAGGCAGTGTTCAAATCTTCACCCTAACATATGTAGCTGGGTGACCTGTAAGAAAATCATTTAAACTATCAGTGTCCATGGGAATTTTATATGGGAGCTACTTTGTTGGAGAGACCTTCCACATAAGGACTTCTCCACAATGACAAAATTACATATTCCAAGACCCTTACTCTGGTATCAAAAAATCAAACAAAAAAACACAAAACACCATGCTTCATGGATTGGGGGGAGGAGGAATGGGGTAAGGTTAGGGATAAGAGTCTCCTTGCCCAGGCTGGAAGTATAGGGGACACTTAAGGACTATTACCTTCACTGATCAGTGGAAGCTTTGAACTGCTCCTGTTTCCCACTTGGACCAGTTCAGCCCTTACCATATTGATTCCTGACACAGTATAGACACTATTCAGTTTATCCAACTGCAGCTCAGAACTCCCCAGCTTAAGCAATCCACCAGTCACAACCTCTCTAGTAGCACGGATGATAGGAGTGTGCCACCACTCTTGGTCTGCTGAATGGACTACTAAACTCAACCTTCAGTATCTAGAATGCATTCACTTAGGCTATGTCTAGTGTCTAAACCAGGAGTTCTTTTTTGTAGTCATGGACCCTTTTGCAATCTGGTAAAGCCTATGGACCCTATCTCAGAATAATGTTTTTAACTATATAAAATGAAATATATATTTCTACAAAGGAAACCAAAAAAATATAGTCTGTAGCCAGGAAGACAGTGACCACCTGCAATCTAGCAGTAGGGCTAATAATTACAATAATTTTGAAATAAGGGCTATAAATATTTCAAGATATCTACAAACACGATAATGTGACATGAAAACACATCATTTCTATTTGTGACAATATTTGCAATTGAAGAAAATGCCAAATTTTAGTTAGAGGTTAGTGAAAATAAAGAAATATTTTCCCCCATCCAAGATCATGGATACTCTGAAATCTATCCATGGAAACCTGAGGGGATCTATGGACCCCAGGTTAATAAATCCTGTGCTACAACATGACTAATGTGGAAATGTTTAACATAATAGTACATGTATAGCCTATATCAGATTGCTTGCTGTCTCGGGGAGAGGGGAATGGAGGGAGGGAAGGAGAAAAAAATCAGAATTCAAAATCTTATAAAACTGCATGTTCAAAATTATCTTTATGTGTACTTGGAAAAAATAAAATACTATTAAGTGGGAAAAAAATAAATACTGCACTGGTTCAATAGTTCTCAAAGGCGGATCTCCAGACCAATCTCTCCCACTTTAAAAGTGACCAGAATTTAGGTATGGGGAAGTGATATAGGACTTCATTCATGAAATCACAAATCCAGACGAGTTTATATGTAAATAGATAGAGATGGATAGATACATGTATATGTTTGTCTGCGTGGGTACCAGTCTGCTTCACACAGTTTTTTGTTTGTTTGGTTTTTTTTTTTAATTGTGACAGGAAGAAAGAAAAGAGAATAAGTTGCTTGAGTTCAAGAACAGTGTTTCATTTCTTTCTTCATATACACAATGTGTGCCATAAAACCAATGTTTAGTAAGTACTCACTGATTGGGATAAGCCTGGACCCACGACTACATTCATCTAAGGAATGTCCTGATGAGTAAACTCACTCTGCAAATGCAGGTAGACATATTCTTTGTAATCTACAGTCTTAGAGAGTTCCCTATAGCACTGAGAAATTAAGTGATTTGGGCAAGGGACACATAGTCAGTGGGTATCATAGGAAGGAAGTTAATTCAGATCATGGCTTCAAAGCCACTTCTCCATCACACTACTTTCACAAGGAGATAGCATTTAACAACAGGGCAAGGAAGCAATTTGCCTTTGATGCTGTTAACCTACAGACCAAACGTTCTGCAGCTTATATTAGCTGGTCAGTAAGCAGAATGCTGATGCTGAGAATCCTACAGAACTTTCAGAGTTCCCTCCCAGCCCTGACTTCTCAGTGGATATCACTGAACCTTACTAAACCACCAGCAAATTGACTCTAAAATTCTTAGGATTATAATAAGCACATTTAGACAACGTCAAGTATCCTATATCATCATAATGAGTCATAGTCATTCTAGTATAGACAAAAATTATGAAATTTATTTTTAGATTTTACAGAACACTTCTCTACCACCATTAATAAGCTAAAGAATCCAAATATTGTCTCTGGAACGAGGCTCAGAGAGTCATCACTTAGAAAGCGTCTGTGAAAACCCTTCTATTTTAAGTGCCCAAAAGATTTGTCAAATAGCAGTTATTGAGAAGACAATTACCAGGAACTCAAATATGATAAACTACAGTGGATGTAGGACAGGAGCTCTGGAGGGACCCATTCACAATGGGTTACACTTGGCAAGTATTCTTCTAACCACACTTGTTTTTTTTCTTTTTTTTCCCAAAGCACCAGGGTACTACATAGCAACCCACAGGACTGCTTAATGATCTTACTAGCAAGCAGTCTTTAACTTTTCTGAAATTTAGATTCCCTTCCCCTCCCACCCCCCACCCCAGTTCTTAATGATCTGAAGGGTTCTCTTGAAACACTTCCTGAAATGGTGCCATGGCCATCCCTAAAAGATGCCAAGGAAGCAGCCTCCTTTTGAAAAGAAAAAAAAAAGACCCTCCGGTTAGCAGGAGGTGGAGGTAATATATCCTTGTGAAATGTTTGTCAAACTTTCTTCCTATTCTGTTTGGAGACTAGGAATATTTATGTTGACCAACTTGGTGCCAGTATTCTTTAATTAGGTGCACTTAGCAAGATGAATGTGACTATTGGGATGCTTCTCTGCCTGGACTCCAAGAGTTTGAGTTCAGTAACAGCTTGAACTACTTCTACCTGCCTAAGTCTCAATGGCATGGATATTTTCCCTTGCTCGGGGTATAGGGGGCTGGGGTGGGGGAGGAGAAATGTCTATTGGCAAATTATTCTACATTACTATAAAAATATGAACTCTACTATCAGTGAAGGCCATGTTTTAAAACTACTGCAGAAATTCTGAAGAACTTTGCTAGCACCAGATAAAAATCGTCTGCCTGATAAGGCTATCTTTTCTTTGTTTATTAACTTTCACTAAATATTTTCTAAGGTTAAGCAATGACAGATTCCTATACCAACTTTTCTGACCCCAGCTTTTCTCATCACTCCCTCCCACTAAGTATCTACTCTGAGGAGGAAATGAAAAAGTTTTTAGATGTTGGTAGAGCTGACAGAAAAGAAATTGCATTTGACCATGGGCATGGCTTGGTCCTCAGAGAGCTCAGTAGAAGACTGACGGAAGAGAAGTAGCTTATTTCTAACTTTTCTCTGGCTTTTAAGATATTCCTATATACATGTTTATCTGATGGGAAATACATGAAGGCATTGGCTTTACTTTCAGAGAGCACATGTAACAGGTTTAAGCAGAGCTTGCCAGTGGCAAGTTACTGTCTAATTTCTAGGTATTTTCTGGCATCAAGTCCTTGTTTTGAAGTACTTTAAAATCTCCTAAAAGTGTAAAATTGCCTTTGGTACTTCTAAAGTTCCAAAGGGAGGATATATATCATTTTTTTCTGCAAAAGTTTTAATTTTTTTTTGCCTCCTCACAATCGACAAATAATTCTTTTGGGATTGCTTGAAGCCCTGGTAGGATTTTATTAAAAACTTAATTTAATGAAGACTGATATCTTCTGATGGCCTGTAGGTCATCAACTAAGATAAAATTTTTCAGTAAGGTTTGACTGTCTAAGTTATGTAATGATTGCTTTGCTGAAGATTATTCTTATCTTAAACAGCTAACATTCAAATCATAAAGAGGTGGCAATATAATTCTTTAATTAAGTACCCACAGAAGGCTTGGCATAAAGCATTACCCAAGGGCTGGCTGCTTCCTGTAATCTGAGGAGGCTGGGAAGATTCCTCAACGCCAAATATCTCTCTCAACCTGTCAGTCACTTAAATTTCACCATTAGTGATTCATTGCTTTGGGTTCTCTAATGCTTTTCATCTTGGAGAGTCCCTGGTTAAGATGCAAATACCTCTAGGCATAATATCTTAGCATAATGTGTAAACAGGTTGGGGAGGGGTAGAGAAAGTGAAAAAACCTGACTGTGGGGGGAAGGAGATACCTAGAGATGGTTAGGAATCTCTGAAAGGCAATGGGGGTTCAATTTCACCCATTTTTTGTCTGGAATGTTCAGTGCCATCCAGAATTTACAAAGGACATAAATAATCCACCTTCTTTCTATATTAAACAGCATCCATTTGACATCTATCTTATTTATAATTGAAGCTGACAGTGACTTCTTTTGAATAAAACAATGGATGGGGAAGGCAGTTCCTATCTTGGAGCAATATCACTAGCTGATGACCAACTGGCCTAAGAGACTTTTTAGTCCTTTCCAGTACTTTGTTTATATAGAATTGAAGAGGATTGCTGACAAAGAGGGTTTTGCTGGAAATTTCATTTCATTAAAACAAAACCAAACATTTTACACAGCAAAAGTGGGGGAAGAGAGGAGGGGGGAAAAGGAGGGGCGGGAAGGTAGTGAAACCACAGCCAGTAATCCAGCTATTAGCATACTGTTGTCTGCTTTCCTATAGAAAACTGCTTTGAGGTATGAGACTTTGGGGCATTTTTTTTTTGCCTCATAATTCCAATTTCGAGTTACAAAAGCAGCTAGGCAATGCACAGAATATTTTACCAATAAAATAAAGGGGTTGTACTAGGGTAGGGGTTCTTAATGTTTTTCTTTTTTTTGGTCTCATAGACCTCTTTGGAAATTTGGTGAAGCATATAGGTCCTTTCTCAGAAGAATGTTCTTAAATTCACAAAATAAAATGCATAGGACTACAAAGACAACAAATTATATTGAAAGTTATCTATACCTATATTAAACAAGTTCATGGACCCCAGATTAAGATCCCTTACAAGATATGATTTCTAAAATCTATTCTGCCATTTTCTGATTTATGTTAACAAAGTGAACTCCTGAAGGGCCATGATTATCTTTTGCCTTTCTTTGTATCCCCAGCATTTAGCACAATGCCTGGCACGTAGTAGGCATTTAATAAATGCTAGATGACTTGACTTGATTCATTGTTCATGGGGTTGGTTGAAATTGATCTCAGCTGAACCAGGAGAACATTGTACACTGTAACAGCAATACTGTAAGGATGATCAACTGTGAAAGATTTAGTCACTCTGATAAAGACAACGATTCAACACAATTCCAAACGATCCATGATGAAAAATGCTACCAATCTCCAGAGGGAGAAGTGATGAACTCTGAAAGCAGACTGAAGCATACCTTTTAAACTTTATTTTTCTCCTTTTTTCATCTGTGTTTTCTTTTGCAACATGGCTAATATGAAAATATATTTTGCCTGCCTTCACATGAATAATTGATATCAAATTGCTTGCCTTGTCAAGGAAGGAGGAGGGAAAGAAATGAGGGACAGAATTTAAAACTCGAAATTTAAAAAAAATAGACGTTAAAGTTTTAGCATGTAATTGAGAAATATTTAACCAAATAAATAAAATATATTGAAAAAAATGAAATCGATCCTGATTTCTTCTCTCAACTCATTTCTTCAAGACCCAGTTTAATTTCTACTTCTTCCATGAAGCCTAGCTTTATTATCCTGAGTCTATCAGGCAGAAATTCTCTCTCTCTCCTTCCCATAGGACTTTGTACCTCTTATTCCATTTTCATATTCTGTCCAATATTTTAGTTATTTGTGTAAAGAATTTATCTTCCCTATTAGGCTACAAAATATGCATCTTATTTGCTGTATCTCCAAAACTCACAGAGTAAGAATAGGACATAATAACCATTCAATCAGTATTTGTTCAAAGAATAAATGGATTGTTCTTGATTGACCTTGATAAAGTCATCTGACAGGGAAGTTGTAGAAGGGAATCTTGCACTGGGAAGGAGCTAGAAGACCTTTAAAGTTTCTCCAATGCAAAATCCTGTGATTTTAAATCATATAAATTCAGTGTCTGTTTTCCAATTTGTTAAATGGGGAAGCCGTGGCAAATTATAAAATTAATAAATATAAGTCTTTTAGACACGTCAATACTCCCTTTCTCACTTTAACCCCCAAAATCCAACCCCATATCTGCCCCTTGGCATTGTAGATTTGCCCATTTCTTCTCTGTTTTTATGATTACTATGCAACTCATCTCTATATTTTATTATGCTCAAAAACTATACAAAAACCCATGAGCTGGTTTCAATTTTAGTTTCAATTTCTTCTCCTTCCAATTCAACGTATATTGTCATTCAGTCATTTTTCAGCCATGTCTGACTCTTTGGGACCCCATCTGATTTTTTTTTTTTTTGGCAAAGATACTGAAGTGGTTTGCCATTTCCTTCTCCAGGTCATTTTATAGATGAGGAAACTGAGGCAAACAAGGTTAAGGGACTTGCCCAGGGTCACATGGTTAGTAAGTATTTGAGGCCAGATTTGAACTCAGGTCATCCCAACTCCAGGTTGAGCATTTTAAACACTGTGCCACCTGAAAACAATTACAATGCAGAAAACTAAGTGTCCTTTGTTGATGTAGGCAACTGGTTGCCTTGATCCCTTGTTTATCAAAAATCCTACATTCCCAGGTGGTATTGCTCAGAGAACTTTTGGAAATGAGTCTCTTTGAGTAGAACATGTCTTTGGCCTTGGCTCAGTAAATGGGCAATTCAGTTATTTTATAGGAATTTAAATATAGGTTTAAAAACTTAAATGAGCTTCCAAATGGAGTCATAGGATCAGCACTTTAGAGCTGGAAGGGTCCTTGAAATCCAACCCCCTCATTTTATAGATGGAGAAAAGTGAAGCCTAGAGACACAAAGGCAATAAATAAGCGGCAGAGTGAGGAAGTGATGCCAGATTCTCTAAGTCCAAAACCAACATTCCTACTACTATAATCAGGGATTTTGACACCCCTGTTTTGTTCTATGATCAGCCTCTTCAAAAATACAGCATTGTGTGTGTGCATTGGCGGAGGGGGGCGGGGTTGGTCCTAAAGACCATTATATCTCTATTTACTTTTTAATTCTTATTATTCATGCTTTAACATATTCAAGCTTGTTAAAAACTAGTGGCCTATTAGCAAACTTGTATTTCTTAACACGTGTTTGCGTTTCACAACAAGCCTACATTAGAAGATATCTAAAATGCACCCTCTCTTCTGGAGTGTTCATCCATTTGCAACCTTACTAAGTACAGAAAAGTACTTTTCTGAGTTTGCAAAACAACCTCTTGGTAGATGAGGACCCGGGCAGCAATGCACTTACCCAAAGGAATGCATGTAACAATTTGTCAGCCTGACAGAAGTTGACGGTCAGGTCGACTTCAGAATTCTTTAGACTGAATTTACTGCCATACACCATTCCTCTCTCAGCTCGCTGATGCTGGGCAGGTGGGAGACTAGAATCCAGGAGGTAGAAGGGAACTTGGGAAGTCACAACCACCCCTAAGTCACCCAACATGCTGCTCTTTCCTTGATCTTAACTGGCCTCCTTGCTGTCCCTCCTATGTGATATTCCATCTCCATCTCCGCACCTGTACATGGACCAACAGGTATTCCTTCCTCACTTCCAACTCAGAATTCCTAGCCTCTTTCAAAGAGCTACCTCCTATAGAAGTTCTTTCCTGACCCCCAAAGAGACTATTCCTTTCCCCTCCCCACCCCACTTCTGGAAAATTACTTGGTAATTATATTTTTATCTACTTTTTTTTTTTTTTTTTTTTTTGCTTTTTGGCAGGGCAATTGGGGTTAAGTGACTTGCCCAAGGTCACACAGCTAGTACATGTGTCAAGTGTCTGAGGCCGGATTTGAACCCAGGTCCTCCTGACTCTAGGGCCGGTGCTCTACTGACTGCGCCACCTAGCTGCCCCCTATCTACTTCTATGTATGCATGTTTTCTCCCCTCCCTTCTGTAGCATGTTAGTGGCTATATCTTTATTTTTTGCCTACTGTCTCCCAGTGCCTGGTATTGACAGACAAATAATAATAATAATAAATGCTTATTAATTGACTGAATCATTCTAATTCCAAGTTCAAGGCCCTTTCCTAAGTTTAGATCTGAGGGAATTGGCTCAAACTTATCATGTTCAGAGGCCTCTGACTTGAGCTAATTCCCCAAATCCATAGACCTTGAGGAGCAATGTGGTGAGAAAGGAAGGCACGGCCCTCTCAGCCTCAAGATCCCCAGTGATGGACTGGAATGTACGGAGCAGCTTGGAAGGGGGTTAAGGTTGAAGTAAGAGCCCACATGTTCCCTGATCTTTGTCATCCTAACCCACTTCTGAATATATCTAGAGTCTATCGGAGCAAGCTACCTAGGTGATAACTTTCCCTAAATTAAAAAAAAAACAATTAAGATTTTGAACCTAGTAGGGGCTATCTTCCTAAGGATATACAAAGGGAAATAAGTTATTTGGTAGTGCAGATGAACAAGGGACAAGAGCTGGAGAGGGAGGTTTTGCTAAAAGGTCTTCATTTCCAATCAGGGAAGCTTTGGGACATCACCCAGGACTCTGGCTCCCTCATATCTCCTGAAACACAGACTCAGAGAACACATGACTGTAAGGGACTTTAGACATCATGTAGTCTAATCCTCTCATTTTACAGGCTAGCAAATGAGGCTTAGAGCAGTTAAGCTACTTGCAAAGAGTCATAAAGCTACAACATGTGAAAGGCAGGCAGGTGGCACAGAGGATAGAGCGCAGGACCTAAAGTCGGGAAGACCCCCCTTCAAATTCTGCTTCACATACTTATCAGCTGTGTGATCCTAGGCAAGTCATTTAATCTGTCTCAGTTCATCTTGAAAGATGAGGATAATAGCACCTACCTCCCAAGTTTGTGAGGATCACATGAGATGACGATATTTGTGAAGCACTTTGTAAACCTAAAAGTGCTATTAAATATTAGAACTGGAATTTGAATGCTTAAATCTGATTCTCCATCATCTGACTCCCCAACAATCCTTTCAGCTTCTTTTCTTATTGCTGCCCAATATGTGTCCCCTAACTGGATAGTACAGTTTTATGTGTTGATTAGTCTCCAGAGTATCTCTTCGAGAACTCCTGTTTCTCAGTAGCCTATTTCTATTTTCACTACGCATTCTATAAACTTTATAGTACTAAGTGAATGTATTATTATTAACAATAATAATATTATGCTGTGTTGCTTACCTCCCCTAAAGGAATGAGTTGCATGTCTTTTGTCAGGAGGGGCAGCAAGATCCCTTCCTATTTTGTCTTGTTATGCCATTTTACCCAGTATACAGCAGACAAAACTCAATGAATGAAGGAAAATACATACATCTTACCTATAAAAAACAGTTCTGCCTAACTCAAAAACAATTCGCTGTCTAGAAGAAACCTGATAATTGGATGAACCCAAATATGCAAAAAAGATGGAACTACTTTTGATTCCCTGTCAAGTGTTCTTTATGTTTCATTTCACTTGCTGGTAAGAGCCCAGGGATCTTTTTTTTTTTTTTTAAGGAGAAAGACCTTGTCTTTCTGTCAGATATGTAAATTTATGTTAATAAAAACACAATATAATTACTAGGGTTTCTGTGGACTCTAAAATTCACTCAGTGCAAGCTCATGTTTCTATAACTTCCTCAGACAGCCAGGACAAGGCCACTTTGTGCTTTAGACATGGTTTAAACATTGTGTTTCCCTAGTCCCTACATTTAAAAATTTGGTTTGCCCTCCCTTCCCCTTACTGTGCTGATCCCTCAATTTAACAGATGAAACCTGACTTAGCATAAAATAAGGACATAGACACTATGGAGAACACAATTTTATGTTCTACCACATAATATTTATGAAATAATATTTTAAAGTCTCCCTCATTATGATGTTGTACCCAGAGTGGCTGGTCACTCCATTGCCCGTCTCTAGTTCTCACTCTGCTCCCATATTGAATTTCACCAAAATCTCTTAAAAACTATCAACGTGCCCATTTGAAATCTTTTATCCAATTCCATTTGGATTAGACATGACAGGCTGAACCATAAATCACATCTAAAATATTTCTTTGTGCCCTCTAGTACTGTCCCAGATTTAATGAAAATCAGTCAACTCCTTCACAAGTCACCATGAAACACACATCCACGTGTAAAATGCCACGTGGTAGAGGTTTAAACCAAGACCTCACTTCAAACAGTCAATTAACTTGCAGGAGCAAAGTGTTCTCTAAGGTGCTGACAACTCTGAACTGTCTGCCATGGCTGAGCACTAGTCCATTACACCTCTTTCTATATAAACAAAGAGAGTGAAAATTGGGGGGTTGAATGAAGGTGGTAATTGATGCAAATCCTATTAAGTCACAGTGCTAATTAAATTCTCAAACAACAACAGGCTATGCTTTTTCCTTCTTTTGCCACAGTACACAGGGATATATTTTTGTGCTAAAAAAGAGAAAAAAGAAAGAAATGCCATATACCATTTGAAGTCCATGTTTGATTTAAACTAGGCAAGAATTTAAATATAAAGATCTTGGGGTGATAGTTTTTTTTAAGGGACAGCTATGGAAATTACATCATGTTCTGCAACAAATCACCATGGACCACCAAGGAAAAGTAGAAGTAAAGGCAATCAATCAATCAACAGACATTTATTAAGAGCCTACCACAGGATTGGGGAACCTGTGGCCTAGAGGCCACATGTGGCCTTCTAGGTCCTCAACTGCAGTCCTTTGACCGAATGCACACTTCACTTTGGATTCAGTCAAAAAGCCGCACTTTGTATTTATAGATGCTGATGAGAGCAACGGCATAAGCATTAAGGTGATAAAGGTGATAAAAGTAATCATTATGATCATCAGTCACCATCCTTCTGTCTGTCCATCCATTATGTTCCTTGGAGTATCTGTCCATGTAAGACCCTCCCATCTTACAGATGAGTGAACTTAAAAAAATTGTCTTAAATTAAAGTAATCTCCATTTAACAAAGATTTATTAGGTGCTGTAATATGCAAGCTACTGTAATTTCTTGTGGGGGAAAAACACAATTCCTCAGAACACTATTAATTTAAGAAATGACTGATTTGGAGGTAGCCTGAAGGAGGGGGAGTTGGAGGGGGACTTCAGGACCAACTTTAGGGAGAAGAAGCCCCAGAGCTGAGTTTCACAGAAGGATGGTAATGAGATCAGTTAGGGTTGGGAATACATTCCAAGCATAAGGAGGTAGAATGCGTGTGTTCAAAGGTGGTGGAAGGATAAATGAAAGCTGGCAACAGTGACTTATCAAGTTTAGTTATAATATCATACCCAGCTAAAAGAATACCATGAAATATGGCTATAAAGAAGGGGTGCAGCCATACCATAGAGTGCCTTTAGGGGCTCAGTTTATGTTTTTTTGTTTTGTTTTGACAATAGGGAGCCACTGAAATTTTCATAGCCAGGGGAGCAACTTGCTCTGACCTGTGGATTAGGAAGAATATTTTGGAGCCTATCTGTATGATAGCTTAGATCACAACGAGTCCACTTTGGAAAACCTCACAATAGTCTGAAGAAAAAGAAATAAAACCTTGAGTTAATCCAGTGACAGTGGGCATAAATAGGGTCTATGGAATGTAAAAAACAAACTGGCCACTCTTCTCAATTCCTCTTTTCTCCCTAAATATATGGGATTATTTATTATTCACCTTAAGTAGACAGATCCCCAGTGAGGAATCATTTGAGGAGCTGTGGTCTATTCACAAATATTTTCCTCAGTGGCCTAAAATTTCCATTGTTTAAATTAGTCAAAAATTCTATAACAAAGCAGGGAGCATTTCCCCTCTAGGAAATCAAAGTTAAAATGGACATAATATTTATTCTCCTCTACCTGTGTGAAATTTCTGAATGGAGGATGAGAAATCAAAATACGAAATAGTCCACCACTGCCAATATGAAAACATGATGAAAACTGAAGTATAAGATAGCTGTGAACAACCATCCATACCCATCTCTTCCCCAGCTGCAGGCCCTAGGGACAGAATGAATCCCAGGTAACAACTTTCAAATTCTGAAGGCAAAAGACATGAGGAAAAAGTCAACAGGGCTTCCATTCCAGTTGTTACACATAGAGAGCCACTGAGCTAGATACTACCTATGATTCGTTCCTTCATTTACCACTGGATTGTTGCATTTCTGTCTCTGTATCCCCCGCACTTAATATAGTGCTTTATACAGGTGCCTGATTAATGCTTGTTGCTGTTGTTCAAGGTACCATGCTGGGAGACCTCTATACAGTGGAATGCAATCTTTTGTCCCTCTGAAAGGCTGTTGGAGTTACAATGCTCTCTGCAGGGACTTTGGAAGCAAAGCTGTAAAGCTGGTCTCTGCTAAGTGCCTTGCCTACTTTCAGGGACCTCCTTTTGTAGACTCCTAATGCAATCAAGGTTAGAATTGGATGGTCCCTGTTTTTGTCTTGTTCTTCCTCCCCTTCTTCGCCAGGGAAATTTGACAACTTGTATATTGTTTTGTTAAGACCCTGATATTTCTTTGGAATACTGGGGGAATGGTTAATTTTCCTGAATGTATTATGGCCTTTCTCTAGATACCAGTTAATCCATAAAGAGTGATTCTAGTGCTGGGAATTTCAGGTAAATCCATGGGTATCAGGTGCAACATTTCTTAAAAGCACCCTCTTAGGAGATAGGGAAAAATAGGCATACTAATACACTGTCACATCTGTGAACTAGTTCACATTCTGGAGAACAGTTTGGAACTTTGCCCAAAGGACCCAGCAATACCACTACTAGGTCTGTACCCCAAAGGGATAAAAAAAGGGAAAAGGATCTACATGTGCAAAAATATTTATACCAGTTCTTTTTTATGATAGCAAAAAAGCAGAAACTGAAGAAATAACCATTAATTGGGGAATGGTTGAACAAGTTGTGGTGTATGGTTGTGATAGAACAGTATTGTGCTGAAAGGAATAAAGAGGATGGTTTCAGAAAAACCTAAAAAGACTTATATGAACTGATGCAAAGTGAAGTGAGAAGAATTAGAACATTGTACATAGTAACAGCAATATCGTAACAATAATCAACTGCCAAAGACTTAGCTAATCTAATCAATACAATGATCCATCACAACTCCAAAGGATTTACACTGAAAAATTCTATCCACTTTCAGAAAGGGAACTGATAGACTCTGAGTACAGACTGAAGCATACTTTTTTTCTTTCTTTACTTTTCTTGCCTGTTCTTGTTTGTTTGGGTTTTGGGGGGAGTTGGTGGGGGGCGGGGAGTGAAATGTGGCAATATTTTGTATGACTTCCTACGTATAATGAGTATTGCATTTCTTGCCTTCTTATTGGTTGGGGGAAGAGGTAGAAAGGAGAAAATTTGAAACTGAAAATAAAAATTAAAAACAAAAACAAAAAACACCCTCTTAGTACCTCTTAAACCACAACATCTAGGCAGTTGTCTATGCCATCTATAATCAGAGTAAAGTTGGCCTCACTTCTCAACCTCCTGGAGCAAAAAAATAAAATAAAACAAAAATACAAATAAAAAATAAAGAGGTCACTACTCCTCCAAACCTGAGACTTGCTGAAATCCACCTGGTCAATGAAGAATCTAAACAAGGATTGTTATTTATTTCTAGCCATGCTTTTTATTAGCATATATGGAATATCAGAATTTTTTTCTTCTGTGTTCTGCATACTGTACTCTGGTTTTCCCTTTTCTTCTTATTTATAGGATGTCAGAAAGGAGCACAGATTCCAAGTAATTTGATAGATGGTCACCCCCAATACTTCTTAATTCAATTAGTACTAGCATTCCTGGAAGGCTCAAATTATGTAAATGAGTAAATAAGCAAACAAACAATTTTAAATCTAGAAATTCTGATTTTGAATAGAATGACACTGCTGAGTTCCAAAGAACAGTTCAGATGGCAGAGACAGGTTTCCTGAGTGGAAAAAAAAATAGTAATTTGGGAAACAAGTTTTCTGGGCCAAGAGTGGCTAGATAATTCAGTATTGGAGTCTTTGTTATTTTACTATGCTATCTAGTATTAGTAAGGGAATCAGGGAAAATTTTGGTTACCACTTTGCAGGACTTCCTTATAAAGATATTGGCAAATGTATTCAATTTGTGAAAAGAGCATCAGAAGTTAATCCTAGAAATGTTCCTCTCTTGTGACAAGATCAGTTTTAATCTTATTTTCCTTCCAAGGCTTATGATAAGGTTTTACACTTAGGAGTAAGTGCCTTTCTCTTTTACAAACAATTATGCCTTACATCCTGTGTTTTTCAGTTTGTTTTTGTTTTTTTAATTGGAAATTCACCACCCCAGGACTTGGTCTTCTCTGACATTTTTCCACAGCCTTTAATAGGCTCTTGATAGTCAACTGACCATTTCAGTAACTCTTGACTAACAGATGTATGTACTTTACACCTTATAAGCATTGCAGTTATGGCTTTCTGTACTGCTTTTTAGGCCAGAATACTGTGAAATCCATTAAAAAGTATAAAAGCTCACTCCTTTCCCCTTTTGAATATTTCCATCCTTGAACAGAGTTTATGGTGCAGATTAATCTACCTTCTTATAAATGGTCCAGTGCTAGTCAAAATCTATCAACTCTGTCCACTTAAGAGTGAAAGAGTAACAAAAATCAAATGCTACTGGTGAGGGTAGAATGACACCTTAATTTTATCAATAACAATCATTTAATTTGTTCTTTTTATGACCAGGATATAATTGTAGTTGGCTTTAGTTTCATTTAATGAAGCAACATGTTAAGGTAGCTCATGCTTTCAAGAACATTTAGAAAAATCTTGTTTAGATTTCTTCTTTGAATCTAATTGGATTAGAGATCAGGTCCATACATGCCATTTCTATATTTATTGACAAGAAAAGACTCCCTCTGTGTCAGCAAAGAATTATGCACTCTTGACTTTGTCTCCTTTAATCCCAGGCATTTCAGGAAAGTTAAAAGGAACTAAACTAGTCTCCCCCTCCAACCCTTTTCAAATCTTCCTATTAGTATCTATTAAATTTTGGCATACTTGCTGGTACACAATCTTGTTAGAACAAGTACTTGTGAGACTTCTGCGCTTTCTCGCTTTCTCTCTCTCTCTCTCTCTCTCTCTCTCTCTCTCTCTCTCTCTCTCTCTCTCTCTCCCCAAAAGTTAGAAATATTCTTGAGATTCCAAGTTTTATTTAGGTGGGAGTTTGTAGGAAAAGAAAGAGACCTAAGCAAGCTAACTCCCCTACCTACTTCCCTAGGTGGTATAATGAATAGCATGTGGAATTTGGGAGTCAAGAAAATCTGAGATCAGTTCTCCCCCTTAGACACTTACAAACTTGGTGGCCTTGGACAAGGCACTTAACCTTTTCTAGTCCCACTTTTTTTATCTGTAAAATGACAGGGTTGAGTTTGATGATCTCTAAGGTCCCCCTTCCACCTCTACCACCAGGATCCTATGAACTACTGTATGTAGCTTAAGAAAATTATATCAATAGCTTTGCAAAACCATGCAAACTATTAAGTTTATAAAAGACCATCACTAATGTTGTTGGTGGTGTTCAGTCCTTTTACCATGTCTAACTCTTCATGTCCCCATTTGGGGTTTTCTTGGCAGATACTGGAATGGTTTGCCATTTCCTTCTGCAGCTCATTTTACAGATGAGGAAACTGAGGCAAACAGGGTTAAGGGACTTGCCCAGGATCACATTGTTAGTAAGTATCAAAGGCAGAATTTGAACTCAGAAATATGAGTCTTCCTGACTTCAGGCCCATTATATACCTACCACCAGTAACGGAAATCTTATCCCCAAATGGTCCAGTGCCATAGCTTACTCCTGTCAACAAGGAGCTGATTCATTCTTAAAAGACCTGGCTGTTAGGTGACTGATTCTCACTTCACTAAAGATTTTTCTGATCGTTGTGGAGCCATAAATTGTTAGGTGAAAGCCTGCTACAAGAATGTGAGGAACTAACACCTGAAAATCATCTGATTAAAAAAAAAAGGAAAAGAAATCAACCTACACTCCACAAAGAACTAGCCTGGAGCCTTCCAATACAGACATTTGCATTACCAGTCTGACTTGGAAGTAAATCAAGCCTGGAAGCTGTTTTGATGGCCCTAAATGGTGGTTTCTCCACCAGAAAGAATAGCTGGCTTTCTTGTTAAGAATTTTTAATTCCACCAGACCTTTGCCTCCATTTGTTTACATATTCTAACATATGGATGTTTACATATGTGTTCCTGTGATTCAATAGTCACAGCACACATTGCTCTTGTTATATCATTAAGAGCTGGAGGGATTTTTTTTTCCGCATTGTTTCTTTTCATGAGCTGTCAGATCCCTCCTTAACCCACCCCACTCATCACTTCAGTGGAAACCATGTATAGTATAAAGGTTTATGCATTTCTGCATTGAGGATATGTCAAAATGGCCTGAGTATTTCCAAGTGTTCTCTATTTTGAAGGCCAAAAAAAATTGTTTTCTGCATACATACATACTTACAAAACAGATAACACAAGGAAATGTTGCATAGGTGGGTGATCCCATGATATAATCATAAAGATTACAGATGTACAGAATGCAAGGCCTACCCTAAGGACCACAATATCAGTCTGGATGATAGTGTACAGGGTTTATAGGATAAGTGTCTAAAAACTCACATATAGAAGCCCCTAAAACCAGTCAGTTTTTAAAACTGAAGACTAGAAACCAAGTACAAATTGTTTAGGCCAGTTTTTTTTTTTTCAGATGACCCTCATATCTCAATAAAAATAAACTTACACAGCATTTTACATGTTGGGTTTTTTTTCCCCCTAGGTGCTATTTTACAGAAAAGTTAACTGAGACTGGAGAGAAATCAAAGTGACCAGCTTTGCCCATAGACCACAAATAACAAGTGTCTGAGGCAGGAAGTGTTGCAGGCCACCAAGAAAGACTGAACAAAGAGGATGAGCATAGGGAACGTAAAAATTTCCCCTATTTTTACTTACTATTCATTCTTTCAACAAGCATTTATTAAAAGCTTTAGTCTATCCTAGGCCCTTGGGATAGAAATCTTCCTCAAGGTTTTTATACAAAAATGTAGTATTGTTCTACTTTTGACTTTACATGTTAGCCAACTTTATGCTTGTGAACTATAGAAAAACCGAGGAATCAAGGATTTGCTGCCAGACAAATGTAATAACTAGTGAAACAATGTGTCTTAAGAATCTGTGAAAAGATCTAAGCAAAGATTGTGAAAATACATCGTCCTGTTGCTCTTTGGAAACAAAGCTACCCCCTTTTGCCCTGAATTTCAAATTGGATTTAAACTAGTTCATAGAATTGAAATTTATTAACAAGATATTCTTATACCACTGTAAAGACAAATGGATCGCTTAAATTTTGTCCCATAGGAAACCAGGCCAAAACTAACTCATTTGGAGCCAGGGTTTCAAAAGTGGTGACCAGGCAGAAAACCCATGCTTTGTTTTGAACACACTGGGTGTTACTGATCTCCTGGCTGTGAAAGGTGGTTCATTCTCTGAGGAGGTGAAGTTTTCACTTGCCTGGACTCTCTGATCCATGCCAGGGAGGTCTCACTGTGATTGGCCAATGTACTAGATAAGTCATTTCTGTTTACAGCAGAGAGAAGCATTAGTCACACAAAGGATCGGCCCTAGACATCATCTTTCTGAGTCACCAAAGTTCCCATTACACTTCCTTATTATATTGCCTCAGGAAATTATCCTCCAGGCTACTAAACTTTGAGCCTGTATTCAAAGGATCAATCTGTAATTAGCCAAGTAAGTTTCAGAGAAAAGGTCTAGGTTAGTGAGTACTTTAAGATGAAAAACAGGTAATTAAACTTGATATCCATCATCAAACAAACCCATAAAACAACTGTAGTTGCTCTATCTGTCAGATTTAATTTGACACAGAGAAGATCAGCCTCTCCAGCCAGTCAATTTCCAGTCATTACTCTATTAAAAGTCAAGATAATCAGTTCTTTGACAGGAGTTGAGGGAAAGAATAAGGAAGTAAGGGAAAAGAGTTAATAGTTGAGCAGGAATAGGGCTGTCTCAATCCTTTTCCTGTGGAATTGAGGTCTGAATTTTATAGAGATGAAGATCATTCAGAAATCTGAAAAGGCAAGGAGGAGACAAGAACAGGGTGATGCATTAGGGAAAGAAAAGAAAAGAAAATGGATCCAGTCAGGGAACCTAGATTTGACTCCTGGCTTAGCTATTTACTAGCAGTGCGAAATTGAGCAAGTCAATTAAAAAAAAAATTAATTTAACTTTTCCAGTTAGCAAAAATCTATTTTTTGTCTCCTCATCTCTCTCCTCTGATTGAAAAACAAAAGCAAAGCCTTTGTAGTAGATATATATAGTCAAGTAAAACAAATTACTGCCATTGGTCACATCCAAAAACATGTGTGTCACATTCTGAACTTTACCTCTCCATTAGGACTGGAAAATCATTCCATACCATGTCCTAATCCTTCAAATGAAGTGGTTGGGCTAGGTGACTTCCTCTTCTTCAAAGGTCCTTTTTAGTTTTAAAACCAAGTGATACTTTTTATATCTCCTTCTTTTCTCTTGGAACTCTGCTCTAGGAAAAAAGAGCTTATTGTCTATACTAAGAGGAAAATTTTCTACTCTTCCTACCATCTCATTATACTGAATTCTGCTCTAAAAGAGATAATTTTATAGCAAAATATTCCAGCATGGAGGTGTGAAAGGGAAAACTTGCATGGCATATACAACAATAGCTAAAAGATAGACAAGAGTCAGAAGTTTTAGAAGGAAGAAAATAGAAATATGGACAATATTTTGCTCCAATTAGGACACATTCAAAAATATAACAAATTATTACATACCACATATCTAGTTTACAATGATGAAAATAAAAGTAACCTGTCAATTTTCTTGAATAAATAAGTCTAGTTAGTATCTGCAAATCATAGCTTCATGTTGTGGGCCAGGATAAACTAGAGATCTGATTTTAATAAATTTGCCACATGGTACATTTTTTTTCATCCATGTAAAATTTGGGGGAAAATATTTTACCCAATTATACAGAGGGCAGAAGCTATTTTTTTTTCCATTTTTTTTTCTTTGTTTCCCTAACAACTAGCACACAGTGGGTGTTTAGTGAATCTCAACTGATGTTGCCACTTTTTCTACTCCACACGTACAGGGCTAGGCCACAACAGAAATACCAGAATTAAGGTAACGAGCCACATAGCTTGAGTCTCTTATAAGCTTGAAATTTTTTTAAAATGAAAACAGAGACTGTGAACAGATAAAATATTCTAACTCAATTAAGTCATTTCAAACTAAATTGAATTAACAAATATTTCTGGAACATTTATTTATTAACAGTACTGTACAAAGCTCTTGGTGAATAAATGTGTCCAAGTTCTGTTTTGCTTTCTCAATTCAAAGGAAATTTAAAAACCCAAACAGCAACACCCCCCCCCCCCAAAAAAAAAAACAGCTGAGAAGAATACAGGACATCCATTTTTTCTATTTCTATAATAATGCTTCTTTATCAGTGATACTTATTAATTGAATATGGTTATACTCGGCTGCTTTACATGTGAAATTTTTGCTGCCACTGTTCAGTTGCATCAGATTCCTTGGGACCCCATTTCAGGGTTATAATGAATCTAAAACTCAGTAATATTAAAACAAAAAGGTAATCAAGAGAACTAACAAATTATGTTTCTAAAAACTTAGGCATGGTAAGATGGGTGTACATGACAGGTAGCATGGAGAATTATCTAGATATCTGGCCTTGGAGTCAAGACTTGATTTCAAGTATCGCCTCAGACTTATGCTGACTGTGTGATCCTGGGCAAGTCACTTAAGTTCTGAGTGCCCCAGGCAACTCTCTAAGACTGTATGTTATAGAAAAGCTGCCTACCTCCATTGGGAGAGGGAGTTTTCCTTTCTAAGAGTTCTCAATATGAATGAAATGTCAGGTCCTGTCCCTATTCCCAACATTTATTCATATTCCTTATTAGCAACCAGAAGAAAAATATCTATATATTGTTGCTTTTTATCTTTGATACTTCTAGGACCAGTCATCTTGGCTTGGGATCCAGTGCTTAAAATCAACTTTCAAAAGGTCTTCCTTCAAGACTCAGTTCAAATCCCACATTCTTCAAAAGGCCTTTCCCAGGACCTCATACCACTAATGCCCTTCCTAGATCATCTCCCATATTACTCTGTATATTTCTTAAGAAAAAAATATGTATATGGTTGTTTTCCTGTTGTCTTCTCCATGAGAACATGAGCTCTTTGAGGACAGGAAGGAAGCATGTTTTTTTGTTTGTTTTTCTTTATATCCCCAGTGCTTAGTTTGGAATCTGGCACATAGTAAGCACTTAATATTTGCAGAATAATTTTATTTTTAAAAAATCATAATTGTCTTATAAATTTAATAACTCAAAAATTCATAGAAATTGAAGTTGAATGCCAAATGATATATCTAATCTGAACTACTTATATTTAAAAATAATATACTTTCAAAAAATCTGCATAGTACAGTTTTTATTTATTTAAAAAAATATATAGTTGCTGTATATATTTGTTCTGCTGACGCTCCTTTCAGGTAATTTTATGTATGTCTTCACATTTCTTTTTTTCTTCATATTTGCATTTTTACGTCATGGCAATATTCCATTGCACAGGTATCCTTTTTAAGTCTAATTCAAATGTCACCTTTACCAGAAAGCCTTCCCTGATCAAACCTTTGTTGGTAACATAAAACCTTGATGCTTAGTTTGAGCACTGTACATCTTATTGAGATCTCTCTAAAAGTTTAAAGAATCCATGATTTCATCAGAGTAGGCATAAGCTCAGTGAGAGAGATCACTACCTTTTCATGCATCATCAGATGGTCTGCGAGAGTTCTTTGAACTAGAGGTCAATCTTATAATGACAAGCTGCTCCAGATTTAGCTAGGAGAACCCCTGTCTTTGAAAACAACTGAAATTTTTATGGTGATTTCCAGTTTCTAAAGCATTTTTTCTACATTACTTTTGAGGGCTTTATGACCTAGGCACTACAGTTATCATCAACCCCAATTTTTTTAGAGGTAGAAATTGCACTTCATAGATATTAAGTGATTTGCTATGATTGTGATTAATAAGTACTAGAGGAGACATTTGAACACACGTCTTCCTGACTTCTAGCCCAGCCCTCTATCCACAACACCATGTTACCTTCTACTTCAAGGCCATTCCCTTGGTAGGACCAATCAAAATTTGCACAAAAACTCATGGCTTCCATGATAGGGTGCTAGAATAGGACTTCTGTGGAGGCTTCCTTACCCCACTTTTGGCTCCTTGAGGTGTTATTTTTACTTCGGAAAATAGATTTCAAGGGACCAAAAGTTGGTATAGGGAGTGGATGCTCTCACCACGATTTCAATCCTTATATGTCACCCCTCACCCTCAATCTTCCCAATAAAAATAAATGAATGAATGACGGAATAAATGAATAAATAAATAAATTATTTTGAAAGTTCCTCTGTTCTCTCTATTGATTTTGCCATGGAAAAGGGAGCTCATTTTTCTTGCTGATGGGAAACCCATTCCTCCCCCATGGTTCTGTCCATGAACAGTACCAATAACAGCAGGCATAACCAACATATTGCATAAGACACTCCGTGTGACTCACTCTTCCAGATGGCCCTTGTTAGGCTTCATCCAGATTCCACTCTTGGCAATACTAAAGTGATTTAGGGTGTTGGGGGGATAAATAACCTTCTCTGTTAAGATGGGTGATTTCAAAGCACACTCAGTTGTCTGTGGTTGGTCAGGCACACAGTGATGAGTCAGCATACAGGTCATGAATTAATTAAGGCAGATCTGATGGAGTATAACTTCAGCTCTTCTGAACATTCCACCAAAATAACTAAATCAGACAAATGGACTTTAAAAGCTTCCACTCTTCACTTTTGCTGGGACAATGGTGAGTGGGTGGGTGGGTGGGGGGTGTAGCTGATTAGTTAGCGGAAGAAAAATTTCTCCCTTGAAAAATCTTACAAATTTATTAGGGAGTTGTATGAAGAACATTCGTTGCTATTATATATGTGTCTCTGTAGAATGAGTATGGAGCAAGGATGATGGTTAAGGCACATGGATGATTAGGACTGGGATGAGACTGGTGGTGAAGCACATAGAAAAGAATGGGTATTGGATGGTGGGGCCTTGAGAAACAGAACAAAGAAATAATCATCACGCCTCACTGTACATGAAGTGGAAAGGAGAAAGAAGAACTAAAGACGGATCCAAGGAGAACTAGAAGGCCCAGACTAAGCAAATTCCCACTGTTTCAGTCAACTGGGTGTCTCATCCAGGGCATAAGATTTCAGGAATTCATGCTGCCTTATACAATGAAACCAAAGGAGTCATAGTTGAGCAACGGTGCCAATTTTCACCATTCCTTCCCAGAAAAAAAATATATCAATGTCTTCTGGGATAGTTAAAGCAGCAGAGGGCTAAAACATTCCATCAGTGATAACCACAGGAAAGCAGGAACAATAGATAAGAGAGGGAGCCTTCTCTTGGTCATCTTTAAGTGTCTGAGGGGACATCCCAGTGATGTTTCATAACAAATGAGAAATATAGGATTGGATTCCAGACGAGAGCTAGTGCAACGAGGGTTTCTGTTTCCATAGGTGGTCAGTTGAAGCCAAGTAATGCACAAGTTCTCCAAGACCAGTTCAATTCAACGATTATTAAGCATCTGTTACGTGCAAGACATTGGGGATTCTAGCACCAAAACAATTCCTGATGTCCGTCAATTGGGGAATGGCTGAACAAGTCATGGTATTTGATTGTAATGGAATATTTTTGTGCTGTAAGAAATAGCAAGCAGGATGATTTCAGAAAAACCTGGAAAGACCTACATGAACTGATGCAAAGTAAACAGAACCAGAAGAACATCGTACGCAGTAACAGCAATATTGTACGATGTAGAATTGTAAATGACTTCGCTATTCTCAGCAATACAATGATCCAAGACAATCCCAAAGGTCTAATGATGAAGCATGCTATCTGCCTCCAGAGAAAGAACTGGTATGGTTTGAATACAGACTGAAGCATGCTATTTTCATTTTTTTCCTTAATTCTTTTTCTTTTGAGCCTTTGTGCACAAAATGACTAATATGGGAGTGTTTTACATCATTGCATATGTATAACCTATATCTGATTGGGTACTATCTCAAAGGAGTGGGGCTAGAATTTGTAACTCAAAACTTTAAGTAATAAACAAATGTTTAAAAATTGTTTTACAATGTAATTGGGGGAAAATAAACACAAACATATATACCATCTCTGACCCCAAACACACACACACACACACAATACTTGACCTCAAGGAGCTTCACACATCTACAGAGAAAAAAAAAGACAATGTAACTTGAGGAGGGAGAAGGCACCAAAATCTGGAGAAGTCAGGACAGATTTCACATAGTCTCTGTATTGGAGGAAGCTAAGAACTCTAAAAAATGGGAATGGAGATAGCAAATAGACTTCTGAAGATTTCTGAGCAGGGAGTCATATAATTAAGAAAGTAAGTGTGGTGAAAAGAAGAGTAAGAAACCTAGTGAATATATGCAAATAAATGGGATAGGGCTATCATGATTTTAAACCTTTATAAATAAGAAAATGAGAATGTCCAGATTGGTGGTAGAAGAACTGGGAAGGAGGAGATAGAAAGTATTTTATTCAAATAATAAAGGGAATTGTACAGTACATGTATCTGATGACTCACCTCATATTGGCCTAGCTTACAATATCAAATTTATTCCCTGGTAAAATTCCGTTAAACTCTAGATTGAATTGACTGAGCTCTTTCCATTTTATGTTCTGTATTCTTTTCCCTGTTTTTCCATTTGCTTCATGGCAGCAGACAATACTTTGCTCTCAGAAAGGGATGTCTGGCATAAATCAGAAATATTAATCAGCTTCTTTGATTTCTTTCTGATAGAAAACTTAGGCAAACTTAATCAAGCTCCTTTTATTTATAGTTCTTTATGTGCCTTTATGGCTTCAAGAAGAAAAGACTTTCCATAACTCAACTCATTTTCTCACCGTTAAGACCATCTACCAATGCTTAGCACTCTGTAGAAAAGATATCTGTCTAAATAGTCTAGGTTTTTCTTTGGCTTTCTAGGTAATTTGGGATGTTTATTGCTGACCTGCATGGAAAGAGCTTCCTCATTCAGGAGTTCCTTTTACTGATCCTCTAGTTCCTTCCCTATCCCTTTGGTATTAATGTAGACACAGAGCATATAAAATATTCTTAACATTCTTAAGGCCAGTATTAGATAGATATAGGTGACAAATTAGTAGCACTTCATTTTTTAAGTTTTCCTTCCCATTTTTGGAAATTTTATATTGATTTTTTAAAAACTGCCATCACTTCCCAATAATTCTATTCTGACCTTTCACCCCACTGAAACTTCCCTTGTAATGATGAAATAGAATGAATTAAAACTAATTCACAGATCTGAAAATGTATGCCGCATTCTGTACTTAATGTCCATCACCTCTCTATTGAGAGGTGAAAGGGGAAAGGGAACTTTTTAGATGCCTTTGTGCCAGGCACTGAGCTAAGGACTTTACAGAGATCACATTTGATCCTCATGACAACCCTGAGAGGTAGTTGCCTATTATTACCCCTATTTTACAGTTGAGGAAACTGAGGCAGACAAACAATTAAGTGATTCATTGTCAGTTCTCTGAAGTCAAAATTGATCACTACACTGATGAGAATTCTAAATAAAATCTTTTCATTTTGTTTTCCTTTACCTTACTGTCTTTCAAGTTGGCCTATTCAGTTATATGAAACTGTTTTCATTTTTTTTTAAATGAAGACCTTTTTTTCTTATGGATATCTACCTAAAATAATAGCAATGTGGGTGTGTGTTCAGTGACAGGAGATCACTACCCCTTTCCATGTCTTGTCAGATGGTCCATAAGAGTCGTTTGTACTACAGGTCAGTCAACCTTATAGTGATGAGGTGCTTCCAACTTAGCCAAGAGAGTCCCTCTAGTAGAAAATAACTGACATTTCTATGGGGGTTGAGGTGGGGGACACAAACATTTAGCAGGCACCTACTACATGCCAGTCACTGTGCTATTCCACTTTCAAATATTACCTCATTTAATTATCACAACCCTGAGAGGCAGGTGCATGACTATCTCCACTGTACAGTTGAAAGAACTGAAGCAGAGATAAAGGACTTACCCAGGGTGACACAGCTAGTTTATGTCTGAGGCTGGCTTTGAGCTCAGGTCTTCCTGACTCCAGGCCCAGCACTCTATCCACTAGGCCACCTAGCTTCCTCAGGCTTATAAAGCGCTCTCTCTCTCTGTCTCTGTATGTGTGTGTATATACACACATACATATACATATATATACACACACACATATACATACGCATATACATGTATATGAATATCTGTGTATATACACATACATATATGTACATCTGTGTATAAATGTATGTATGTGTTTATATGTGTATGTACATATGTGTGTACATATATGTACATACAGATATATAGATATAATACATATATGCATATATGTATATAAATGTGTGTTTGTATATAGATATGTATGTGTTTATATGTGTGTATGTATACACACACATGCACATATACACGTGCACATATATGCATATGCATACACACGTGTGTGTATGTGTATGTGTGTACATATTCCCAGTGAGGACCCTGTGACTGAGGTACTACAGTTATTATCACTACCAATTTACAGAAAGAAACTATGTCTAAGCGATTAAGTGACTTGCCTCTGGTCACAGAGTTAATAGGTTAAAAAAAATACCATTTGAGGTTGGGAATCAAACCAGGCCTTCCTGACTCCCAGCTTAGCTCTCTATTAAGGATCTGTTTATTACACTGTGTTGCCTTCTATTTTAACCCTTATTTACCTATGTAAGGATTACCAAAATGTTCACCGTATTGGCATCTCCTTTAGAAACACAGGGCCTCCAGACCATGATGAGGCATCAAAGCAGGACTTTCCCAGGGTCCCCATCCCAATTTTTGGTGCTTTGAGGTGTCGGGTTTTTTAAAATTCTCCTTTGAGAAACAGGTTTCAAGGGATGAAAAATTGGTATGAGATTCCTGCTCTTGCCACTAGCTCAGTTCTTATATCCACCCTCCCCTCCCTCAGTGGCCATTTCTCCTTCATTTCATCACCATTCCATGGCTCCTCTTCACTTCCTGATGTTCCTAAAAATTGTTTCAGTCACCGTAGCAGAGCACGATTCTGAAATTAGTCTGCTTTTCTGCAGCCCTCATGGAGTGATCATAGATCTGAAGCCAGAAAGGGCCTTAGAGATCATTTAATTCCACCTCCACTTGAACACCATGCTGAGCGTGAGCCCCTGGAATAAGCTGCAGGGAATGGAGAGAATCCAATGTCAGCTTCTTGTGGTTCAGGCTCCCCTGGCTCATGTTTGAAGTTCCCTCTTATACATCATTCCTTTGCACTCCATTATAGTATGTGCTTTATATGGATGTTTATAAATATGATGAAATTGCACATTTCTTTGATGCTAAGTGGAACCCCTGGAAAAATTAAAGGAAACTTCATTCATATGAATAATGCCCTAGAGGCTAAAGATTGAGAACAAGTATTTACAAACTTAATAGAAAATCCCTAGTATTTACCCTGTGCAAGCAATTAGGCTTGAGTATATCACTGCACAACCTCTGAGAACATCAATACTCTGAAAAGCTCAGCCGAATTGTCTGAAGCCCTTAACCAAATGAGGAAAAATAAAAACAAATATAATACCAGCATTCAGCAATCGCAAATGGAACCTGGGGATCACCAGGTGATCATTTTATAAACAGTTATGAGTTTGACAATTTGTGTACAGTTTGTTCAATTTGGGTGGGTGATAAATATGATTACTGCCCTAAAGTTGAAACAAATGTCATTTGGTAAGGGCAAAAATTTTTTACTTAGCAGATGGTATCACTTTCCTTGCCAACTCATTCATGAAACTCCTATGATGCACTGACAGAAACACTCTGGAACCCAGATGTGTGTGTGTATACACACACATATACGCCCCACACACATAGCCGAAGTTTGTATGTAGATATATACCAAATGGATACAAGGTAGGTTTTGGTGGGGAGGAAGAACGGATGATGATAGCAGAAAGGGAAGATAAGACCAGATAAGTCTTAAAAGAAACTAAGTATTCTAAGAGGCTAGAAAGAAAGGAAGTTCATTTCAGGTATGGGGAATGTAAGGCATAGAAATAGGAAATGGAGTCTCATGTATGAGAAACAGTAAGAATGCCATTTGGACTGAACTGAACAGTACATGGAAGGGACGAATTCAATCCAATCAACATTAATTAAATGCCTACTATATGCCAGGCACTTTGCTAAACATTGGGAATACATTTAATAAAAAAGGAAGACAGCTCCTGCCCTCAAGGAGATTATAATCTCAAATCTTAAAACTAAAAGAAGTATAAAGTCAGAAAATGTAGGTTGAGGTAAGGTGGGAAATGGCTTTAGATGCCAAACAGAGGCATTTGTATCTGCTCCTAGAGGTATTAGGGAGTCACTAGTGTTTAACTACTAGAGGAACGACTTAAAGGTTGTGGCCTTGGCACTGACCCCGTGTCAGTGGCTCCAACTTTGCATGTCAGCAAGGTTTCAATGTCTTATAAAATGAAATTTCTTTTCAGATAGAATAATTTAAAGTACAATGCCCCAAATACATTTATATAGTGGTTTAATGCTTACAAAGTGATTTTTACATGTATCTCATTTGAGCCTCACAATAATTCTCTGACGTAGGTACTACAAATATTATTTAATCACTCAATCAATAAGCAATTTTAAAATGTTATTTAGTTTTCATATATTTATTGCTAAGTACCAGGTACTGTGGTAGGAGCTAGCAATATGGAGAAAAAAGATAAAAGTCTTTGCTTTCAAGACATTCTATCTGTGTGTGTGTGTGAGTGTGTGTGTGTGTGTGTATAAATTAAGGCTCAGAAAGGTTAAGTAATTTGCCTATGGTCACAAATATATTCATACTAGGATTGCCACTACCATACAAATTAGCAATTGGTAAGATTCTCCCAGCTAGAAACCTAGTAAGATTTTGTTTCACCATATCCTTGTGATTTGGGTGTGGAACATTTAAACAGATTAGAAAACTACTCCCAAAATTTGTAATTATAAAGGCAGGGCTATCATGTGGTGCAACTATGATAAAAGTGGATATAAGAAATAAAAAGAGCTGTCCCATTTACTTTTCTAAACAAAGGTTCTCATCTGAGTTCTCTCATATTTGCTTCCGGCTTTTAAAATGTCACAAGGGATGCTATATCATTTGCATTTCCTTCCATATATCTGGAAATAGCATTTAGCCCAAAGTTGACAAAATCCATGGCTTCTCATATAGAAACCCAAAACCTAACAACTTTAGGAATATGTTGTTTAAGGAAATACTCTTCTTAGGAGCTTCTGAAACTACTTAAGTCTTTCTATCCCAATTGACACCCACCATGTTTCCCGAGAAGTCTTCTTGTGAATACCTAATGACCAAATGATTCAGTTGCCTTCTCACCCCGGAGCATCTCTGTTATGCTGGTCCCTTCCCCAGTGATGAGTTCCTATAGGACCCTCCATTGTGGAGATGGCCCAGGATGGTATTTCTCTGGGCTATGCTTCTGACTCTCTATCATGCTTCCTGGCAGGGTACCTGCTTATACCCAACCCCCATCTTTTGAGGTCCTTTTTACATGTTGTCATCACCCATTAGAACTTAAGTTCCTCATGGACAAAGACTGTCTTTTTGCTTGTCTTTATATCCCTAGCCCCTGACACAGTGGTAGGTAAGTACTTAATGAATGATTTCCATCTCTGAAGCTGATTCATTTTAAAGTCATGGGGAATATAGAGCCTGTAGAAAGATAAGCATAATGCAAAGATGGGGGCAAATGTAAAATAAGATAATGTGCTCTAGGAATATACAAGATGATAGATTTAGACCTGAAAGGTACCTTAGAAGTTATCAAGTCCAATTCACTCATTTTTTTAGATGAGGAAACAGAGGTCCATCCAGACTCAACCAGTAAGTGTCTTATCTCAAGTAAGATCTGAACCCTGGTCTTCCTAATTCCAAGTTCAGCGTTCTGTCCACTATGTCATAATGAAGGAAAGAACACAACTGACTTAGATGATTAGGAAAATTTCCTAGATAATATGCCACCAGGGGTGAGCCTCAAAGGAAGGGCATGAATCTTAGAGGCAGAAATGAGGAAGTTATATATTCAAGACTTTGGGACAATACTATATGACAATATAATAAAGTATAGGACATGATCGCTATTCCTAATGCCAAGAAACTTTATAATGTTGGTGAGACAAGATTTACTTCCATGAAATAACTAAAAAAAATACGAAATAAAATAAAGCAATAGAAGGTGGCAGAAAATGTTGTAGGAGACCAGAGTCAGGAGAGACATGTGGAAGCAAGAGTTGGCGAAGAAGATTCTATGGGGGTGGGGGGGGGGCGTAACTTCAACTGTATCTTAAAGGATGAGTTGGAGATAGAGAGAAGAGAGGAGAGAATGTCAAATAGAGGGAGGAGAATCAGTAAAGATTAAGAGATGGGTATGGAAGGAGGGCAATCGTATTTGAATTTGTGGATGGAATGAAAAGGGGAGAAATGTGAATAAGTTTAAACAGGGCCAGGTTGTGGAGAGATGTAAAGCCTTCTACCGAGGGATGAGAAACTCCAACTGAGGCTTGGGTTTTATCTCATCAGCAAAATCATTGCAAAATCACAGAATTTCAGAGGTAGAAAGAACTTGACAGGCTACCTAGTCCAACTCATACCTGAACAAAGTTTGCATTAGGAATTCTACGATGAAAGTGATGCTTTAGGTAGGACAATTACTCTGGTAGGATGAGTAGGATGGATTAGAAGGAAGAGAGGTTGGGAATAGGATACAGATCACAATCACAGTAATCTAGGCATGAGGAGATGAAGGTCTGGACTAGAGCAGTGGTGAATGATTGTGGGAATGAACGAAAGGATCCAATCTTTTCTTTCATTACTCTTCCACATGAAGTCTCTAATCAGGCTCCCACAGCCAGGAAATCTCACTACCCCTATTCCTACCTTCCAAACTATCTTCAAAAAACCAGGTAAATTTCTTACATCATTCTCTTTTTTTGTTCTTCCTTGTATCCTGAAATGTTCATGTTTAAGTTCAGTTCATATTAATAAATAAAATTTAATTTAAAAAAATTCCTAGCATTTCACAACCACTTTGGGGGTTGGAGGGTGGGGAATGCTACACACCATGAAGAAATGATAAGCTCAATGGTTTTAGAAAAACATGGAAAGACTTGCACAAAACAATGAAGAGTAAAATGAGCAGAGCCAAGAAAACACTGTGTACAGTAACAGCAATATTGTTTTAAGAAAGGCTTTAAGCAAATAAGTTTTGTCTATTATAAATACCCATATTAACTATAAAGGACATATGAAGATAGGTGCTGTCTGCATCCAGAGAGAGAACTGATAAAGAGAAGTATGTATAGAATAATTATATATATATACATATCTATCTATCCATCTATATATCTACCTATTTGTGTCTAATTGTAGCTATCTACAGTGGGGGGGGAGAAAAAAAGAAATTTATATGATAATTTTGTTGTATATTTGAAAGGAATAGCAGGTTATACGTAGTAGATTTGTAGTTTCATGTACAATCTTTTTATTGCACTATGTTATGGAAATGCTTGCTTTTTTCCATAAATTGAAAAAAAATAAAATAAATCAGCAGTGTAAATGGAAACAAAACAAAAAAAAGAAACAGCTCTGTTTCATTATGATGACCTGGTTCGGCCCTAGAGAAAGGCTGAGAAGAATGCACCTCTCTCTCTTCATTGCAGAGGTGGGGGACTTCAAGTGTGGCATACTGCACATGCTTACAGACTCAGTCGATGTGTCAGTTTTGCTCAAATGTTTCTTTCTCCTTGTCTTTGTTACAGGGAATGACTTGCTAGAGAGTAGGGTAGAAGGGCTACATTTTGAAATGAATGTGATTTAAAAACCAAAACATCAATAACAGATTTTTTTAAAAGAAAAAAAACCCCAGTTGAAGTAATAAAGCACTGCGAAGGCATTAGACTCCTGGAGTTGATCTCTCTTCCTTTTGCCCTTCTTGTCTGTGGCATATATGTGACATTTCATTACACACTTTCCAACCTTGGTCTCTGTTTCCTATAAAGTGCGCTTGTCTACCTTATGAAACAATAAGCTTTATAGGGAGCAAAAGCTGGCTCTAGTAGGCCTCCTTTTATGTCCTACCGTACTGTGGGCTTAACACAAACTCTCTAAATTGAGCTAACTTATTTTGCCCTCGGGGAGATGGTCCAATACTCAGGTTATTTATGCATATGCATTCACTTCTAAAGAAGCCCCCTGGTGTGTGGAAATCTTGAGACTGAGTTAACAAGCCTTTGGGCAAGGTAAAGTTCTTCCTGTGTAAATGTGCTCAAGGCATGGAATTTGTGAACTCTCTTCTAATAGAAAGGAGGAAATTTCTGTGGGTCTAACCCTTCAGTTCAATCCTAATGGTGGCATTGAAGTCATTAAATCAAATCAACATATTTTTATTGAGTGCTCCCCATGCACAATTCATCACCTGTGTTTCAGAATCTTTAGGAGCTATCAGCGATGTTCTCCTAGATGACAGATAAACAACTGACTTGAGTAAGAAATGCAGGTAAGACATCTCCTGGAAAGTCAACAGGAAAACAGAAGACTGTTTTTTCATTCTAAGTAACAGATTGCATTACCTGAAACTAAAAGAGAAATTCAGTGGCACAGCCAGGTGGCACACTAGATAGAGCACCAGAACTGGAGTCAGAAAGACTTATATTCCTGAGTCCAAATCTGGCCCCAGACACTTATTAGATGTGTGACCCTGGACAAGTCACTTAACTTTTTGCTTCAGCTTCCTCATCTGTAAAAATGAGCTGCAGAAGGAAATGGCAAACCACTCCAGTATCTTTGCCAAGAAAACTCCAAATGGGGTTATGAAGAATTGGACATGACTGAAATGATCAAAAAATATCAACAAAAGAAAAATTAGAACAGTGAAAAAAGAGGAGAAAAAATAGATTCTGGTTAAGTTTGAGAGCATGGTGACTTTTTCCTGTGAGCTGGGAGGCTGGGTATTGTAATAGAGTGAGCATTGGCCTTGGAGTCAAAAACAAACCTGGATTCTGTCTCTTACTGACACATGAACTTGGGAAAGTCGAATAGCCTCTCTGGACCTCAGTTTCCTCTTCCATGAAATGGGGATAATAATTCGTCAGTTATTTTCCATATATTGTTTTAAGAAAAGTGTTACCAAAGTATGAGTTAATGTTATCAGATAAAAATTGATTTGTAGGACAAACATTAAAAGGAGGCAAGGAAAAAAGGAGTCAAAATTGTAATTGTTTGTATACAAAGTCTAATGATTTTAAATGATCAAAACCAAATACATTTTTGATGATAATTTAACTAGTTTCTAGTAGAAAATGGCAGATACAAAATACCGATGTTACTTGCTTATTAAGAATGCCTTACACATCTGGGTCATTCCAATGAGGTTTAGACTATGGAAACCCCCTTGAGCCCCACCCACTTGATCTGGCTTTTCAGGCCCAAATAGCCTAGCCTAGCCTTCTGTAGTCAGGTTTCCTCTGGATTGTCTTCTGGCTGTTTCCCACTCTTGATTTTGATCAAAATATTTATACCCTAGCTCTGTTACCCTTGCCCTCTATTGTCTGTCATCTCCACGCAGCCTTCAGCTATTTCCCACCCTGGAGCCTGACCTCACCCCAGTCACCCCAGTCTGCTGTAAACCCCTCTTCTAGTCATCCCAGACTACTCAAGACCACCCCTCCATCCCTCCTACAATCTTTGTGTATATAATCTTGCCTCCATGAAGGCTCTCAGATTCAATCTAGCTCAGTAGATTGAATCTGGCCTGCTTGTGAAAACAAGCATCACAAATGGTGAGATTTCTTAAGACAATCCAATGTGGCAAATCCTTAATAAACTTTGTTTTTCCTTGGCTGAGAAGGCTTGAGTTGAATTCATTCGGCAAGGACCCAGCATGCCGGTATTTTGTGGTCTCGAGCACCCCTCAACCCCAGACATCAACAATTCTTTTCAACTTTCAAACTACTTTCATTTATTCTCTTGTATATAATCCTGGGACTATAGATGGCAGATTTTATACCCATTTACAAATGAAGAAACTGAAACTCAAAGAAGTGAAAAGGACTTGCCCAACCAAGGTCACTCGACTAGTCACTGTCAGAACCAAGAATCGAACCCAGTTCACCTGTGTCCAAGACTAATGGCATTTCAGTCTGATGCTGAGTAGGTATCATGAAATCTGTATATGTCATCCCAGAGTTTGAAGTTGGCAAAAGGCAGCATTTAATCAGACAAAACAATATGGGGAAAAGAACTGTATAATAGCTTACCTTAGTATTATTAACATTAGTTAAACAGTAGATGTTGACATTTTTAATTTAAATACATTTAAATAAATAACCCTGTAGCATGTTTGAGGAAGAGTAGAGATAATTATTCTGGTCTCCTGACTCACAATCCTGTGTTCTTTTCACTTTTCCCATCTTTCATCATCTATTGATACTGCTTTTGTACTCCCCAGACTCCTATGGCCAGACTTCAATGCTTGGAAAGGTATCCCCTTCACTGACACAGACCACAACCATTTTGTGTCATTGTAGATGGCTTCTGCTATGGCCAAAATATATTCATGATTCCATGGTCAACCTGCTATTGTCTTTCTCTGAAATTAGCTAGGCTAGTGCTCGGATGTGAGATGACCGTCTCACCTAAGCTGTAGATGAAGCCTTTCTTACAAGGCAGGGCCTGCCAAAGCTTGTACTTCACTGCCACAGCAATCAGACTGGGCTGTTAGAAGGGAATTATACCCATATTAGGACCTAGAGTTGGAAGGCCTGGGTTCAAATGCTACCTCATTCACTTACTAGCTGTGTAACCAGGGGCAAGTCATTTTATCTCAAAGAGTCTCGATTCCTTAACTGTAAAACTGAGATAATGTGTATACGACTGACTTCATAAACTTGCTGAGAAGAAAGTGATTTCCAAACCTTAAAGGGATAATAAATGTGTTATTATTATTATGACATACAGAGTTAAACCAAATTATTTTGCCTTTAGGGACTACCAATGCTTTAGCAAATGAGGAAGCTAGCACAGCTTGTAAATATGAAGCAGGATTCGAATTCCCCCTTCATTCTAGGCACAGTGCTCTATTCCCAACACCTAGAGGTGCAGATAGAATTTCCATCATGCTGCAGATGTAAAACTATGAAAATTCCATCATTTTGCACAAAATCATGAGTATAGAATTCAAACAGATGATTTATAAGTGAAATGCATATCTGATAAACTATTTAACCAGTAACAATGAAATGCGCCTTAGTGACATTTGGAATTGGAGGGCCAACACAAAGAATCCAATAATCTGAGGGCTCCCTTTTTTTCTTTAATGTTAATTTTTAAAATGACATCTTTTGTTTTACATCGCCTTCTTTTCTAAGTATAGAGTCCAAACTCATACTCTATCTCCCTTACTTAAAGTCACAAAAAATAGAGAAAAAAAACATTTTAGCAAAATTAGCCAACACATCAACCAACTCTGACAGTACATACAATGTGCCCTACCCATAGTCTACCACTGCTGCAAAGAAGCAAAAAAGGCTTCTCATTCTTTAAAAAAAAGGAAGTAGTTTACATTTTTTCACCATTAAAAACAAGCTAACAAATACATAAACAAATAAAGCCAAGAAAGATGTTCTTCGGTATTATATATAGCCAAATTTCATTCATTCAAAAAGTCCTTAGAACTATCCAATTTCATGAATATGCACATTGGGCTAATACTTATATGATCTTTCCTACAAGTCCTCCTCCACCACTGCCCTTGCAGTCTCTGCTCTATGCTATCCTACCCCCTCTTATGCAATAGTCTTCCTACAGCTACAGGAGACCCTCAAGAATAGAGTAATTGTAAATAGATGATTCTACAGATCATTCTCTGGCTTACTCTCTTTTACAGAGACTACATAATTTTTCCCTATGTATGTATCCAGCATCTGCTGTATGTTTAGCTTTATTGCACATAGCTACCTGCCTTGAGGACTTAACCTTTTCTCCTCTAGCATTCCTGCCCTGCACTTTCTCCCCCCAATGCCCCACACCCACGCCCCAACTGGCGAGTTCCAGACATGCAATTCACCCTATCAGGTCAGCTACTCTAGCCATGCTTCAGTTAACTTTCCCACTCTCTTTTTATTAGCTACCTCGAAACCATGAATCAATGTACCTTGACCTCCTCTCTTCCACTTTCCAGTTCTGTAACCATAATTAAATCAATACTGTCAATATTCCTAGAAATAGTGTGTCAATCTACTCTCCTATGGCTCCAGTGACCATCCCTATAACTTTCCTAACCAAAATACCCCTAGCTGGCTCCCACTTTGGAGACCAGTGTTACTAGAAGCTGAAAGTTTTTGAGTAGGGGGAATGATCACAGGGATGTCTGAAAAAAAGATTAATTTAGCAACAATATGTAGGATCAATTTCAGAAAAAAAAAGCTAGCAGAAAGGGAGGCAAGTTAGGGGACTAATACTTTGGAAATGAGGTGATAAAAACAAGGAGAATAAAGGCTGGGGAAAAAACTGAGAAAAAGAATGTCTTGATTAAAAGGGGCCTGCAGACCTTTAGTATAATTGTGTAGAATGTAAGCCTGGAAATTTAATTACAGGAGGTTAAGTAGGAAATGGCTGGTGAGGAAAAGGAGGTAGTTGAGTATAAACTGCTTGGTCAAGAAAGGAAAGAGAGTTTGAGGGAGGCAGTAGCAAATTGCAAAGTTCTGTGGTTGGATTTCCCCCCAAAATTTGTAAGTCCTGGCCATGGTTTTAGGCAGGCCAGAGAAAAATGGGAGACACTGAAAATTTCAGTGACAAGTAAGTTAATGGAGAGGATAACATCTTGGGAGTCATGAGAAATGAGCCGGGTTTTGAAATTAAGCTGGGAAAAAAGATCAGAAGGAAAAAAATAAAAGATGGGTATAGGAAAAGATATTTCGAGGTGAAAAAGATATTTTGAGATGGAAAGGAGTCGATATGGAAATTCATGTTGGGTGGCCTTAAGCTCAGTAAAGCAGGTGCAAAGGTCATCTTCTATAATTGGGCTTTGGAAAAAATCCCAAACAATTGTAATGGCAAGTATAATGGGGAGAACCAAAAAGATGTAAATAAAAGAATTGCTAAGTAGCAGTGAGAGCACAATTAAAGTTAGCCTGAATTTTAGTGAGGTAGGTATAGAGAAGGGGATCCCTGCTGATCATTTGTTACTAGTTAGCCTCTTTACCTTTGAGGTCAACACTTGCTTCTAATTAAACTATCCCTAACTGGATAGGGTCAACAGAGGAAAGAGGTTTCCATGTGGAGATAAATGGCCATATGTTATCTGACTGGTCTTGAACACAGGAATCATGGGTGGTTTTTCTTCAGGCATCCATATGAGATCTGTCTGTGAATGCCATTACCCCACAGAAAAGGAGAGGCAAAGGTAAACTTACAAAGAAACCAAAACCAAGTATAAGAGAAATGTGATGTAGTAGACAGACAACTGAGAGTCAAGAGATCTGGATTCAAATCCTAGCTCCAGCACTTATTTGCTGTGTGACTGTGAGCAACTTAAATTCTTTGAACCTTAGTTTTTTCATCTTTAAAATAGAGACAACAGTAAGCATTCTTATCTACCCTTGGGTTATTGTGATGAAAGTACTTTTAAATAATGAATTATATAACTGTGAGCTGTGATTAATAATATTAACAGCAATAAAAATACGTGCTTATAAAAGCAGTTTTCATGGTACAGTGATGAGGCCATGATTTCATCCGTGGTCACTGCATCTATGGAGGTTACCTTTGTTCTTCCAGAACCTTGCCATATCCTGTGTCATTATTATCCATCCTATGCCATGAATTTTCCATAAAGGATCTATGCAAGAATATATTATGCTTCAGCCAAAGTACAAAAAAAGAAACAAGGATAGCAATCCTGATCTCATACAAAGCAAAAGCAAAAATAGATCTAATTAAAAGAGATAAGGAAGGAAACTGTATCCTGCTAAAAGGCACCATAGACAATGAAGCAAAATCATTACTAAACATATGCACCAAGTGGTATTGCATCAAATTCTTGGAGGACAAGTTAAGGGAATTAAAGGAAGAAATTGACAGCAAAATTATACTAGTGGGGGACCTCAACCTCCCCCTCTCTGAACTGAATAAATCTAACTGCAAAATAAACAAGAAAAAAGTTAAAGAGGTGAATAGAATTTTAGAAAAGATCTATACAGAGTGCTGGAGGCCTCTCTCTGGAGCTTTCAGTATCTCCAAGTTTCAATGTGACACTTGAGCAGTCCATCTATTGTCTCATCTTTGATATATGATGAGTTCACATCCTTTTCTATTTATTCAGGCCCGTGATACTGTTATTAATGAAACAAGTCATCAGTAACATGGCACAGATTTTTGTTGTTGTTCAGTTGTTTCAGTCATGCCCTACTCTGCAGGACCCCATTTAGGGTTTTCTTGGTAAAGATACTGGAGTGATTTTCCATTTCCTCCTCCATCTCATCTGACAGATGAGGAAACTAAGGCAAACAGGGTAAAGTGACTTGCTAAGAGTCAAGTAAATGTCTGAGGCCAGATTTGAAGATGAGTCTTTCTGACCACGGGTCTGGCACTCTATCTACTGCACCACCTAGCTGCCCATGCTGCAGATTAATTATGCTTATCAATGTGTCCTTCGGTTGAGTTCTTTCTTGGAACCTCCAAATAAAGAAGTACTAGAACTCTTTTGGCCATTTGCTTGGGAACACTCTTCCTGCTCCCTGACTCTGAGAAGCTCCCCTTTTACATGTTGTCTTCAGGTCTTTTCACCACTAGAATATAAGCTCCTTGAAGGCAGGGATTGTATTTCTTTTTATTTATATTCATATTCTCAGGGTTTAGCACAGTGCTTGGCACATAGCAAACATTCAATAAATGCTTTATTTAATATATTTAATATAGTTCATTATAGTCTAATTATTCTAAGAGCATTGTGTTCTATGGCTTGACCGTGATAAAATTGGTGTTAAAAATGATGACAAAAGTAGGTTCCGAAATTTTAAAAGATATGGCAGAGACATTTTAAGTACTGTTTTCTTAAAGTGCAAGGGTCTAGTTTATTACAGAACACTGATCACTTTTCCCTTGCATTAGGGCTATGACTAAAGGTAACCCCTAGAGAGTAAATATGTGGCATCAATTCTATAGTGCATGTGTGTAGAAATAATTATGTCAATTCAACCAACATTTATTAAATGTCTACTGTATCTAGAGCACTGTGTTCATTATGAGGGAGATAACAAGTTTAGATAAGACAAGGTCCCTAACTTCTTGGGGCTTACATACAACCAAATGTGGTATTCATAAGTGTCTAAGACATGTAAAGTATTGTCTGAAGTCTGATCAAAGAAACAACGGTGTATATGAGCAATGCCATTGGGAAAGAGATCAGGAAATGCTTCCTGGAAGAGGTGGAATTTCAGATAATTAAATAGTCTCTTGTACCAAGACAGCTGTCTTTGAACATCTCTACTATGCAACCTCCTCATTTCTGGTAAACTAATTAACAATAAATAAAATCTGTCAAATGATTTTTTTCTATTATCACTTCAACTGTTGGGTTCTCAGTACAGTAACCTTGACTACCAATAAAGAAGAAGAAGGAGGAAAAAAAACCACCACCACCACCACCACCACAACAACAACAGCATACTAGTGTTCCTGCCAATTAGCAACATGGAAAAATCCTTCCTTTACTTCACTTACATAATGTGGTGAATGTTTCATAATGTCCACACATTTGTTTTTTGACTATATGGCCCTCAAGTATATTACGTATTTTACCAATCTGCAAAATGAGAAAAGTAATAATACTTTACCCATGCACAGGAAAAGAAATAAACATTGGAATAAAAATAAGGAGTGTTTCAAAGAGAATGAGGCAATTATGCTTTTGGATCTGTTCATCAGTATGACAGATTTAGAGCTATAAAGGACTTTAAAAGCTATCTAGTCCACTTTGTCCCATTTTATAACGGAAGAAACTGAAATGAAACGCCTCGCTCGTGGTCATGTAGATAGTCTCAGAGGTGAGATTTGAACCCAGATTCTCTTATTCTAAAACTGGCATTATAGCAATCGTTTTGAGGATGTTTCTAAAAAGAGAGAGATCATTTTGATTCCCCTGAAAATATATTCATTCATTCGCCCCAAAATACCTGCTGACAATTTGTTATGGTTAAGTCATGGTGCTAAGTACCATGAAGGGTACAAAGGAATGGAAGATAGGACCCTGCCCTCAAGGAACTTAATAAGGAGGATAGCCAGGTATTAGAGTAGGGGGCCATTCGCAGAGCAAGCTGCAAGTGATACAGCTAGAGGAAAGAAGGGAGGCTCAGAAGTGACCTTGTGTTCCAAATCCACTGTTCTGGGAAACTTTTGGGGCCTCGGAGATGGGGTTTGAGAGCAAGAGCTAGCTTGGAGGTTGACTGGGAAGCCTTCAAGATGAGTGGGTCACAAAGAACATTCAGAGTCTTAAGAGATGGACAGGACCCTAGCTTTATCTAGTCCAGCATCTTCCCTTTAAAGAAGATGAAACTGAGGTCTTGAGAGACACCTGGTCACTGCCAAGGCCAGGACTAGAACCTTGGTCTCCAAGCTCTCAGTCCACTACAACATACTGATGGGTTATGATGACTGTATTAGCAGGACACCCTACTGTAGCTGGAGTATAACAAAAATAATGATAATTGATAGCTACCATTTATAAAGGGCTTACTATGTGCCAGGCACTGTTCTAAGCATTTTATAAAATATAATCTCAATTGACCCTTACAACAACCTGGGAGGTAGGTGTTATTATTGTCCCCATCTAACAGTTGAGGAAACTGAGGCAGAGAGTGAATGACTTCCCCAGAGTCACATAGTCAGTAAGTGTCTAGGGCTGTATTTATAACCAGGTCTTCCTAACTCCAGACCCAGCACCCTCTCCACTATATCACCTAGTTGACTCAGTTATAATATTGCCTGTGGTTCAGCTAACATCATGCTATGAGGTACCACAGTATGATGAGGAGATAGCGAGGTTAGGATGACTATAAAAGAAAGAAAGTGTAGCACACATGAGTATTAGGAATTAGGTTGCCCTACAAGTACAAGTCAAAGTCTTTAGAATTGATCATATATAAATATATGTATATATGCATGCATGTGCATGTATGTACATGCGTTTTACATATAAAAACACATTATATGCAAACAAATGGGAATGTGTCTTCAAAAGCCTGCAAGATGATTTCTTGGCTAATAAGAAAGGAAGACTGGGTCTATGTTGGCTACTGTATGGTAATAAGGAAGGAAAGAGATCTTTATGCTTTTGAAAAGGAACATAGCACTGGCAACCATGGGGAAAAAATACGATTACTGACATACATCAGTTGGTAAGCAAAACCAAACCAAAGTAAACAAAAAAGAGAAATAATAAGATTCAGAGAAAAATGTGACCACATGACTGTCAAGTGTCTTGGTTGTGAATAACCACAGTTTAGCAAGAATTTGTGGTTGTGTTTCAACTAGCAAACAGTCTCACATTATTTAACCAATAACAATCTTTGATTATCTGGAAATAGTCTACAAATTTCTAGAAAAGTGCAACATAAAAGTTTGGAATAGGGACGTCTGAATGTTTGGAGTCATCATAGGACTGATTGTTGACACAAACTTCCAGTCACTAATGTTTAAGAACACAATCAAACACCTACCTTTCCACTAAATTAATCAATCAAAATACAGTATAACACTAAAGACTGAAACAGTTGGCAATGGGGCACTACTGAAACAAATGGAAGCAGGATTTAAACATTGTCTTACAGAGTGAACTTGTACAAATGAATGATCTCTTCTTTGTGTAGAATTTGTAGACCAACACCTAGGTGGCCTCCTTCTACTAAGTTTGTTCCTCTTCAGTCTTTGGCACAACAGTGAGCCAAGCTTTTATTTATTTGCTTTAAAGATGGAAGAAGAATCCATGCAAGGGAAAACTACAATGATGAATGCCTACTGATAAAATCTTCCAGATGGGAACTGTTTTTAAGAAAGGTCAATTACAAACCCCTTGTCAGTCCCTTTAATGAAACACTTTAATGACCTCCTTCCTTTCCCCACAAAATTTAATCACAAAAACAACTTAGTCTCTGAATGACCCAGTAATCCTGATGCTCACATTGCAATGACAGACCCAGAGATCAAAGTGGAGGTGTTCTGAGGAGCTCCACTTTCCCTCTTGCTACAGACTGACAACTATGACCTTGCTACTATCCTAAGATCAAAAGTGTTTCCAGCTCCCTAATCCTATTTCTTAAAAGTAAAATGTGCACATAGACATACATTCATATACCTCATAGCTTTATTGACTAGAAAAATGCCTAACTTCTCCTTCCTCTACCCTGATTTCTATCAAACATAGAAGCAGAACCTCTAAGTTCCATATATGTTGGTACTTTCATATATCCAAGTCCCATTAAGTGACTTGGCAAATTTGTGGCTCTCTAAATTACTAAAACTGGAGAAAGGAGAGCTGTGACAAGTGCTAGTTTAAAAGGCAGGGCTGGTTAAAAAAAAAGTTTTGGTGGGTCACATCTTTTAAACAATGAAAAACAGGTCACAATCAAGGAAAGGTTCCACTTGATGGTAAGTGGTCCAAAATGACTGGTGATACAATGCATTTTCAGTGATGATGTGTCTGCATGTAACCACAAGTACAAATGCCAAACCAAATTCCAACTAGGTCAGGAGCCCTAAATCAGATTTCAGTGACTTCTCTTGCTTTTACCTGTGTCCGATGACGCAATTCTTCACACTGTAGGGTTTACTGTCAGAATTGTGCTCATTAACACCAGCTTCCGTCCTGCTGGGCTACCAAGGGAAGATTGTTATTTTCAATACAAACACCACAAGTCCATTCTGCCTCATTCCATGCAGGTACCTGTCTACCTGATCACTACACAGCCAAGGAAAAGCTGCGATAGTTCTATAAAATGACAGCAAATGATGCAGCTTGCAGGAGGGCAGAAAGTTACAGATTCTAGAACAAAAAAAAGTGCATTTGTCTCTTTTGAGTAGACTACTGTTTGCAAGTTAAAAAAAAAAGCAACAACAACAACCCCACACTTCATTCAATAAAGTTGGCTTCCAGTCAGGTCCTACTCAGATACCTCCTCAAGGCGTGGAAGTGACCCTGGGTTCCTATATAAATGTTTTATTAGTAAAGCACAAGCTCTAACAGGCCCCACCATGTTGGAGAAGTCTTTGAAAAGAGGGTAAGAGGCAGACTCAATGTCTATTTTCTGAGGTCCAGACTAACTTCTTGGGAAAATGCTTATCACCAGAAGACTGGCAATCAACTGATAAGCATTTCTGGCTACTGTGACTGTTGAATAGGAGCCATCAAGTAGTGAAGAGAATACCTACACCTGGGAAATAACTTCCTTGGAAGTGCCCCAGGACCATAGCTGTTGCACTATTCCAAAGTAGAATTATACTGTACTCTCCAAATGGATTATTTCATTACGTTTCATGATTATTTAGATAAGGCTTGAATGGTCTTGTTTTCAGTTGTGCTGTATTTCTATCTTAGAGCAGAGGCTTCAGTTGTCCATCTGCAAAATACATCACTTGGTGGAGCTCTCTTTTGCAAGAAGCATTGCCTAAATACCCTTAATCCATCCTGACTACTCCTATAGTCTTATAAAGTTTATTAACTAGTTTTACACTTATTATTTTCCCTTGTTTTTATTCTTTAGCTGTTTCATGTATATTTGGCTTACATCCCCAACTAAAAACCAACTAAGTACCTTGAGAGCAAGGGCTGAGTTTTCTTTTGTGCTCTCCCATAGTACCCAGTGTTTGTGGAAAAGCAGCAAAGGAAGCTTTTTCTAGTCTCTTCTCCCTTATCTGTAGTAAACAGGCTCCCTGTGAAGTTACAATATGGATTTAATGCCTTTACTGTAAGACAATCCATGAACTTGCTTATATACTTTTTTCCTTTTCTTTTTCTTCCTGAAAATTATTTTGGAAACTGTATTTCAATATAATTAGATTTCTTTGTAATACTATCAGTTTTATTTTACTCATTTAAAAATGTTACTCTGAGAAGGGGACCATAGGTTTCACCAGACTGACAATGGACACACACACACACACACACACACACACACAAATTTAAGAAGCCATGCTGAAGAGCATCTGGCTCTCTCACCCCAACATTCTCAGTCCTCTTCTATCTCATACCCTCTACCACGTGCTCTGTGATCCAGTGACACAGGACTCCTTCCTTTGTCTTGAAGAAGAAACACCATCTCCCAACTCCAAGCACTTCAATGCTGTCTTCCATCCCTGGAATGTATGCACCCCTCCTCTCCTCTTGCTGGCTTCCCAGGCTTCCTTCAAGTCCCAGCTCAAAGCCCACCTTCTATAGGAAACCTTTCCTGAGCCCCCTCAATTCTAGTCGCTTCCCTCTGTTGATTATTTCCAATTTAACCTGCGTAAATTGTGTATGTACATAGTTGTCTACAGGTTATCTTCCCCATTAGCTTGTGAGCTCTTCCAGTGCAGGAACTTTTTTTTTTTTACCTTTCTTTGTAGCCTCAGCACTTGGGACAATATCTGGAACACAGTAGGTGCTTGATAAATGTTTATTGACTGCTAACTAAAGCAAGACCTGACTTTCGTTTATTCCGTAACCAAGTAAGAAAACACCTGTCCCTTCTGATTATGTCTAATACTAGAGATTAAAACCCTCAAATTTACAAGATTAGATAGGAGGAGGAAGGGATAAACATAGTATTAAATGGAGTTAAGCTGTTATAGGCCACTAATTTGTTAGTATCTTCCATTAGGAGTATAGAGAAGGACATCTGACTTTCCTGTTGGATTGAAATAAAGAGAACACATAATAATCCTATTGCCAAAAGCCTTCCCATCTGGATGAAGAAGTGACTAGAATTAATTCATCAATTCCCTTAATTTTTTAATGTTATATCTACATTGGCAAAGGGAAGTCGACAACTAAAGCAATTAAACCCATAATTCAAACCTAAAACACATTTGCCTTCAATCCTCAAACAACTGAAGGATTCAAAAGGGAACAAAAATTATTCAGATGATTCCTGCTATTCTCTACCTTTCATCTTCAGGGTGCAAAGGGGCTGAATAAAATTTGAGGGATTGAAAAGAATTGGGTATTGAAACAGAGGTTGTGCAAAGAAGTGTCCTGGGTGAGGTCCCTGAACCTCAGAGACTACAGATTAAACTGCTGCTATCTTGAAGAGCCTATTATCTTAGGGGATGGCTGGGTGGGGCAGTGGATAGAGCACCCAGCCTAGAGTCTCAAGACGACTTGAGCTCAAATTCATCCTCAGACACTTACTAGATGTATGACCCAGGGCAAATTACTTCATCCTGTTTGCCTCAGTTTTTTCATGTGTAAAATGAGCTGGAGAAGGAAATTGCAAACCAGTATCTTTACCAAGAAAATCTCCAAAAGTGGTCATGGAGAGTTGGTTGGACATAACTGAAATGACTGAACAACAACCAACAACAAAAATATTGCAGAGGTCAAATTTGGAAGAATGTTTCCTAAGTGGTCACTAAAAAACCATTTAACTTTCTGAGAAGAGGGGGCAGGTAAATTCTCTGTACAGCTTACTAAAGGGTCAGAGGAAATGTGTGTGGAGGGTGAATAGAATGGACTAACTAACTTTATTCCCAATAGCAAAGGAAAAAAAAAATTATGACGCTAAATTGTATGTAATTTGGAGAATTCTGAGAATATCATAATGGATGAATGGGCTTCTTCTGCTTCACCCAGCCTATTTAATAAACATACAAAGACTCAGCCAACAGGAAACTCAGCTTGCCACTGCAGACGAGTAAAACACTTTGAACTACAGGCAGCCTGCACACCCAAATTACACAGTGTGACACACACACGGTCTTTGAGCGGTTCCACAATGCAGAAGCCAATTATTCTTGGCACATACTCCCATCTCGCTGTCCAAGTCAACATCACTCACATGTGGAACTTTGCCACATCAAATGAACCAAGCCATAAATTCCATAAATCCTTAGAGATGAAAGTCAAGTATGTGGAGAAAAAGAGTTTTCACTGCACATAATATATAGAATAAAAGGCATCATGAAGTCAGTTTGAAGGTGTTACCGCTATGTCTATTTAGGAGAAACCAGGAAAGCAAAATTCTGACTTTGGAATTTTCCAGCATAAACTCCAGTTTTCCAATGTAAGGCACAGGTTCTTTTAGAGAAAAAATACAATGTATTTACAGGTTGTGATAATGGTGCGAATTAATTTATGTTTAATTCATAATAATTGAATTTTACTATTTCTCTAATGAGGAGGGGGCACAGACAAAAATGAAGAGGATAGGATAGTGCTAAATGTTTCCTAAAATGAAAAAAACAACAACAAAAAAAACATGCTTAAGGGTTTGGGTTCTTGGGTTTAAAGCTTTTCAAGATTTATTTCCATATTTATCTTGGCCATTGTTAACTTCAGCCAACTTTTGATCAACCTATAAAAATGTGAAAAAAAAAAGACGCAGAAACATTTTTTTTTGAAATGCTACTCATTAGTAATTTCACTGACAGATGTAGATACATGCAAATACATCTAGACACCCATAATTCTCACAAGTTCTCTTCTGAACTAATTTCTAATGTGGTTCCAATTTGGGTATAAATAAAAGGAGAGATGAATAAATAATCCATTAAAGGGATAGGCTACTTGTGGATAATAGAAAATTGTCTTTATTTCTCTCTCTCTGTTCTGAATTTAAAGTAGGGGAAACCAAAAGATCTGATCTTATTACTGGATGTACCATATTCTCCAACAAGCTTTGGGTGAGGGGAGGGGCAAGGTTGAGGTTCCTGGTACCTTCCACTGAAGTAAGTATAATTTGAGAAACTGCTGTTGTGGGCTCAGTGACGGGGCTAGAAACCTTCCTCTGTTTGTTATCCAAAGAATGTACTCCAAAAAGGCTGTCCTTTTTACAAGTAAGCTTTTAAGAAGGAATGATCTCAATGCTTTAGTTGTACCACACCAACCAAAATGCTGTTCCTTCTTCTGAAAATGAATTAAATTAACAAAAATACTCAGCTGGATGGCACAGCAGATAGAAGGCTGGGCCTGAGTTCAAATCTCATCTTTAGACACTTACTAATTCTGTGAACCTGTGCAAGTCACTTAACCTCTATTTGCCTCAGTTCTTCATCTATAGGATGGGGATTATAATAAGCCCCACCTCCCAGGATTGTTGTAAGGATCAAGGGAGATAGTAACTATAAAGCACTAAACACAGCATTCGACGCATAGTAAGCACAATATAAATGTTAGTTATTTTTATTATTCATTATATCGGCTATAGCGTAATCATGCTACTGAGATTTTTTTCTTTTCTTCACAAAAAAACAAACTTAGAAGCATGAATTCCCTTTTAAAAGCCTCTTGTTTTCATACTCACTGTACTAACTCTTTCCTACACACAGTGTACCTGGCACAAAAGAAAATGCAAATGAACCTAGATTATACATACTTCATTACCGTAATGAAGGTCAACTCATTAGATCACTGCATATTATGAGTTTTCAAGGCTGAACACTCCAAACCCCAAAGTGAGAGATTTCCTCTGTGAGTTTTTCCATAGTAATTCTCTGGAAACTGCATCTGGGTGCCTAGGTTTTACAAGCTGAATATGTCTGAGGGGAATGAGCTACATGCCTTTCTGTAAGGTTTGGCAGGCAGCAGCAGGCTGGCTTGGTGTATGTATAGGTGTGTAAATATATGTGTATGTGTTTGAGGGAAAGAGAATGTGTACAGCAAAGAGAGAGCAGGAAGAGTCCCAGATAAACAGAACTACTTAAAAGGAATTCATTTTTTTTTTTAGTTCTAACAGTGGCCGTAACACAATTGTGTTGTGAGGGGCAGCTTGGCATAGCGGAGAGAGAGCTGGCCTTGGAGCCAGGAGGGCCTGGGTTCAAACTCTACCTGTAGACACAGGCAAATACTTAACCTCCTAGGACCCCAGACAACTCAGGGGCAGAATGGCTGCTGATCTGCATTGATAGAGGGGGTCTATGGTTATCACTACTCTTTTAGTTACAGAAAAAAAAAAGAACCAAGGTAGGTGTCCATCAATTGGAGAATGGCTGAACAAACTGTGGTATAGTAATACAATGGAATTTTATTATATCATGAGAAATGATGAATAGAACAAAATTTTATAAAAATACGGAAAGGCCTGTAGACAAGATGCTAAGGAAAACGAGCAGAACCAGGAGAAGAATTTACATGATGATCTCAATTTGAGGGAAGACTTTGAAAGACTTCAGAATTTTGATCATAGCAATAACCAATCATTACTTCAAAACATTGATAATGAAATGTATCTCTCTCCTTCCAGCCAAGAGATGATGGACTAGAGATACAGTGGAACACATGCATTCTCAGATATGTTCAAAGTGCCTGTTTTTTTTCTCTTGACTAAACAAATTTGTTATATGCGATGAGATATAGGGATGGGATGGGTTTGAGGAGAAGGTTGATTAGCAGGTAATGATATTCCCCTAAAAACATTAATGAGACTTTCTTAAATGCACGGAAAAGCTATACAGAAGCAGCAATGTTGTTACTACCTCCTTAAACTTATTACAATTCTTAAAAAAAAAACACAGAAAAACTACAGATTCTTACGCAGTTCTTTGCCATTGGAATGTTTGTGTTTATTGATGATTGTTAAGTTCACAATAAAACTTTTTTTTAAAAAAAAGATGCACAGTAATAAAAATGAAGAAAGATCTATTAGCAGACCACTCTAAAGCTGATCTAAAAAAAAGCAAAACAAGCTCTGGAAAACAAATCAGTTTGTCAACCTAAAAAGATAATTATACAGCCCCAAATCACCCCTGTGTTGTGGCCTGGGAGTGGAGGAGGGGAGTCAGGGGTGGGAAGGTACAAGAACAAGTGCTTTGGCTGAATCCAAACTTCACAGAACAAATCTCCTTAATAAAAGGATTTATTCTGAAAAACTGGGACTCAGTTAAAAGGCCACACCCAAGGACCTAGAGCACTACCCCTGACACCCAGGTGTTACTTAGGCACAAAGAGACCTTCCCACCCCAGGATATTCAGGGATGGGTGATGTGATCTCACAAGCGACCACAACTAGAGATCAGGAAGCTTTGGCCCCTAATGAAATAAAATCTATTAATTTTCACATTTGCCATTCTTTACATCTTCATCACCACCACTATCATCATAGCTAGCATTTATACAGCACTTTAAGTTTTGCAAAGCATTTATAAATATCATGTCATTCAACCATCACAACAACCCTGGGAGGTAGGTGCTATTATTTATTATACTCAATTTACTGAATACTCCATTCCATTCATATACCATCTTCTGTTCGGCCATTCCCCAATCTTTTGGTACATGCTGGGAGACTATGTGGTAAGATAGAAAGGGTACTGGACTCGGAGTCACAGGACATGGGTTTGACCTAAGCTATGTCACTGATTACCAGAATGACCCTGGATAGTTCCCTTCTCCACTTGAGTTTCTTCCTCTATAAAATGAGGAAAAGATAGATGAACTCTAAGATCCTGTCTAGCTCTAAACCCATGGTTCTGTTTTGCTTTCAGCTTTTGTTTATCACAAATAATGCCACTAAGAATATTTTGTATATTCTAGTTTTTTCCTGCTGTCCACAACCTCTTTGAAATATATTTCCTGTGCTAGAATCTTTGAGCCAAAGAATGTGACAGATTTTTTTATATGAATTTGAAATGTTTTAAGCAATAAGGACCTTTGGTAATAAAAACTGATGTGAAGAAGGGAAAAAAATTGCTATGGAACAGTATATATGACAGTAGGATAAATTAATCCTCAATTGGACAACAATGCAATTTAAATGTAGAGGGGATTAGGGAAAATTAAAGACCCTTATCAACAAGATGGTGGCTATGGCGACCATGGAAAAGTCTGGACTTGTTTGTGTCTAAGGATCATAAAAGCAATACACACTTTTTTAATGAAAAGTAATTTTAATGATTTAATCAATGAACCAACAAATGTTTATTAAGCATTTACTATATAACGGATAGTATGAGGGGTCCTGGGGATAAAAAGCTAAAGAATGAAATAATCCTTCATCTTTTAGAGCTTCATTGGTTCATAAGGGTGCCTTCCTTGAGAAAAGCCTCTCTAGGTCGACTAGAAACTCTCACTAGGGAAGTAATAATGTGATGATAAAACAGAAACAAAGCTGAGCCTGTGATGCAGTACATAGAAATACTGAAAATGACAGATGTTCTTCCTGAGAAATACGGAAATGTTGTTGTTTGTCAGCCTCGGTTAAGAAAGCACAGGTGGATAAAGTTGTCACAGAGATGTCCGAAAATATGCAAATGAAATCAGTGGATGGTGGAGATGAAGTCAACATTAGACACCAGAAGTAGTCAGAGAGACATCAAGAAAACCAGAAGAGTTTCTGCACATGTCTAGTATCTGCAGCACACAGTGACTGCTCACCCAGTAGAGAAGTCACATGATCCATATAATAATTTGAGAAAGGAAAGTTGAATGATAGCAAAGTAGATAGAGCTGGTGCATAGGAGACCAGTATAATGTTTGCATTGTTTTAAAAGTAACTGATGAAAATTTTATTGGTTTGTTTGAAAAAAAGAATTTGACTTTTTTGTGTTTCAGAAAGTACTTGGCAGGGATGGGGACTATTTTTCCAGTAAGGAAACTCTTTATGAATGCAAGTTGATATTTTTTCCCTGTACCTTAGAGGTCAACAGAGATGCCTAGAATATTAAGAGGGTATGTGACTTACCTAGGGTCACAAAGCCAGTAGGGGTCAAAGGTACAACTTGAATTCAAGTTTTCCTGGCTTTTAAGGCTAGCTCCCTATCTGCTATTTGAAGCCACCTTTCAAAGTATACCTAAGCTGGTAAAAATGATTCAGAATAACTATTTACTAACATGACATATGAGTAACTTAAAATGTGCATTAGAGTAACTCACTGAACAGCATTGTGATGTTGTGGATAAAATGGTAAACCTGCAAACAGGAAGACCTGGGTTCGAATCCTGCCTCTGAAGCTGATTAGCTGTATGACTAGTTGAGTCATGTGATTTCTCTGAACCTCAATTTCCCACCTATAAAATGGGGATAAGAATACTTCTACTCCTGCTTCACAAAGATGCTACGAGGTCCAAATGAGATAATACATGACAGTACTCACCAACCTCAAATAATACAGGAACAATTTATAGTACACATAATAATCACTATGTGAATGCCAGTTATCATTGTCACCATTGTCATTAGTAAAACACAAATGAACAGATTGGTCTGGGTATGATAATTGTTGGAACTGGTTCCTATATTGTCAATTCTTTTGGACCCTATATTATGTATTTTTAAACTTTCTTTATGCTAGTGTTATACCGTGATGGGCCCAGAGCAGGCACTCAGGAAATACGTTTTATTGCTTTTTAAGCCAAAATAGGTGATCTGCCTTTCCTTGAAAATCCTGTCAATGGGAAGAATCGATGAGAAAAAGACTTGAAAATAATTGAGTCAAAATGCGACAAAAAGAGATAACTGCACATAAAGTGAAATTTTAAAGACAGGAAGCACGTCAGGGACCATCTTGTTCCCTGTCTTCCACCCTGCCATTTTACAGATGAGGAGACAGGCCCATTCTTCATCCAGGACTTTTCACTAGCAGACTGAGACACGTCACCGAGGGAACTCTTCACACGCTCCTCATACAACTGTGTGAGCACCTCCTTTCTTCTACTTTAGAAAGTAACCTCAGGGTCACTTTTTATACACAAGACCCCCATGCCATCAGTCCTTTTGGTTTTCATTTAAAAACCACGAGAGATAGGAGCAAGCCACACCACCAGCCACAAGGAGCAGGGATAAACCCCCCCAGAGGCAATGCTGCCATCTTCCCTTCTTTTTGACATTGTTCTAGATGCTCTGTCTTACCAGGGGCTGGTGGAGAGAGAGGGAATGCCTAATAAGAAAGTAGAAAGGGGAGTGGGTTGTTTGTCTGAGCATTGGGGCTACTTTGGTGTTCCCACAGAAGCTAAGGCTGGCTGGTGCTGGGCATGTAGCCTGCCACCACCGCTGAGCCTCCCTCTCGACATCTGGAGTGAAAGGACAATGATCACACCTTTGGCTGTATACCACAGAGAACTGAAATGACGTAAAAGACCATTCATAAATCAAAGGATAGATTCAGTGTGTACAAAAAGGAAAGCTAGCTCCACCGAAATTTCTTTGGGGACAGGAGAAATGGAAGAGGTTTAGGAAACAGGCTTAATTTCCATGTTTTGACCATCAACACAGCTTTTTCTAGCTTCTTCTTGGTGCCTGCTTGTTGCTGATGTTTCCCTCGTCTCCCTTCCTCTAGTCTTCTGGTACTTCATCCAAACCAGTTAATGATGACTAAGCCATGAGGCTTCAATCATTTCCCCCTTGTGGCTTACTCCATGGTTTCACAGGGAATAGTTCCTGCATGAGTTTTAATTTATTTCCTTTTAGGCTGTGACTCTTTACGAGAGTGATTTTGAATCTACAAAGTGGTCAACAAAATGTGAGTTCCTCCTTGTAGGGAAGGTTTTGCTGGTTTGTAGGGATATGTTAGAGAGGTATTTGGCATCCTTTAATTCACCAGGAAGCCCCTTAGAGCATGGCCACGCTCAATTCAACTCAATAAACACCAAGTGCCTACTATGCGCCAGGCATAGTTTCAGTTACTGGGGATACAAAAATAAAAAAAAAACAAATGGAAGGTGGGCAAGGAATACAATAGATACAGAAATAAGTAATTATAAAATCATCTGAGGAGGGAGAGAGTTGGAACTGAAACTAGGGCAGGCCTGCTGGGGATTTCTTCCAGGTGCCAAAAAAAAAGGGGGAATACTTTCTCCTCTTTGTGTGTACATGTGTGCATGTGTTGGGGTGGAGACAGTATACATCTTCCTCTTTTCACACTTTTTAAGTCTTCCACTAGCCTTCATTCTGATCCATGGGGCAGAAGGAGAGAGTGATACAGTGGGATTGCTATATGGGGAAAGAGAGGAGAGAGAATTGATGCAGGTATAGGTTACTTTAGGGTTCTCAGGGTTCTGGGATATAGGAGTTTGACTATCATGGAATGCAGAAGGGCTTCACTCAATCAGATACTGCCCAAAGAAAAGGTGAGCTTAGCTCCTAGGGAGCCCCAGGACTAGCCTAAGGGTCAGCAGGATTCCTGAAGTTTAAGGGCAGGGGTCAGGCAGTGAACTCCTAGAGGAAAGAGGGAGACAGAGGCAGGGAGATCTCAAATTGCAAGTCAGATGTTTATTAACTATGTAACCATGTCACTTAACTTTTCTCAAATTCAGTTTCCTTGTATGCAAAATGGGCTTACTAATACCCATAAACTTTATTTTACAGAGATGTTTGTTAGCATGGTTTGTATCCCTCTCCACCATCATCATTCCCTCCACCCCCTCTCCTCTCCAACCTACCCTCCACCCTGAAAAAGGGAAATTCATCATCATGGAGTCTTCTCTAGCTTTGGTACTCACACCTCATCAGAACCTTCCACAGCCTCTGCCCCAGTGATTGGATGGCTGGAGAGTGGAGCAAAAAAAAATTCATTCCAAAGACTCCATATAAAGAGGGTTCAGAAACCCAGCAAATTCTTCATTTCCCATCAGCTACCCCAGCAATGGGTACTTCTCCTTCCCATCTCTTTTTGGGTGCTGTCCTCCTCCCCCGCCTCCCCATAAACACAATGGATTACAAATTCCTTGAAGGCAGACTGTCTTTCCTTCAATTTGTATTCCTAGCCCTTAGGACAGTGCCTGGCACATAGCAGGTACTTAATAAATGTTTATTTTAGTGGATGTTATAAAAATCAAATGAGATAACTATAAGGCACTTTGCATACCTTAAAGCACTATAGAAATATTAGCTATTTTTATCTGGAATATATATGTGTATGTATATATATATATATATGTATCTAGAATACATGTATATGTATGAGTATGTATTAAGATGTATGTGTATGTATTAAGATACACACATACACATACATATACACACAAACAAGCAACAGAGTGGGTAGAATTCTGAATTTGGTGTCATTAAAACCTTAGTTAAAACTATGCCTTTGACACTTACTAGCTGCATGACTCTGGGCAAGTCACTTTCTTATTTTATTTCTTTATGCCTCAACACCCTAGGTCTTATCTAAGATCAAGGATGGACTATTATCTCTACTTATGGAGAGAATTCTCACACCAGGAGTTTCCTACATTGATGGAGTCACAGATTCATTGTGTATTTCATATTATCCTCTCATATTATCCACCCACTATGGGAGTGGGTGTAGAGCTCAAAGAAGAATTGGCTGTTGAATGGTGGGGGAAGGAGGAGAGTCTGGAAGTGACAGTGATAATGTAGAAATATGCCTCCTCACCCTCCTGGCCCAGTGTGCTGCAGGGCATGAAAGATTCTACATACAATATTGGAGGGGAGAGGCCAGCGATGAACTGGATTCAGGGTGAAACCAGGTCCCTGTGAGGGCAAAATAACGGAAAGGGGCATGAGAAAAAGAAATGGACCATGAGAAGAAGCTTGTTAATGACAGAATGGTGGTTCTGGAGGGCACAACTGAAAGGAAGAGACAAGCAGAATTAGAATTCTAGGCAGACTGAGCTGAGGTTAATGAGTGCAGGTGAGCACGGAATGAGATCTGGGGGAGCCATGTTTTTGCCTAGGCAGCCCCAAAACTCTGAATCACAGGAATACAGACAGGAGGAGAAAAGGCCTTGCCAGCCACAGGATGGTGAATTTTTTCACACTTTGCCTCTTCTTATGCTACTCCATATGCTTGGGATACCCTTCCTCCCTGACTCACTTGTGGAATTCCTAGCATCTTTTAGAGCCCAACTCAAATGCCATATCTTCCATGACACCTTCTCTGATACCATCATGTGGGTACCAACCTTCTTCTTTGAAATGCGTGGCTTTGTTCCATTAGCCTTCCTGTGAGTCAAGTTCCTGAAGTTTAGCATGCAGATTTTGTGACATAAAGTTGGGCTGCTTAGAGGCCTTTTAGCATCCTCCTTGTTTCTTGGTTATGTTCTAGATCGGTAAAGTTGTCACATATCTTAATTCATTATCATAGCTGATATACAGGGTGTTCCTAAAGTCTGGACACATGGGAAATATGGAGTTATTGCATCAAGTTCATGTGAATCTTGCAAAGCGCATCAACCTTTGCATCACAAATGATGGAAATCATATTGAAGATGTAATTTGTTAATAATCCAATTAAATAAAATGTTCTTGAAAATTTCATTCATTTCATTTCTTGAAAATATGCATTTTTGCCTCTGTGTCCAGACTTTAGGAACACCCTGTACATTTACTATGTAGTAACATACTGAAAAAACCTGCTATAACTCCACCAACATATTGACATGTATCAATCCTATTTCACAAGACCAGTGTTAGGAAGGGATTCTGTTTATTCAATATTCAATTCAAGTATTCTCATCTTCCTTTATAATATTGATTTACATAATATACAAAAGAAGAGACAGTAATAGTTTTTAAAATGATATTTTAATTAAGCAACATGCATTCATTTTGTTGCTGCTGTTCAACCACGTCCAGCTCTTCCTGACCCCATTTGGGGTTTTCTTGGCAGAGATACTGGAGTGGTTTGCCATTTCCTTCTCCAGCTTATTTTACTGATGAGGAAACTAAGGCAGACAGGGTTAAGTGACTTGACCAGAATCACAGAGCTAGTTAAGTGTCTGAAGCCAGATTTGAACCCATGAAGATGAGTCTTCCTGGTTGCAAGCCCCTCCGTTCTATCCACTGCACCACCTAGCTGTCCCAAGTACACAGTACGGACTTAATAAATGCTTGGGCAGCTAGGTGGCATAGTAGATAAGAGTACTGGGCTTGGAATCAGGAAGACTCATCTTCATGAGTTCAAATCTGGCTTCAAACATTTAACTACTTCTGATTCTGGGCTAGTCACTTAACCCTGTCTGCCTCAGTTTCCTCATCGGTAAAATGAGCTGGAGAAGAAATTGGCAAACCACTTCAGTATCTTTGCCAAGAAAACCCCAAATGGGGTCATGAAGAGTTGGACATGATTGAAATGACTGAACAACAACTATGTACTTGCTGGGCATTGAAATGTTACAAAATGAAAGGAACTTATATTCTGCTGGTTTCATTGAGCCCCATTACAATATAAATAAAAAGAACTGAAAACCCTACGTTGTTTAAAATTTTTCTCACAGAACTTATGTCCTAACTCCATTATTTGCTTTATGTAGACTTACAACTAACAAACTGAAACTATATATAAAAAATTCAATGGCAAGAAACTGAGAACTGTGCCCAAACTTGTTACTGGCTTGTTTTTATCTCAGCTTAGAGAGTTGAGAGACTGCACTGTATGTACTTTCTGGAATGGGGGCAAGGGGAGTCCAAAGAGTTTAAGTGGCTTCATGTATACAATTACCGCTAGCGAAATCTAAGCCAGTTAGGAAAGAAGACATCATTTTCAGAATTTCCATCATTTCATTATACTCAGTCACTCTGAGGCTATTTTTTTTATGGAGATGCTATATGTAATTACTCTACACAGTAAGACTTAAAACCAATTATTTTGGTTTTTAACTTGGTTAACCTTGATTTACTAAACTCTGTGAAAACCTGCACAGACAGGTTTAGAAAAGGCTAGTTGCAAAGGACATGCACAAACCTGTTTAGAGCATCTATGGACATATGATTTCCTGCTTTCCCCCTCTTTTCTCAATTTGAGTTCCATAAATATCAGTTTAACTGTAATAAAGAGAAGCCACGATTATTCCATTGTGAAGGCACAAAGAGATATGTTTATGAGACACCACTCGAAAATGATTTAAGAGAGTGAGAAGGAAGGTGCCCTGCACGTACTGCATGACAGCAGGAATTCTGGGGAAAAGTGATACCAGCTACAAATGTTTGGATGGTAACTTGTATTCACGTACAAGATGTAGGAGAGGAACAACTCGAAAGCCAGCTTGGCCAGCAGGAAAAACCAAGATAAGGGAAGGGAAACACAAAACACGAGAGGAAAAGGAAAATGAAACAACAGGGATGAGCACATCAGATGGCCTCATCCTATCATAGAGAACCCATCGACAAATTACTAGCAAGTTTTGAAAAACTTCAAAGGAAAAAGAAAACATTCTGCTAAGCTCCAAATTACCCGTAATTTTCTGTTAATAATAATAATAATTTACACTTAGGATCATAGTTTTAGAGCAGGGAGGGATCTCAGAAGCCATCTGGTCCAACCCCTCATTTGAGAGAGGAAGAAACTAAGGTATAGGAAAATTAAGTGATTTGCCCAGGATTACACAGGTATCAAGTGCTGGTGGCAGGAATAAAAACCAGAACTTCTGACTCAAGATCCTGGATTCTTTCTGTTGTGTCACACTGCCTGTAACAGCAACAACAACAACAAACAACAACACCCCACCAAAGTCCATCACATTTCAGTCATTTCAGTTGTGTCTGACCCCATTTTGTGTAATATTTTGCCATTTGCTTCCCCAACTCATGTTACAGATGAGGAAACCAAGTGACTTGCCCAGGGTCACACAGCTAGGAAGTATCTAAGGCCAGATTTGAACTCAGGGAGATGAGTCTTCCTGACTTCAGGACCATCTCTCTATCCACTGTCCCATTTAGCTACCCTTCTGTCAGCACATTATTCATGTTGTGGCAAGGGCGATGGCGTGTGTACATGTGTGGTATGTGTGTATGTGTGTATATGTGCTTGCATAAAACAGTAAATTAAAGGAGTGCCAGTCAGGGTGATATATAGTGGGTACTCTATCTGGCCCAGAACTACTTTAGGGACTATGAAGACCTGGCAGGATCTTTGAAATACTGGCCAATGGGCTTTGGTGATACGACTAACCCCATTAGCAATCCTGCCAGTGTCTGAAAACCTCTCCCATGAATCTAAAAACCAGAGGGGGTGCCATAGAGTTGGAAGCTGACACTACTCAAATCTGCCACGATGAACAGCTTGATTAGGAAGACAATAATTTTAATAATAGTTTTAAGTTCTCATACCACAAGAAGGCAAGATAAGTTGGAACAAATCAGAACTAACAATACCCTACCCTCTGAAATGCTTGAGTGTTGATGGTGAGAACCATTAAAGCAGAAAATGAAGAATCCACATGAAAGAGACTGAAGACACATGTGTCTTTAATATGTGCCAGTGCTACTCAGAAAACAAAAGACTATCTGAAATTCTTAATTTTCTTAATAACAACTGAAAGCAGAGCCCCAAAAGGTTAAGGTGATATAAGAAGCCAAAGCAGTTCAAAGAACAAAACAAACAACTTAATATCATTCAAAAATTATGCTAGAGAAGCTTGAGAAGCAAAGAAATTAGAAGAGATAGAACCCTAAAAGAAGGATGTAGAAAATTTCTAGTTGTCTATCTAGACAAGATGCATCTTCCTTTTTTCTCCACTTTTCTGCAAAACTGGAAAGTCACAGGTTTGGATAAGATCCATGATTACTGGTTCAAATGTTCTGTAGCAGTGTATAAACTACTAGCAAAGCATTTCTTAGTTTTCTTTCTGATTCAAATCTGATCTCATCTTTTTTAAAAGAAATCATCACATTTATTACCAAAAGATGAGAATAACTGTGACTTCCCCAATAAAAGTGAATTATATGTTTATGTATGTTATGGAAAACACTAAGCTTATAACATTAAAACCCCCTATAAACATACATACACACACACACATGAGCGCGCACGCACACACACACACAAACACACATACACGTTGGTCAAAGAGCAAAAAAGGTTGCAGAGATGCCAACCCTAAGCACCATAACATTTACATGACATTTCTTCATTATTACAAAAGCAGTAGTTCCACAGTCAATGCTTAAGTTATGTACTGCATATTATGTACATATGTAAATACATATATATATATATATTAAAATTCAAGTATACTGAGAATGCTAGCACCTTTTACATTCACACGGAAAATTGTTCTCTTTTGAAAACATGCTACCCACACAATAGCATGAAGTACATCTGATATAAAATGTGGTTTTTTCTAGAACACAGTTTAAATCTGATATGATTCTACTAAGCATTAAATCCATGATCATTCCTCTTAAAGAGAAGTGAATATGGCTTTTAAATCAGAGGGAGTTCTGCCCAAACATTACCAAAATATTGTATTAAACACTTAATGTATATGATTCGTCAAGTTACATAACCCCCATGGAAAGTATATTAAATGGCTACTTTATCCCAAAGAAACTTTTTTCCAGCAATAACAAAATGCCCCTTGGACTTGATAGGTGGTGAAATTTTTAATGTGCACCAACGAAGAAGAGAGACTGAAGACTTTAAAGCTTGAATCTAGAGGTCAAATTGGATAAAGATGATACTTGATTTCTCTAGCAAAACACATTCAGCATAAAGCTATCTAGGAGAAAGTTGATGTTATGTATATTTAAAAAAGAAAAGAAAAAAACTGACAGGCATCCTGAAATCAAGATGAATGTGAAGAACCCATTTAAAATCATTAAAATTTATGCGATACCAGCATTAACATACACTTTTAGCATAGTAAAATAGACAACAGATTTGTGTTCAGATAAAAACCCATACAACGTTAATGATGAACTAAAAACTCATCAACCCATTGCGGCTATAGAAATGATCAATACTTCCTCACCAAAAAGGAAATTTAAATTTTTTTTTAAATTTTATTTCATAAAGAAACTAAAAAAGCACAAAACAAGTATACAATATGTGGCTGGATTTGAACATAACTGAAAGTGGTTCATCTCTGAAAAGAAGTTATGAAATAGTTAAGACATAGGAGTGGAATAAAAAATCTATTCAACAGCGACATCCATGTGAATTCAAGAAACTGGAACAAATGGCTGAATTTGTTTATGACAGTAATTCAGGAATAAGTCATTGCCACCAGAAATTATAGAAGAGCTATCCTAAAGATATCCAGACCAGGACAGATTGTGCAATGACATTGTAGAAACTGTGCAATAATACATCACTGAAGAGGCAAAAATTTAGCATCCACTGGATGCCTGGAAAGATGTGATCAAGGCTATACATCAGAAACTCACTATTCTTTATACATGAATAGATAATAAATATTAATTCCACAAATACAAACCCTGAAATACCATTCAGAATTCAACATTTCACTCCTCTGCTCACAAACCTCTTGTAGCTCACCATTACCTACAGAAAGAAGTCCTAATATTATAGACCTTTGGCAAACACACACACACACACATATTTAGATATTTATTTTTGCCAAATGATGTGGAGTAGAATTTGGTATGATATGAGTCTGCTTTGGATGTTCTTCAAGGGAATTTCTTAGCATAAGTGTGAGAAAGAATCTGTTAAATTCATTCAGAGACTGAGTGCTATACTAGAAAGAGTAAGAATGTGGGCTTAATTCCTGCCTCTGATACTTTCTAGTGTGTGACCTCAGCTCACTTAGTCTTTCTAGACCTGAGCTCAGTTTTCCAATTCCAGATCTAGACTATATTCCCGGTGACCTCCAGTGAGAAATGTCAGGGCATGGGCCCTCAAAAAGGCCTTGTTCTATCTACAACTTTATCCAGACCATTGCTGTTCTCCCCTTCTCTGTCTTGAAGTCTAAATCATCATCCTTTATAACCCTGTTCAGTGACCATTGTTCCTTTTTGTGTCTCCATGTACTTATCACTGTCTCTCTTTTTTTCTCCTTTAATCCCTACCTTAGCTAGAGAGATTCTATTTCGTAAAAACAAATAAGAAAAACCTGACCATGTTTGTAAAGATCTTCAATCTTGAAAATTACACCTCCCTATTTGCTTTGTGTTGTGGGGGAGGAGGGGCCCTGAAGAGAGAACATAAGAGCTCAGGGAGGCAGGTTGGGCATGAAAGGCTTGCTGACATCATAGGGGTTAGGCGAGTGGGGGAAGGGGAAGAGGACAATGAAATAAAGAATGGTGAAAACTGATTGTTATAGGAAAAAAAAAGATAAAAACATAAAAAAGAAAAGAAATTTACATAACTATTATATATTTTAAAGGGATAGCAAGTTGTACATCATAGATTTACAGTTTCATGTACAATCATATTTTTTATTATACTATGTTATGGAAATGCTTGTTTTATCCCATAAATTAAAAATAAGATAAATAAATGGGAAAAAAAAACATCATGGGAAGAGAACTGAGCTAAGAGTCAGCAGAGTCCTGGGTTCTCCACTACAAAATCAAAAAATATTGGCTCCACAAATGACTTCAAAGGACATATGATGTAACTTCTTCCTTTTCACAGATGAAGAAACTGAAGCCCTGACAGTACAGTGATTTCTTTAAAGTTGCGTTGCTGACAACTAACAGGGCCAGGAACTGAACCCAGTTCTTAGGACTTCTAGAGTCTAGGAGTCATAAAGAAGTCCAGAGCTCTTTACATTCTGCCACATAGCCCTTAATGGACAAGGCAATTTACCTGAATCTCAGTTTCTTTTTCTGTAAAACAGGGATAACAACGCCTTCCTTATCTACCTCTTAGAATTGTGTTTGGGTCAATTGTGATGATGTACATGCAACTATTTTGCTAACTATAATAAGCTATGTAAAACCAAGGTATTATTATTAAATCCCCAGATTCTCCACAGCGTTTCACTACCTCATCCCTTAAGATATATGTTCAAAGAGTATCTAGGCTTCACTACATTCATACAGGTGAATTTTTGTCTGGATTGCCTAAATTCTATGGCAAATGACATTTAACGCATCAATAAGCATTAATTAATTTTAAGAGTGTGTCTGAAACATTAGGACCTAATTTTCATGTATCAAAACTTGCCATTATTACTGGCGTGTGTTGGGCCTATGTGAGTTGGACAATGATTGAGATATTTTGGACCCCAAAACTTTTAACTTGAATTTTCTGGAGAGTCCATGCAGCACAAATTCATTGGATTCCTATTCAATCCTGCTTCAATTTTATGAATGGTATAACTGTCATAATACAGACCAAAGTGAATATTGCTTAAGATATGGTGAATTTTGGTCCATCAATGCTATCTTCCAATAAACAAAATTAGTCCAGCAACTTGCCCATTGGAGGCAATATGGTAGAAAAGAAAGTGTGCCACACTTATAGATGGAGCACAAGCAGATAAAGCTCTGCTCTAAAAGGGAATATCAATTCCCAAGAAGCTGAAATATCTTGAAAAGCATTTCATTCTACTACATTTAGTTTATTTTCAGCAAACAAGATTTGAAAGTGATAAATGAAATAGTAGGGACCTTAGAAGAAAAGCAAAAACGAAAATATTGTTTGCTACCTGTGACAAAAAGAAACTGAAACGTTTGGACCTAATTTTCATGTATCAAAACTATACACACACAAGCACAGATGCACACACGTGCACACACACACACACACACACACGCACACACCCCTGAAAACATCAACTGACTATAACATTGGCTAACATTTATATAGTACTTTAAGGTTTGTAAAAGCACTTTCCAAATATCTCATTTGATTCTCATAACAACCCTGGGAAACATACGCTACTACCCCATTTTATAACTGAGGAAACTGGAACAAAGATCAAGTGACTCATCCAGGGACCCACAGCTAGTGTCTGAGATAGGATTTGAACTCAGATCTTCTTGACCCCCAGGTCCAGCACTCTATCCACTACACAAATAACAGGTGACTTTCATATGGTATTTCATATTTCAAAAAAGCACCTCATGTATATGATCACATTTGGTCTTCCCAGCAACGCTATAAGCCTATGGGACTAATTTCCATTTTACAGATGAAGAAACAGGCTTAAAAAGGCTAAGCTGGCCAAACTTGCCAGTATCAAGCAAGTGGCAGACTCAGAACTCAGGCCCAGTTTGGTCTCTTTTCACTATAACAGGTGATTTAAAACACACACACACACACACACATACACACACACATAATTTTTTAAAATCCCCATTTAATCCTAGTGCCCTAGAGTTATTTTTTTTCTTATTTGAGGGGATTTCACTTCATGAGATATTATTTGTAAAGTGGTTAATACAGCACCTGGCACATAGTAATCACTATATAAATAAATACTTATATCTTTCCCTCCTTTCTTCTTCATCTTCTAATTCCTGTCCTTCATTTTTCCATTGAATAAAATGGAATTCAATAAATATTTGTGAATCATAAAAATTTGTGAATTTACTATGTACAGGGTGCTCTACTAAAGCCCTGATCCACTGTTTCATCATTCAGGGTTGATAACACTGGGTTCTCTAAGGCTGAGCAAATAAATCCCATGCCCTATCAGGTCCTACCAATGTGGAGAGGCTTCAAGTATAGGCCAGTAACCTTCAATAGCTTTTTTTAATGTTGCTTAGCTTAGCCTCAACCAGTAGTGGAGGCATTATTTTCTTCATGATCTGACAGAAAACCCAATAATCAATTAAAAAACCAATCATATCCATTGGCAGTGGCCCAGGTAACTCTCTAAGACTCTAAATTGTACATGAGTTGTATATCTGCATATGTGGATGAAGGTGACATTGGAAGTCAGTGTGTCAGCCAGTCAAACATTTAGTATGTACCAGGCACTATGCTAAGTGCTGGGTATACAAAAAGAAACAAAACCAAAACAAGGTCCATGCCCATAAGGATCCCTCATATTCCAATGAAGGAAAAAGTATGACAATAATTAGTTACATGAAGGGGAGATTGAATGGTACTAGCTACCAAGGGCTTGTGGGGGAAGGAGGGACCCAGTAGGAAAGACCTCATGCAGAATAGGAGGATTTGAGCTGAGTTTTGATGGAAGCCAGGTAAACTAAGAGAGAGAGAGGTGAAGGAGAGCCTTCCGAGCATGAGGGGAGCCAGTGCTAAGGCCCAGAGATGGGAGATGGAGAGGGCCATAGAGCTGAGTCACAGAGTGAAGTGTAAGAAAACTGGGAAGATAGTAAGGGGACAGGTCATAAAGAATGCTAAATACAAAACACATGTCTCTGTAAGTAACAGGAAACATTGACGTTTATTAAGCAGCGAGGAGTAGAAGGATGTGATCAGACCTGAACATTAGAAGAATCGCTTTGGTAACTCTATGTAGGGCAGATTGGAATGAGAAGAGATTTAAGGCAGGGAGAACAATGAAAAAGTTTTTGCAAGAGTCTAAAAGAACAGTGACTCGGGCCTGAATTAAGACTGATAGCTGTGTAAATGGAGAAAAGGGGATATATTCAAGAGATGTTGTTAAGATTAAAAATGACAAGATTTGACAGTAGAACGGATGTCATATGCAAGAGTGAAGTTGTGTTTGTCCTTTGCTTTCGAAAGGACCATGTCATCAGGGAAATGTTGACTTTGATTTGAATGAGGGAGGGCTGTGCAAGGTCACCAGCCTCACTTTCTCCTCCACAGCCATTTGGATCCAGTTGATGGGGTTTAGACTGTGGGAACCCCCTTGAACCTCACCTTGAATCTTCCCACTTGATCTGGCTTTTCATGCCCAAATAGCCTAGTTTAGCCTAGCCTGGCCTAGCCTTCCATTGTCTGGCTACCTCTGGATTGCCTTCTGGCTGTTTCCCACCCTTGATCCTGATCCAAATATCTACACCCTAGCTCTATTACCCTAGATCTCTTATTGTCTGTCATCTCCAGGTAGCCTTCAGCCACTTCCCATCCTTAATCCCATTCTCTTGGTTCCTAGAGTCTGACCTCATCCCAGTCCCATCAAGCTCCTCCTTAGACTCCTCCTCAAGACCCTCCCTAAACCCCTCCTCCCATCACCCCAGGACCACCCTAGATCCCTCCTACAATCTTTGTGTATATAAGTTTCATCTTGCCTCCATGAAGGCACTCAGATTCAATGTAGCTCAGTAGATTGAATCTGGCCCACTTGTGAAAACAGGCATCACAAATGGCAAGATTTCTTAAGACAACCCAATATGGCAAACACTTAATAAACTTTGTCTTTTTCCTTGGCTGAGTCTAATTCTTTCAGCAGGACCCAGCATGTCAGTATTTGGGGTCTTGAGCATCCTTCAACCCCAAACCTCATCGCAGTGACCAGATATTCATCAGGATGACTGGAGATGACCCGGGATGCAATGGGAGACTCTGGAGTGAGGTAACACCCATTCAATGAATAAGCCTCTTTAGGAAGTGAGTCAGGGGATGGCCCCTTTAATTAGAAAAAAAAAATCAAGCTGGGAGGGGAAGACCCTCAGGGTTGCTGTCCCAAAGAGAAACAGTTACTTTGGACATTCACTCTAAGCCAGGAGGGCCCAAAATACAGCCATTAAGTGAAGCTTGGACAGGGACCTATTGTGGTCCAATAGCCTGGGAGACTGGAAGGATGGGTAGTACCTTGATAATTATAGGAAAGCTGGGAAAAGGGTGGGGGGGTGGGGCTTGAGCAAAAAGATGAGTCTTGTTTTGGACATGTTGAGTTGGACATGCCTACAAGATATCCAAGTCAAGAGATCCAAAAGGACAGAGACAGATCAATGAAATCACAGATGTGGGTGTAATGGCAAGCAAAATGAGACAGGTTCAGGGGGATCTTTTTTGTCTTGGAGTGTTTCTCAGCACTAAGACAATGGAGAGTCATTGAATTGTATATGATGTGGTGCTGGTGGTTGGAGCTTTCCCACACTCAAAATGGTGAGCCTTGGAGCCCTGAGGGGCCCAAGATGGGTATATAAGATTCAATGTTGGTGTTTGACTTTTGGGAGTACACTCACTGAAAGAATATGGGAGATGAGACTCTGGGTAAGCTGTTGAACCCGCACACTGCGCCCCCCCCACCCCCATCGTTTTTGTAACCCAGACAGATAGATGTTGGTGCTTCTCTGGTAACTACGAATTGTGATTTGAATCAGACAAGGTCTGTCGATGTTTGTAATTTCTGTTGGTATTTGCCTTGAAGTTCAGGGGCAGTGATCTTTTCCCCTGAACTCAGTGAATGATATATGTATGTTTGATTAAACTGAGATTGTAAACCCCTTAAAGTTGCTTTCCTTAGAAAAGCGGATCAAAGAACCTGTATTAGTGGCCTTCTGTGTGCTGGTTGTTGTTGGTCTTACACAGCCACAGTAGCTGCTAGCAGATTGTTGCTACAGTGGGAAAAAAACAAACAAGCCCTAAAATTAGTGAACAGTGGCCTCTTGGAAAGTGGAATGGTGTGATAGAACAAGCATTGGATTTGTGTTTAGAAGGTAAAGATTTGGTGCAAATGCTAACTTTTCCCCTAACTGCCTGTGTAATTTTTTGCACATCATTTCTAAGGACCACAGTTTCCTTATGTATAAAATTGTGGATTTTGGACAAGATGAACATTAAGGACCTTTCCAGCACTAGATGCTTTGTGGTCCTTTTTGCTGTGCTACTTTCTGTAAACCCTCTTTTCAGTCAAATTCTACAGCTTTGAGAGTTGATGAACGTTGAATCCCCTCTGCATCTCATCTCCTTTGTTCAGTCTCCTACCTACATATCTTTCTTTAACATCTGCTCTCCATGCCAATTCAATTCAAGAGAGTAAACCACTTTCAACACATGTTATCACTTTCCTTTTATCTCCTTCCCATTATGCTTATGTTTACAAATCCTCATTTTCCTTTCCCAATTTCTCTAATTCTATATTTTCTTTCCACCTCCCAATACCATATATCTTATTCCTGGGTTGCCTGACATCATTGTCATCATCATAGCTCATAGCTTGTAAAGCAATTTCATCATCATTCATTTCAATGTTTTCCATTTCTCCATTTCATTCCTATTGCTATCACAAATGCTCAAATCTTCCCATTTCATCCTTTAAATAAACTTGCTCTCTTAGTTTTTGCAATTAATGTTGTAAAACATTGCATTATTCCTGGTAACCTCTTCTCCCCAAACCTAGACACTCCTTAAAGTTCAATGCAAAAGCCATCTCCTTTATGTAGGCTGGCCTAACCACCTCTGCCCCGATTGGTAACTCCAGGCATCATCTCCTTTATTTTCTTCCTCAAAACTTCCCCCCACCTCACCAACAACTTGGACTCTTATCTCTAGAAAAAGCCTAAGATTCAATAAGCAAGTTTTTTTTTTTTTAATCTTGCCCAGAGTCAGGGCTATACATTATTTACTAGCCACAATTTCCAAACCATTTTACACATAAGGAAATTGATGCTGAGAGATGTAAAATGTCTTGCTCAGGGTCACACAACTAGTGTATGAGACAAGCTTTGAACAAAACTAGGGTTTTCCTGACTCCAAGTCAAACATCCTATCTACTACACCTAGCTGACCCTAAATGTCAATTAATATTATGTACTAAGAACTAAGCAATGTCATATGTCGTAGTGGTAGTTCCAATTACAAAGGGAAATACTATATTGTGAATGTAGTTAACCAACACCCAGAATTCCTCCTCAATATTTCCCATCTTTGGATAAATCACAGCAACTACAGTTTGGACAGGGTGGTTACCTTACTTCCATAGCTGCCTACCCCATGGTTAGATGAGCACACATCATCTAATTCTTTTTTAAATTTAATTTATTTATTTTTGGTTTTCAACATTCATTTCCACAAAATTTTGAGTTAGAAACTTTCTCCCCATCTCTACCCTCCCCCTACCCCAAGATGGCATATATTCTGATTGCCCCTTTCCAGTCTACCTTCCCTTCTATCACCCCACTCCCCCTCTTATCCCTTTCCCCCTTACTTTCTTGTATGGCCAGATAGATTTCTATACCCCATTGCCTGTATATCTTATTTCCCAGTTGCATGTAAAAACAATTTTCAACATTTGTTTTTAGGACTTTGAGTTCCAAATTCTCTCCCTTCTTCCCTTCCCACTCACCCTCCTTGATAAGGCAAGCATTTCAATATAGGTTATACATGTATCATTATGCAAAACACTTCCATAATAGTTATGTTGTGAAAGACTAACTATATTTCCCTCCATCCTATCCTGTCCCCCATTTATTCAATTTTCTCCCTTGACCCTGTCCCTTTTCAAAAGTGTTTGTTTTTAACTACCCCCTCCCCCAATCTGCCCTACCTTCTATCATCCCTCCCCTTTATTCCCTTCCCCCCTAGTTTCCTGTAGGGTAAGATATCCAATTGAGTGTGTGTGTGTGTGTGTGTGTGTGTGTGTGTGTGTGTTATTCCCTCCTTAAGCCAAATACGAGAAGAGTAAGGTTCACTCACATCATTTAATTCTATCTTTTATTCCTGTTCATGCCTTACTAAATTAGGTCAGACTATGGGGAAAAGAAAGATTAAAGGCATCCCTAATCCCCAAATCCCTGATAATTCTTCTTTTAAGGAAACAACTAATTTGTGAAGAATTTGTTTCTTTGTTTTCTAAATTATTCCTTTACTCTTAGTCTCTACCGTATGTCAGTTGATCCCCTTCCCTTCTTGTTAAACTGCATCCCTAGTCCAACCTCCTAGCACCTCCTGGTATAAATATACTATTATACCTAGCTCACTCCAACCTGACATCTCCAGAACATAGCCCGGGCTACTGAGCCCCAACATGTAGCTTTATGTTTTGGTGCCAGAAAGGGGTGAATATTCCTTAAATGGAGGAAATGCTTAATCAAATTAAAAAGGCTCTGTGGCTGAGGCACTCTCTTGGGATGCCAGAAAAAAAATCACTAGAGAGAAGGAATTTGTAGGTAGGAAGAATTTGGAACCATTGCAGGGCTAGAGTGAAACCGAGGCATCAGGGAAACAGTACTCTGTTGGGGGAAGTGTGAGGGTCTAATTGGAAGTTCATTCTCCTCCAGGACCTTACATTTTTATATGCCATATAATGGTCTGGATAGCCCTATTTGCGTAAGATTCCCACTTGTGGCTCTGGAGACTTCGCATATATAGGAGTAGATGGACATGACTGGATCAAAGAGGCAGATTCTTGGGATTAGAGAAGAGAGATGGAATGATGTGGCTGATAAATGGAGAGAGCAGCAAAGGAAATGAAAGTCATTGGCAATATGATCTATGTCTGATGGGAGTAAATTTTAGAGGCAGTCTCAACACTGTTTGAAGTCAATGAGGGTTCTGCATGTGAGCTTCAGAGAAAATTGAAAAAAAATAGGCTCACATAACTGAGCTTTACAGATTTCCCATGTCCCATTTCAATGCACAATGAAACCCCTATGTGGATTATGTATTATTTCACTCCTATTTTTCTACACAGAAGATTGGGTTAAGTAAAGACCATAGATGTACTTTGCTTCCTTTATTCACTTCTTCACAAGAGATCTTAGAAACCCATCGGAAATCAGATTTGACTCTCTGTTGACTAACACACTATAGAAGAATTCTATCTAAAGTATTTGTAGATATGACAGTAGATATGCTTAGCTTTCCTTTACATAAAATGGTAGTAAAAGCCTTGGTTTTGAACCTCCCTTCCCCTGGTTAGCTGTGGGCAAGACAAAACCTCTTTTGGAGCCCTCCTTTTGTAATTTGTAAAGTGGGGATAAAGAATATTTGCATTCACAGGGGGGTTGTGAGGCATACCTATCAGGATTATAAAAATGTGATCTATTGATATTGTCTCCCTTATCTAGTCCCCCCATGCCAGTCTTTTTAAGCAAAGATTTTATATGCAATTTATCGAATCTACATTTCCTGTCCAAATTTTGTTTTTGTATGCACATAGACCCATGCTTGTTCATCTTGTGAGATATATTTGAGACTGTGAGTGAATATGCTTGTGCTCAGATTTCCACACCTCAGAATTGGCCTTGTCTAGAACCTCTGAGCAAGGCTATGGATGTGCAAAGACAGGTTTACTTGATTGTATGGGCTTGGGATCCTGCCAGTGCCTGCTCTAAAGTAAAAGTACATTATACTGCATATCGTCATGAATCCACACCAATACTATGTTACTCTTACAAAGATTTGGAAGAGCCTGATGCTGGCAAAGAAGGAAACAACTGGGACTGGAGAGAGGGGGAAGACCAGCGGAAAAGAGAACAATTGACACTACGAAGCTGTTTTTGAACTCTCTCTCTCTCTAACCTCAACAAAATTTTCCTATCCAGGTAGCTATTTTCACTTACGATGGCTGCTGTTGTTCTTGGATCTGGCTGTGTTTGTGAAACCAGACCAACTGCACAGCATAGACAGTATTCCCTTCCCAAAAACAATAACTTTATTATTTTAATTTTACAATTAAAACAACCTTTCTGAGGGCACAGTGAATTAGTATGACATTTGGGGGAAGATCCCCTTACAAGCAGGTCTTCTGGCATATTTTATATCTCTAGTTAATCTATTCCTCCACATACACACAGCTAAAATGTATCTTTTTTAGCTCAGAAATTTCATTCTCAGTGGCTTATATTTTCTCCTGTGGCTCAGGGCCTCTGTTCAATATCTGGGTGGCATGGCTCATTTTCCCTGAATTCAGATATTTTGACAAAATTAAATTATCTTTTACTTTGAAGCTAGTGTGAGCTTTTAAGTTTCTTCCTCAAACACATTCAGGGGTGGAGGGAGATAGGAGGGAGGAAAAAAGAGAGGAGAGAAAGAGAGGGAGGGAAGGGGAAGGATGGGAAAGAAATAGATGGGGGAGAGAGGAGGGCAAGGAGGGAAAGAGAAAGGGAGGAGAGAAGAGAGGGAGAGACAAGGGGAGAGGGGGAGAGGGAGGGGGACGGGGAGGGAGAGAGGGAAGAGAGAGAGAGGAGAGGGGGGAAAGAGAGAGAGAGAGAGAGAGAGAGAGAGAGAGAGAGAGAGAGAGAGAGAGAGAGAGAGAGAGAATGAGAATGAGAATGTTTTAAAATACAGGAAATGCACAGAAAATGTAGAGTTCAGCTGGAGCCACTGCTTCCCCATGTTCTTTTCTCCCTCCCCCCAGCACCAGCTTTTAATTTTCAAAAGCTCTGCAATTGCTTGGTGTGGTTTCAAGAGCAGGGGTGCCATTCTGCCTGATGATGGCTCTGCTGACGTCAATGGCATTCTTATCATGCTTAGTGCGACATCAGAAACCAGCCCTCAGAGGCTACTCTTATTCAGGGCTTGAGTTTTCAGTAATCTGTGGAATGGAATTCTGAAGCAAAAGGGAGTCAGTCCTCCTTCCCCTCCTACCACCCTATCTTTAAGCACAGCACCAAGTAAGCCAGTAAGTCCATAGTCAAAAGTGCAGCTTGATACAGACAGGGTCAATGCTACAGAACCCTTTCAGGTACTGAGGAGGACACTGGAAATAATGGTGTCAGGAAAGAAGAGGCCCCTGAGAGAGGGAAGAGGGCTGATAGAAAATAATTAATTAGCTTTCATAGAAGCTAAATACCTGCATGTGTATGTATCTCTCTCCCAGTCAAACCTAAAAGAGACTCCCTGGTGAGATCAATGAACACTGCTTCTGATTATCCACTAGTTTCTGCTAAGAAATGATCTATGGTTAACCCTCCAGTGCACTGCATAATCCCCAGTCTTCCAAACATTCCTAGCTTAGATCCGAAGGACACAGGAGTCAGGACTAGCTCCCAGAATAAAGTCCAGATTCATCTCTTCAGAGTGCTACAAAGCCCTTCTTTCTGATTTTTCATGAGGATGAAGGGGGAGAAAAAGCAGTAGCTAAATAAGAGATTAACATTTAGCATTTTTAGTAAATACTCATGGAGCTTTAAGAAACAGTAGCTTAAAAGATGCATTTAAGAAAAAATAACAATAGATGCTATATCTGCTGTTCCATTTGTTTTCATCAATTTGAAAAAAATGATTAAAAAAAGGCAAGCATATTTTTCCTTAGGGTGAGAATAATTTCTTAGTCTAATGTAGGGATTATTAACCAGGGTGTATTGACAGATTTCAGGGGTTCCATGAATTTGGATGGGGGAAAAATACATCTTCATTTTTCTTCACCTCTAGCTGTAATTTAACATTTCCTTCAATTAAGAATATGGACAGCAAATATTATGAGAAGGGGGCCAAAGATTTCACCAGACTGTCAAAGAAAGGGAGACTGTAATGCTGTTTTGATTAAGAACTCTTGATCTAATTCCACACACTAAAACAATTTTGGAGATAAATAGCTGTATTCCAATCAAGGTGGTTTTCAGATTTTCAAGGTTACTGCAGGCAGAGGTGGGATGGGCTGGGGATGTGAATATCCACTTTGCAGCTGTCTCTGCCTCATATCCCAGGTACAGAGAAATCAAACGGGACTCTGGAAGGTTCTAACAAGATAAAATCTACCCCTAGGAGAAGATGTATCTAATTGTGACAAAGGAGAAGGCTCAGACTTCTCTGGCTTTGATCCTTAGCCTCGGGCATTATTGTGGCTCAACACAATAAGACTGCTTTCAATTGGTTTGACATTCGATTCTCTTTCACTAGCCTATTAAAGAAATTCTTTGGAAGCTATTATCATGCTTAGGAAAACTGAGGACTAAGAGTCCACAAAGGTCTTGCTTTCTAATTTTTACCCTAAAAACAAGCCACATCTCAGATGCAGGTAATTAAGTCATTGAAGAAATCATTTGTTATATGAACTGTGTAATCCACAACTCAATCAACAACAATTTATATTCTTGGGAGTTTAATGCTAAAGAGTTCAACAGAATTAGAGTTGAAAGGGACTATTTAAGATCATGCATTGATGGCTTAGAAGAGTTGATTGTTAAATTCTCAGTATGGGCATCTACACCTTAGAAACAAGCAAATATTAGAAATGAAGGCTTAATTGTTTTGTTAATTGTTTAGGCTTAAGAAAGTGATGGGAAAATGCAGATTAAATTTAAAAGTGTATCCTTCTCACGTTCCCCCCCAGAGAGCTGGTTGTAAATCATTTACCAGCATACTTCTGACCTAATACTACCTCCTTATTTAATAGATGAAAAATTGAGGTCCTGGGAGAAGTTAGTGGCAAGAGAGAGGATTAAAACCAAAGCCAACTAAGCCTCAGTGAATGGTTTGAATTTTTTTTTTCTTGGCAACACTGTCCTCTGCAGCCATTACCCCACCTTATACTGCCAGTCAGCATCTGTCCTGGGATAGGCACCTAGGTCCCTTAAAGCCCAGTCCAGCATCCCTTTGTCTATATCACATTGCCTTATCACAGGCTTTTTAATTTACATTGGAATGATCATATATAATGGGCTGCTAGGTGGTGCAGTAGAGAGGAATGCTGGACCTGGAGTCAGGAAGACTTTTCTTCCTGGCTCAAATCTGGCCTCGGACACTTACTAGCTGTGTGACCCTGGGCAAGTCACTTCATTCTGTTTGCCTCAGTTTTCTCATCTATAAAATGAGATGGAGAAGCAAATGGCATCTTTGCCCAGAAAACCCCAAATGAGGTCATAGAGAGTTGGAAATGACTAAAAATGACTGAACAACAACAAATGGAAATGGAGGAAAGGACCAGGTTACGGAGGGCTTTAAAAGTCAAAGGATTTTCTATTTTATCCGGGAGGTAACAGAAAGCTACTACAGTTTGATAAATGGGAGGGATGATTATGATCAGTCTTGCACTTTAAGATCAGTTTGACAAGGAGATCAGGGGGCTCATCAGTGGCTATTGTTATAGTCTAAGCATGAGGTGATGGGAACCTGCACCAGGATGGTAGAAGTGTAAGAGGAGAGAATATGTAAGAGATGGAAAAAAAAATAAGACTGACAAGCTTGGGCAACAGACTGAGTGTACAGAGTGGAGAGTCAAGAACCAAGGATGATGCCCAGCTTTTGAAGCTGAGTAACAGGAAAGATGGTGGTAGCATCTTCCTAGCTCTAGGCTGAATTGCCCAAACACTCCTTCAAATCAATTTAGCTTTTTAGTCATCAACTGAGCTGTGCCTAGGTCATAACTGAAGATGAAAACCTTGTATAGTAGAAGAGTCTAGACTTTTTTTTTGTTTACTAATGGTTCCAGTTTTCTTAAATGAGTTTCAATTTTGTGTCTAAATCCTGGGTAATCCTTCCACATTGCTAAATTAAAATACATTGCCAAGATCTTTAATATAGCTGAAGGCTGAATGTTGCTTTCTTTTTTGTTTTTAGGGAGCTTTATTCTATTCCCAGGAAAAACATCATAGTGGAATGAAAAGAAATGAGTTAGGCATAGAAGTTGGATGGTCAAAAATAATAAGAGAACCTGGCCAAAACTGAATTTCTTTGGGCTCTATTTATTTGAACATAAAATTCTCATTATTTGCTTTCATCCCCCAAACATATTCTTTTTAGGGAAGAATACTATGATATTAAAATAATTAAAAACACTAATAGTCAGAATTTATATGGTACATTAAGGCTTGTACAATGCTTTACATATGCTACCTGATTTATCCTCACAATAACCCTGGCAGTTAGGTGTTATTATTATCATTCCCATTTTACAGATGAAGAAACTGAGGCAATGATGTGACTTGCCCAGGATCACACAGCTAGTAAGTATTGGTTATCAAATTTGAGCTCAGGTCTTTCTGAATCTAAGTTCAGAGCTCTCTCCACCAAACCACAATTTCCTCCTGTAATTCATGTGGCAGCTTCCATGTTGGTTCACTTATACATGCAGGTGACATAGTGAAGTGGGACAATGGGGACAGATGGAGAAACAGAACAATTAGTTTTCCTTCCTCGGAATAAAGGAGTGATTTATTCATCGTGTTATTAGAGCTGTTCAGAGTAGAACAATCATTTTTAATGGATCTTCCTAGAAAATCAAGGAAATGTGAACAAATTGTGGCTCTTCAGTCATCACTATGAACTTTTATGGAAGATAGCAGGAGCTGATTTTACATGGAATGCTTGACTGATGAATATCAGGTAGATGAAGGGGCATGCTGGTAAATGTTTAACCACCAGCTTTCCACAGTATAGCACACACTTAAATTTAATCTGCATTATTAACATTTCTCCATTACTTAAGTCTAGAAATCAACAAAACAATAAATGAAGCCCTAATTTGTAGCATTTGCCAATTTTTAAGGTATAAATGTTTACGATGAAAATTTAACAATCATCTCTCCAGCCAATACATGCTAATTCCATTGCATCCTTTGGTAGACATGACAGTTCTGTACTCATTTAACTGCAGCATTTGGGGTATTATTTTAAAGTTGCTTGATGAGAACAACCAGAGAACTAACCAGTAATTTTTGCACCAGGGAAAGCAGCACCTCGGGGCTGTTTGAAAGTACTAACCTTAAGTATCACAGCTGGGAAAGAAAATCTACTAATGGCAGCTTCTCATTTAACACATTCTTTCTAACCAACAGCTGCTAAAAAGCTTTTGTTTCTATTCTGCCTGAAGGACTGTGAGTGTTCTAAGTGCCCAGTAAATTTCAATGCCCTGGGAAAAAGTCTCAGTCTCATTGCCCTAGGGAAAATTCCCAGTCTCACTGCTCTAGGTAAGGCACCACGAGAAATTCTGTAAATTAATGACCATTGCTCATCCACTGTGAATGGACTAAATTAAAACAATTGATAATTTGCACTCTTAAGGATACCTTCCCCCTCCAAAAAAAGGTATTTGTAACACTGAAGATAAAGCAGTATAAGGATCTTAAACTTAAACCCTGACCTAGATTCACAGAACATAGAATTAGGTTTCAGTGCTTTGCTGGTAAGTTTGGGATAGTAACCCTGCAAGTCATAGAATACATAACTTTGGAACACTGTAACTATAAAATAAATACTCTACTTTATCATCCATAGCAAAAGTTGGCTACTAAAATGAATCTTCTTTGCTCAGCAGAAACTAATAAATCCATATTTTGTCTTGGAGTAGAGTTTTTCGTGTGTGTGTGTGTGTGTGTGTGTGTGTGTGTGTGTGTGTGTGGAGGGGGGGAAGGGGGAACCCCTTCTAGTAATGTAAACTGTCACCTGCTTTGCAACTTCCTGTCTTAGAGACTTCCCAGGAGTCCTGAGAGTTTAAGTAGCTTGCCTCAGATAACACAGCCAGTGACTCCAGGAACATAACTTGGACTCAGGCCTTCATGACTTCAAAGCCAAGTCTCTATACATGCCTCTCTAATAATCAACCAAATCAATAAGCTTTTATAAAGTGCTTTCCATGAGCTTTCACAGTAAAAATTTCAATCTAAAACAAACGATGGTCACATCTGCTTAAATATGATATTGTGAAATTTCCAGAGTAAATGGACAGTATGGTTGAGGCACCCCTTGGTTGAGCTGATTTTTAGGAAAATCCAAATATCGGAGTAGGCTGGATGTTACCATAGAAACACCACTCTGGGGACATTAATACCAAACCTGCTTTCTCTGACCATGGCATTGTGATAAAAGTTCTTGAGTCTCCCAACAAAATACTTAAGGCTTGATCACCTAAAAGACAATAAAAATACTTCCAAACATTTTTCACCATACTAACTTTTCAGGAAGGTTTATATCTGTGTTTCCACTGAGAAAAAGTTCTACTGTAACTCAGATCAAACTATTAGGTTGTGTTATTGCATCATAGTAAATAACTTCTTGGCTGTAAAGAAGAGGGAAGTATTTTCAGAAGTGAATATACATTGTACGTTATAAAGTACTTTAACTATATCTTAACAGAATGTGGTATTTTCCCAGTGCTTGGCCTGGTTTCTATTTGTACTTTCTTCCTCCTTACAGTCACTCCCCCTTCTACTGAATCATTTTTTTTAAAAATTTCCCCTTCCTGTTATCATCCCTCACTCTGCATTAGCCTCCCCTCCCCTCCCCCAATCAATTCTTTAATTTTCTATTTAAATATTCCAACTCTACACAAGGGCTTATGTGCTTTAGGATGAAAGACTTAGCTGAATCCAACAACAACAAGAAATACCACTATTACTACTATGACTATCACTACTACTACTCCTACTCCTACTCCTCTTTAAATTTAAGCATCATGTAAACATCCTAACAGAAAAACAATGTCAGAAAATTGGTGTTGCACATCAAATAATTAAAACTAAAGCCATAAATAGGGTAGAGTGACTTGGGCTTTACCCACAGGGCTCTGAAATTTTGAGGGCACTGAAAACATTTGGACTCTTTCGATAGGGACTTGAAATTTATTTAGTAAGAATAATTAAAATAAGATGAGAACTGATGGTGGGCTTCTTCCTTCAGGTGGCTGCACTTCTGATGAGCTCTCTTTGGCATGGCATGTTCCCTCTCCAGCACCACTGGGAGACCCAATGTCCTGGGATCTCTTCCCATATAGAAAAGCCCCAAGATTCAATGTCTCTACCTCTCTCTGCCCCTAATTTCCATGCTGCTTGCCCTAGGCATGGTTTATGGTACTTGGTAGAATTGCTACTTATTGTTCTGGTGACAGCACTTAACACAATGTGACACTTGGGAACAGCATCTCATACCCATGTAAGATGAGGCAAAGAATCTAGAGCCACGTTTCCCACTCTGTATAACTTCAGAATGTGGTGTTTAGATAGAATCATCTCAAGGTTAACATATGCAACATGTGTACTTCTGGTGATGAAGCATCAGTCCCTCCTCTCTGTGGGAAGAGTTGTCTCAGAATCCCAGTTATACCTGCAGTAGTCTAAGGCTATGGCATTCTTCCAGGATTAACATATCTGCCCTAAGGGAAAAAATAATATTCTTTTCTCAACTCTGTTTCCAAAGTATTAATAAGCCCTTTGCCACCACGGAGGCAGACCACCAATGAAAATTTTCAGAAATGATGAAACACATTAAACATGCCCCATGAAACTTGACGGCACCAGCTCCTGCAGGAGCACAGCTAGCCTGTTCTACTGAAGGGTCATCATTGGACTGGAACAGGACAAAACTGTTTATTACATCACTGCGTACTACATGAGTCAAGGAATGTATTGGCTTCTACCACTCTGTTTATCCCTTTGGCTTGACTGGAGACTCTTTTTCCATTCCTTTCTTCCTTGTGAATTAGGTGTATACCACAAAGAAAACAGTACTTAAAATTTTCTATGTTGCACGAAACCCAGAAAAAACAAGGGAATTACATATTGTAGGTCAGGTAGGAAACAGAGGAAGCCCCATGGCAAACATTCCTCCTTAGACTCTAATGGAAGTATTGTACTAGATTCTTTACGGAGACTGAAGATTGGATGATAAATCCCATTGCCTGAAGTGGCGATAACTGAGACATCCGATGTAACTCCCTGAACTCATCAGTGCTGATGCTAGTGAATGCAGAATATGAAATGACAAAAGGAGGGAAAAAATATAGAAGGGTAAGACAGTGAGAGGAAAATGAAATAGTAATAATAATACAATAACAACGATACCTAGCATGTATATAGCACTTTGCGGTTTGCAGAACACTTTACAAATGTCTCATTTTTCTTGTTGATCTCAATATTATCTCATTACCTCACAATAACCAAGGGACCATGGGGATACCATTTTAGTATCCCCTTTATTAGCTGAGATAGCTAAGTGATCTGTCCTAGTAAATATTTGAGTCTGAATTTGAACTCAAGACTCCCTAATTTACAGTAAGATGAATTAGATTTTTGCTCTTACTATCCCCATGACTTCCTATCATCATGCTTGCTTCCTGGCTACTACCAGTTGGTAAGTACTTAGTGGTTTCTAAGGCCACTGAGTATTTCCTCTCCCAACACAGCACTAAGGTATGACTGAAAGAATATCTGGAAGAAGAAGCTTTCTGCTCTGAGGACAAACTATCATTAGTTCTTCACTGTGTAACTTCAATGACAACCTTGAATAATATAAATGCTGTCCTCCTACCACTGCCTGCAGGAAAGAGGTTTTTTTTTTCCTTTGAAAAGCTATATTGCTTTGAATTTTGTTTACAATGTGGTGGGATGCCAAAATACAATCTTTAAAAGCTGTTCTCTCCTCCTTCTACCCAATCATCCCCATATTTGGTGGGGGCAAGGAGAATAAGTTCCATTTTTGCATCACAATACATGTCTAGTTCTGTTGTCTGGATTTACGTACGTAATTGTTTGTAACTGCAGTTTTCTCCCAATATAGAATTCACGTAGGGCAATATATGAATTCACACATTATAGGACCTGGATCCTCTCATCCCTCCTCAATATAATGATGATGGTCTTTAGCTTCGGTACCTCTGGAAATCATCATTCTTAGACTTATGGAACACTTTCTTTTTTTTCCCTCAAGGCACTGCATTTGTAAGCTCTGGTTAGGTTTTCAGATGTTTTTTAACCCTCAGTTTCAATATTTTATTACTGCATTTCACATAAGGACATTTGCTGAATTGGCTTCTCGCAGGTGGTTTGGTTTGTGGTCTATTTTAATAGCTTTGAGCCCAAAGACTCAGCTTTTGGTTGAGATGAGTTACATAATTCATGTGCAATTCAAAGATCTAGCAAGAGGATTTTCCTAAAACCTAGAATGACCTGGGATCCAGTCATACCTAAGAGACTGGTCTCTCACCTAATTTCCTGTGACTTTCTGTAGACAAGACTGACTGGAATGATCTTATCTTGGAAATGAACTCAAAGTCAGTGGCAGGGCTTGAATCCTTGGAACATGTTCTTCTTGGTGGTCTGTGAGAGAGTGTGCCTGGTGATCATCCAGTTACATGTAAGGCACATTTATTTCTGTTGGTATTCAGTTCATTTTATTTTGGTTTGGTTTGTTTTTTTGTTCCTAGCAATCAAGCCATTTTATGAGTACTTTGGCAAATGGCAGTGATGGTTGTTTTCTCTAGGAAATTTTTAACCTTTCATACACAGTAGAGAAGTCAGAGACACAATATATTCACGTAAGTGTGGTCCCAGCTCTCGGGCAGCTGTCATAACCTTTTTAGTTCTCCTGTTCCTCCTCTCTAATTTTCTGTGGAACAAGGAAGGGAGTGCAATGAGTCAATGATAGTAAGGTTAGTTTAAATTTTAGGTCACAAAGTAAAACTTTGCCAAAATCCGCCAGCCATCTTTCAGTCTACCCCTTTCAGAAGCTCCTGGGTGCTCTGGGGGCCCACCCCAAATGTGGAGTTTTGCCACTGGCTACACCTTTGAGTCTTGTAAGTCAATATCATGTTCTCACTTTCCTTAGAATTCTGGTGAAATGTGTTCCAGGAGGAATGACAGATCAGGTTAGCTTCCACATCTCTATCCTGATAAGAAAGAAGACATGTGAAAGGAAAACTCCCGTCATCTGCTTTCCCTACTTTTCCTTCAGAGCTACTGACTAGCATTAGAAGACATCATAAAGCTGTGTGATTGAATACACTAGAAATTCATTATTCAAGCTCATCTGAGTCCTCACTATATAGAAATCTCTTTTATTAATTTTTGATAGCCACTCCATCACACTCCACATAGTAGCTAAATCTATCCTCAAGTCATACCCCATTTAATTTAGTAGATGACCTTGACTCCTACATTGTTCAGAAAATTGAAAATATCTTTTGTGGGTTTAGTCCTTGTCACAACACCTCAAAACCACTCTGAAATAATGGATCATCATCCATTCTCTTCCCCTTTGCTCTATTTTCAGAAGAAGAAGTGACCTCTGCTAAGGGCAACCCCTCTACTTGAGTCCTCCATCCCATTCCTTCCCATATCTTTTGAAAATTTGTCCTGTGAACTATTAGACCTCTTCCTTCCTTCCTTCCTTCCTTCCTTCCTCCCTCCCTCCTCCCCCCACTTACTCCCATTAACTTTTCCTCTGCTATTTATAAACATGATTGATTTCACTTAAAAATATAGATTCTTTAAAAAAAAAACTTCAGAATCCTTTAAAAAAATTTTCTCTTGCCATCCCTTCATGCTATTATTTTGTAGCTCTCTTCTCATTAACTTAGAGTTGTCAATATTCTCTGCCTCGACTTCTTTATCACCTCATTAGCTTGCAACCTGGCCCCATCACTCTTATTGAAACCGCTTTCTCAAAGGCTATCAAAACCACATAATTAGTAAATCCACACCTTTTTCTCAGTCTTCAAACTCCTTGATTTTTCTGTAATATTAAAAAACTACTAACCACTTCCTTTGGATAGATACTCTTTTCTCCCTGTGCTTTCATGACACTTGTCTCTCCTGGTTCTATTATCTTTCTGAATATTCTTCAGTCTCTTTCACTGATTTATCTTTCATCAATTAATGAAGTGTGGGTATCTCCCAAGGCTCTCTCTTAGACCCTTTTCTCTTCTTCTTATCACTCAGATGACATCTAAACTTCTACATCCAGCCTTAATCTCTCCTCTAAATTTGATTCTCACTTCTGCAACTTCCTGCTGGACATCCCACCTGAATGATACCCCTGTATCTTAAACTCAACATATCTCACACCGAACTGTCATCTTCCTGCCTCCCCCCCACCCCATAACAACCCTTCTTCCAAACTTCCCCATTCTACATTTCTTTAAGTAGTACCACCACACTCTCATTCACTCAGGACCAAAACTAGAGTGTCAATTCTGATTCTTCCTTTGCCAATGCTCTCAAATTCAGTAAGTTGCCAAGTCCTGCTGTTTCTATCTCTAAAACATTATTTTACATTTATTGCCTCTTCCCCATACATGCTACCACCATTCTGGTTCAGGTTCTCGTTAGCTCTTGTTTGGACTATTGTAATAGCTTCCCAACTGCTTCCAGATTACAATTTATCCTTTTAAAAAAATTTCATTGGTGATCTTGCCACCCCTCTGTAGCTATTTCTCTCCCCCTACAATAGAAGTATCCCTTGCAATAAAGAAGTTGAGTTAAGCACAAAATCAGACAGTAGTCAGGTCTGACAATGCATGTCTTATTCCACACCTATAATCCATGACTTTTTTGATGAGAGCTCCAATCCATTCTTTGTGGATGGTAAGTACTTAGTGGTTTCTAAGGCCACTGAGTATTTCCTCTCCCAACACAGCACTAAGGTATGACTGAAAGAATATCTGGAAGAAGAAGCTACCAACTACTCTTCCTAATGCACAAATCTTATTACAATGGAATCAAATCTTTAACAATGGTTAAGTGTGATAGTGAAAAGTTGCATAGAGTTAAAATTACCTTTGTAAAAGTTAAAATTACCTTTGTAAATTCCTTCAATTGCTCGTTAAATATAGTATGGTATCTTATAGCTTAAAAGAGGTTACAGTCTCTTTTGGGATAGCTAGGGGGCAGTCTTTTGGGGAAGCTAGGGTAGAGTGTTGGATTGGAGTCAAGAAGACTCACCTTCCTGAGTTCAAATCTGGTCTCAGATACTTACTAGCTCTGTGACTATGTAACTAGCATGTTAAATCAGAGAAGAACTTATAAAGGTCCAAAGCCAAATTACATAGAGGGCTGAGAGAGCTAAAACTATCATCTCTAGTCAGACACAAGAGACTAGCTATGTGACTTGTTAAGGGCAAATCACTTAACCCTGTTTGCCTCAGTTTCCTCATCTGTAAAATGAGTTAGAGAAGAAAATGGCAAACCACTCTAGTATATTTGCCAAGAAAACCTCAATTGAGGTCAGGAAGAGTCAGCACAACTCAACAACCACAACAACAGCAACAACAACAGAAGGCAGTCTACTGAAGAGCAGATGGATCTGAGACAGTTGACAAAGCAACAATTTAATGGAAATTTCTGTCACAACCAGCTGCTAAGCTATTGATGAGGGAGAGAAAGAAGTCAGGGTTTCTACTTGAATAGAATAAAATGAACACAGGTAAATACTATCGGATCAAAATAATGATTTGAGGGAAAAGGATTTTGAAAGCATTTCACAAATGAGAGTTATTATGTTAGAGGGTGAATATACCACCACTTAACTACTTTTTCTTCTTGCTTTATCATGAAGCAAGATAGGACCCACCAGAGTTAAAAGGAATGCAGTAGGGGCCTTCCAGCTAACCTAGAATGCTGTGAAGTCCAACTAAGGTGATCCATCTCATTAACTCCACCAGCAGAAGCAGAGTAACACACTATGGGTATGATGAAGAGGATCTAAAATCACATTCAGCACAGACAGATTCTCACTTTGTGAAAGGCTATTAGGAACTGAGACTGACTGAAGCAACAACAGAATCACATCTATCTCCTATCTCACACTTGCTCTAGGGTATAGAGTCATTGAGTGGACTGGCAGGCAGGAGCAGTACTTTTTAGCATGAAGAATTCTATTCATGCAAATTCAGTGTCCATATAGGAAAACTATGGTGCTGCCCCAAAACTTTCAGTATTTCATCTAATTAAAAAGAGAAATGTCTTTGTCTCTGGTAGGGAGACTCAGTTTTTCCTCTGGCCAAAAAAGAGCACTGAAGCAACAGCAGTCTGGACAAAAATGCCGATTTAAAAGACAGGAATACAGGGTAAGTAGGTAAGAACAATGGCCCGAGTTCCTTAGCTTACTTGTTATTCTAGTTAAAATCTATGTGCACATTAAATCAGAGAACTTATGAAGGTCCAAAGCCAAATTAGATAAAGAACTGAGAGAGCTAAAACTATCATCTCTACTCAGACACAAGAGCCAGAAAAAGACTTAATTTTAGTCTGAGACCATGCCATCTGGCTTTTGTTAGCTGAGTATAATAGCTATGACTAAAGAGCCGGGAGCTGGCCTTTAACAGAGATAGAAGTTCTAGCCATCAGGCCCTCAATGAATGGAGCTGAGGGCACCAGGAGGTGGCTCCAAAGAGATGAGACCAGAAGTTGGTCACAAGAAGCAATGCCCAGAGAAGACTATGTACCCAAGTGGCAGTAGCTACCACAAGACCACCCAAAACCAGTGGAGAAAAAGCCATCTGTGATAGTGACTAGTAGTCCCTGTTGTCACCATGTGACCTAAAGGAAAATAACTATCATAATAAAGCAGGCCCAGTGAAAACCATAATGATATCACCAGAATACTTCCATGGTCCAGCTTATCAGACGGTATCCATGGTTCTATAATAGCAGGGGTCATGAGTTGCTCTTCAACACACAGGTCCTATGAGTATGTTCTTCATATAAGATCCTTATGTGTACCCAATTTTTTTAGATCCATGGCACAGTGGATAGAGTGCCAGGCCTGAATGCAGGAAGACTCATCTTCCTGAATTCAAATCTGGCCTCAGACACTTACTAGCTGTATGATCATGTGCAATTCATTCAACCCTATTTGTCTTAGTTCCTCATCTGTAATATGAACTGGAGAAGGAAATGGTAAACCACTCCAGTATTTCTGCCCAGAAAACCCCAAATGAGATCATGAAGAGTTGGACAAGACTGAAATGAATTAACAGCAAAAATCTCTTCAGTGACAGGGTATATATTTGTTGGAGAATGTGGCCTGGGGGTGAATCTCTTTCATGAAGAGAATGTTCTATTGAGATTTCTCTTAAACCATTTCACTAAAGAGAGAACCAAGTTTTTGCTTGCCAGTGGGGGCTTGTAAGCCATGACTTCAAGTAGACACAGATTGACAGAGTACCTTCAACCTGTAATTACTATTTTGGTGACCCTGTGTATGAGGAGAGGATACAGCAGGTGCTACACTGACATTTAAAACCCTTTATAAGCTGGCTCCAAGCTATCTTTCTAGTGTTATTCCACATTCCCCTTTCACACACGCCGCATTCCAAATCAAACTGAACTAACAGTTCTTCAAACAAGTTGTGTCCTGCTTTTGCACATTTATGCAGCCTTTCCATTATACCTACAATGTATTCCTTCCCTCCATATCTCCAAGAATCCTTTCTGTTCCTTCAGGACTCAGCTTATGCACCACCTTATCCATATTCTCTGATGCCTCCAGTGCAAAATACTATTTTCCTCTTCAAACTTTCCCGGAGTACTTCAGTCTACATCTCTTTAGACTCCCTTAGGCACTAGCTTATATTATACTTATCTGAGTATACATTGTATTCCCTCTGTTAGACTATCAGCTCCTTGAGGACAGAGAATGCCACTTTTAATCACTGTATCTCTGTAACAACAATGTGGCTAGCAACTGCTGCTGAGGTGTAAGACCCAACAAAACCAGCAACAAGAGCTGCCAGCACAGGTTCTTTGATCTGCTTTTCTAAGGAAAGCAACATTAAGGGGTTAACAGTCTCACTTTAATCAAACATACATATATTATTCACTTAGTTCAGGGGGAAAAGCCAGCACCTTGGACTTCAAAGCAAATACAAACAAATTACAAACAGAGACAATATAAACAGAGCAAATAATACAATTCAACAGACAGGTTTTGTCTGAATAAGACATCACATATATAGTTACCAAAAAGAGAAGCACCAAGATCTGTTTTTCTTTTTTAAAGCTGGGGGGTGGGGGGGGGGAGGGGCGGAGTCCAGCAGCAACCCAGAGTCTCCACACCAATACTCTTCCAGTGAGTGAGAGCCCCAAACAAAACACTAACCTCTGAGTTTACATATCCTGCTCAGGGCAGGAAGACTTCACACCTAATCATCAAAAGGGTGTGGGCCTGGGGTTAGCACCTAGTAAGACTTAATCGAAGGCACTTGATTACTTTAGCATTCTCAAGGAGAATACAGTAAAAAAAATAAGTCCCACCCTGCTTAACTTTACAATCTCCAGGTACACCTTACAAGGCACTAATAGATACCTATTAGATAGGCACATAATAAATATATGACTTGAGTTGAAACAAGATGCAACAAGTAGCAATGGCTACAGGATATCCCAGGATTCCCAATCAGAATTTTAAACAGCAGCAATCCCTGACCTTATATGTAACTTTTCAATATTAGCTCAGTATGCAAAGGCATATATGACAGCACATATTTCTGGCTACCCAGACCTTGTACATCTCTCATTTTTGTTTAGACTTTTAATTTTCTCCGAAAACAAATTATTTTTTGCATATATTGGACCTTTATTTCTGTCTTTGGCTTACTCAGGCATATGCCCAGGAGAGGGATTGTTGGATCACAGGCTACGAACACTTTAGTCCCTTGCATTATTTCCAAAGCAGTTCATAACCACACTAGTATTAGATTAATGTGCCTGTATTCCCACAATTCCTCCAACCTTGGCCGTGCATATTTTTGGCATCTTTGTCCATTTACATGGTATAAGGTGATACTTCGTAATTTGCATTTCTCTTGCTATTAGTGATTTGAAGCAAGCTTTCATATGGTTATTTATAGTTCCAATTTGTTCTTTTGATCATTCCATCATGTCATATTTATCTATGTATTTTCCTCAGCATTCAATACCATAACTTTTTCACATAGTGGTATTCAACAAATGTTTGAATTTGAACTTGATTTGACATGAGCATTAATATCTATCTCAATTAAACAATTACTATTAAATATCTTTAGGCAAGAGGGGTGGAGAGGGGGATCAGAAGTAGCCCCTTTTTCTTCAATGTCCACAAAAGAAGCTCTTGTTATGGGTGGACATTATCTCCTAGAAACTCTCATGGTCTTGTTCCCAACAGGGGAATTCTCTGTGTCTAGGGTATCTGTGTTTCAGGATCATATTACAGTCAACACCTAGTTACATGTGGTAATAGGATACTGGATAAAAGAAATCTACGGAAAAATTCTAGAACCTCATTTTAGCCAACAGTTAGTCAACACTCAAACACCTACTAGTTCTGTTGAAAGATAGTAATGTCAAATGATTAGACCCTTTTATAAAAGTAGACATAAATGAAAAGTGAATGGGTAGGTAAAAGAGTAACACAAGCCAAGAGAAGGAGGCTCTGTGAATGGTCTGGATTACCATGAAGTCATCAGTCCAAGAATACTATGATACCAAAAATACCAAACTATTCTCTTCCAGGCACGCCTCATCAATTGACCAGGAAACACAACCTTTTAATGATATTCTTTGTCATTCTTTAACTTCCTTCCAGCCAACCTCAGATAACTCTAATGGAAGTGTAAGCATCTCTTTATGTTCTTCTCTGCCCTCTAAATGCACAGATACTTGAGGCATAAAAACACATACTAATAAAAAAAATATGTGTGGCTTTAGAAATCATTATCTTTCTATTTCACTTGAAATATTTATAAGTAGAGGAAGAAATGAGGCTTTAGTTTAGGTTGTAAGGTGGCAAAGTCACAGGACCACTAGAAGGCAATAATCTGTATACAAATTGTGTATACTAATAAAATACAAAAGCATTTAGTAGCATAATAAAAAGTGTTCTTACCCCTTCTCCATAGCATTACTCTCCTAATTTCAGACTGAACATTGGTTACATATGCCTATATGTATATGTATATATGTCTCTCTCTCTCTCTCTCTCTCTCTCTCTCTCTCTCTCTCTCTCTCTTCCCTCCCTCCCTCCCTCCCTCCCTGAGAAGTTGTGAAGTTGTGGTTGCTAAGACCAAAAAGTCCAGGACCATTCTCTCTGCCAACAATAGGTGCTATCTGTGACTCACCACCTCATGAAAGTCAAGCTTCATTCTTTCTTCTGCTTATAAATATTTAAATGAAAGATAATTATTTATGAAGCTGCACAACTTTTAAAAATTATTAGCTATTTTCACATTCAGATCTAGAGAAGCTATACTTCTCTATACTTTTTTTTCTCTACATACGCACTAGAAAGAAAACATACAGCTCCAATTCTGCATAATAATAGAGCTGAGCTCTCAAGAGGATACAGCTACTCCCAGCCCCCATCTTATCCTGGGTTTCATTTCAGATATTTTTTTCTTATTTTTAAAAATTATTTTACCTTTATAGTCAGCATAATTTTTCACAATTTCAATAAATCAAAAATCATTTATTAAATATGTCCTACATAGCATGTAGTATGTATACAATGGAATAAATGTTAGATTTAGAGGTAAAAGTCCTGAATTCAAACCTTACACTCCCTTTGGAACTTTGGGTGAATCACTTCATCTCTCTCAGGCTTTGTTCCCTCATATGTAAGATGAAGTGATTGTACCACATGACCTTTATCTTCACTTCCAATCTTTAAATCTGTGACCCAATGTACCTGGCACTGCTATTTATTGGGGAGGTAAAGACCAAAATGAAATCTACTGTCCTCAAAGAGCTTAAATTCTACCAGAAGAGACAATATTTACATAGATTCTTTCAATATGATATCTCTTTCACAGAGTCGTTGTGAGAAAAGTATTTTGTAAGCCTTGAAGTGTTGTATAAGCAATTTTATGATTCTTTATGAGGCTCAACAAGGCAGCTAGGTGGCACAGTGGATAGAGCACTCAGCTTAGAGTCAGCAAGACTCGAGTTCAAATCTAGCCTCAGACACTTACTAGCTATGTCACCCTTAGTGGGTCACTTACTTAATCTCTGTTTGCTTGAGTTTCCTCAACTGTAAATCAGAGGTAATAATTGCATGTAATTCTCAAGGTTGCTATGAGGATCAAATGTGATGATATTTGGAAACATAGTTCCTGGTACACAGTTGGCACTTAATAAAATGCTTGTTAATAAATGCTTTCCTTCCTGTCAAAGTGTTTCATGCCTACTTCTCTATGTATACTCATAAGGCAAGGCTATAACACAAAGAAACCCTTGACTATATGCTAGCTGGTATGTTCTCCCTTTATTTTTTTACATGTAATTAATTCTTTAGATGATAAAGAGACTGTGAACTCCTTGAAGTCGGGACTTGTACCTCATGCTTTTATTTAAAATTCTATTTTTATTCAGAACTTTAAAAAAAATCACAAACATGAACATTTTTATGTGCAAAGAAAAAAAGGATTATATAAGAAGCCATGAATTCTTATTATGTATAGCATGTTTTATATATTTTATAATTAAATTTTTATTTAACATTTATATGTGAATATGAAATGTTTTGTAATTTAAATATAGTTATTAAATTTATGTATTTTAAATATAATATTCAACATGATAGTATGAAAATTGTCTTCTTGTCCTCTTCTGAATTTCTTGCTGTTTTTTTCTGTATTTTTTTGATGTTTGTATTAACACTTTTTTCTTTCTCTGAATCTTTTTGTTTTATATCACTATTGTAACCCATCCCTTTCTCCCCAAATAAAAGATCCTCCAGTTGCAAATGAATATAGTTAAGGAAAACAAGGGGCAGCTAGGTGGATAGAGCACTGAGCTTGGAATAAAGAAGACTCATCTTCATGAGTTCAATTCCAGCCTTAGACACTTAGTAGCTGTGTGACTCTGGGCAAGTCATTTAACCCCATTTGCCTCATCTGTAAAATGAGCTGGAGAAGGCAATGGCAAACCATTCTATATCTTTGCCAAGAAAACCCCAAATGGTGTCACAGAAAGTTGGGCATGATTGAAAAATGACTTAACAACAAGGAAAACAAATCCACTCATCATTCACGTCTGGAAATACACACACACACACACACACACATATTATATATGTATAATTCTGCACCTCCAATCCATCATCTCCCTCCTAAGAGTTGGTAAAAATGTTTCATCATAGTCTTCTTGAGTCATTATTGGTTACTGCACTGATCAGAGCTCTTAGGAATCTAAAATTAATTTTCTTCACATGATGGTAGTCATTATTTAGATTGCTCTCCTGGTTCTGCTCATTTCATTCTCCCTCAGTTCATGTCAATCTTGACAGGTTTGCCTGACACTCTCTTTTTTTCATAATTGTGAAACCTAGAATCATAATCCCTTGGATTTGTAGACCGTAATTTGTTCAGACATTTCCCAACCTGCTTTGCTTCCAATTCTTTGCTACATCAAAAAGTGTTGTTATGACTAGTTGGGTATGGATGTGTCCTCTCCCTCTGTCTTTGATCTCTTTGGTGTATGTGCCACCATGTCTGTGGGAATGCATGGTTTAGTGACATTTGGGCATAGTTCCAAATTGTTTTCCAGAATGGCTGGAACTTTTGGTAACTGCACTAGCAGTTTATTTAGTATTTCAACTTTCCAACTGTCATTTTCCCTTTTTGTCATCTTTGCTAGTGCCCTTATAAATGCCAGCACTTCCCTTAGTGACTACATCAGTGCAAAATAAATTGTAGATTCTCAAAAATTCTTGTCTATTTACTGTAGGTTATAGAGAAACTTCTATTATTATTACTAATACTAATAGTTATTATTGTATTATTTATAATAAGGGGCAGCACAATACAGGGGGATAGTGAGATAGCCCTGGAGTCAGGAAGATCTGGGTTCAAATTCTGTCTTTGACACATACTGGCAGTGTGACTTTGAGTAACATAACAGAACATGGAGTAACTCTCTAAGATTCAAAGTTGACAAACAGTTGCTGATCTGTATTGGTAAAGGTGTTTTCATCACTCAGAGTTCGCTTTATCAATGAAATCACACTCTATAGCCCTAACTATTAATAAGAGCTTTTGTATACTACAGAATTGTTTTTTGATAGAGAAGACATGGCTTCCTTATTTAATTCTCAAAACAGAAATTACTTTCTCTTTTAATGTTTAAATTGCCCATGAAGTGATGATGATTGGAAGAAACAGAGAAAACAACTTTACTTAATATGGAATAGCCATTGAACTCTTGGCATACTCATATTCTAGATATCCTCAATCCTTCTTTGCTTAAAAACAACACTGAAATTGTCCAGGATGGACAGACACATCCAGATGGGCTTTACTCTGCATTGCTGGGGGATGACTGCACATCACCTGGAGTTTGGGGAAAGGCTGCTGAGTAAGCAAATTAGCCCCAAGCCCTTCCTATTAAGCTCTGATAGAAATAATATAACTTTTTAAGAATGTGTCATCTTGGATAATAAAATTAAACAAAATAGCCTGCTGATAATGTAAAACTGGGTTAAAATGAACACTAAGGACCATCTTGATGGGGAAAGGAAGTCACCAAAGAATAGCCTGAGGAGTGCATGTGCAGAATAATAACAATACTAATAATAGTTAGCATTTATAGAGTACTTTAATGTTTGTAAAATGCTTTGCATATATAAACTCATATGATACTCATGATATCCTTATGAAATAGGTGCCATTATTATCCCCATTTTACAGATGAGGAAACTGAGGCATAGAGAAATTAAATGACTTGTCCAGGAATACATAGGTATTAAGCATCTAAAGCAGGATTTGAACTCAGATCTTTCTGCCTCCAAGTTTCTCGCTCTATCCATCGTGTCACTCAAATGACATTATATAGGGCTTTAATGGTTACAGACCACCCTATTATTGAATTTGAAAATTTAAGAAAAATTGTGGCTCAAGGAGCCTAAGAGAGATTTGCTTCTGGTCACACAGTGAGTACCAGAAGCAGGAATCTGAAGGATTCAAGCCCAGCTTGCCCTGAGTACAAGTCTACCATTCTAAGTCTCACATTCTTCTGGTAGAAGCGGTGTGAGGCAATCCTGCCATTTGCTGGGTGCCTTAACCCCACCCTTAAGCCTATAGCTCAATGTGGGTATGTCGTTATTGTCAGTCATTTCAAAAGCCCATTTTGGGCTTTCTTGGCAAAGACACTGAAGTGATTTGCCGTTTCCTTCTCCAGGCTATTTTACAGATAAGGAAATTGAGGCAAAACAGGGCTAAGTGATTTGCCCAGGGTCCCACAACTAATAAATGTCTAAGGCTAGATTTGAATTCAGGAAGGTGAGTGTCCCTGACTCCAGGCCCAGAATTCTACCCATTGTGCCAACTGGCTGTTCCCTGGCATATAGTAGGAAATTAGTAATGTTTGTTGACTTGGCTTGACTTGGGGCCTTTTTTATAACACCATTGGAAAAAAAATCAATGACATTTCTCCCAATAGCTGCAAGGGATTCCTCAAAGTTCTGATCAAGGTGAGCAATTCAATGTCTAGTGCCCTTCTGATGCTAGGCACACTCTGAGGACAGTTCCAACTACAATCACAGAACTATTTGCTTTCTGACAGAAGTAGCTTTGCCTGTGTGGTTGCAACCCCAACCTTAGTTCAAGTCTTCATTACTTTTCAGCTGGACTATAAAAATAGCCTCTAAACCGATCTCCCTGCTTCCATTATCTCTCCACTTTAATCCATCCTCCATGCAGCCATCAAAATAATCTTCCTAAGGCATAGGTATGACCATGTCACTCACCTGCTCAGATATCTTCAGTGGCTCCCTATTTCCACTAGGACAAAATAAACATATCTCGCCTTAGAACTGAAGGGCCTCTGGTTCTAACCTACTTTTCTAGCCTCATTTATATCAGACTGGGATATCTGAGTTCCTCAAACTCACATTGATATAGGCTGTCCCTCATGACTAGAATATACTCCCTCCTTTCTCATCTCTACCTTTTCTTATCTTTATATGTCTTCAGAGCTTAATTCAAATGTCAAATCTTTTATGAAAGCTTCCCTGATCTCTTCAGTTTGCTAATGTTCTCTCCCTTCTTAAAAGTATCTATGTTTATCTATGGACGCATCAAATCTCCACTGTCCAGTATCAGCTCCTTAAAAAGAAGAGACTGCTCTGCTTTCATCTTTAGATGCTCAATAAACATTTTCTGAACTTAAACAAAACTTCCTTCTGCTATAGCTAGGATTAGGATGAAGGGATCAGTTAGAAAAAAAGTGATCTATGAAATAATGTCAGATAAAGGAAAATATTAGCAGATAAAGCTAGGTGGCACAGTGGATAGACAGGCAGACACTCATCTTTCTGAGTTCTAATCCTGCCTCAGGCACTTACTAGCTGTGTGACCCTCGGCAAGTCACTTAATGGTTTGCCTCAGTTTCCTCTTCTATAAAATGAGCTGGATAAGGTAATAGCAAGCCACACTAGAATCATTGCCAAGAAAACCCCAAATGGGGTCATGAAGAGTTGGACACAACTGGAAAACAACTGAACGACAACCAAAAAAAAAGCTTAGGAAATACTGGATTAGATAACTCAATCAAGTATGGTTCTTTGCCTAGACAACGATTTCTTTGAAAAAGATCAGGGTGTTTGACTTAACTTAATATATGTCCACAATGTAACAAGACAACCAAAAAAGCTAAGGCTATCCCAAGTTGCAATTAGGGGGGCACCTGTGCCCAGAAGGAGGAAAAGGAGATGATAGACCCCATCAGCAGTTTACAATCTAAAAGGTGGAGTAATTAGTAATACTAGTAGAAGCAGCAGTGACAGCAGTAGTAGTAATACTAGTAGAAGCAGTAGCAGTAATAGTAGTAGTAAACAATCACACAGCATTTTAAGATCTGAAAAGCACTTTACATATATTATTTCGTTTTACCCTCACAACAGCCCTGGTGGTGATAATATGATCCCCCGATTGAATATGCAGAAATTTAATCACACAAAGGCTAAGTGACTCGCCCAAGGTCAAGCAGCTAATTAATTAGTGTTGGAAGCAGGATATGAATCCCTATCTTCCTTATCAGAGAGTACAGCAGTCCTCTACGCCACCTTGCAGCCAACACAGCCTCACGACACTCATGTTTAAATCTACATCCTGTATTTTTGGAATGATTCACACAAACCTAAGCAGGTCCAAAAAAGACATGACCAGAGTAGCAAGTGAGCTGAAGCCTATGCCATAGTGGGACAGGTTGAAAAAGCTGGAGACTTTAGCCTGGCAAAGGGGCTATGAGATCTCTTTTTCAAGTACTTATAGGCCTGTCACTTGGAAGAGGGACTAGACTTGGTCTGCTTGGCCCTGAAGAGCCAAACCAGAAGCACTGTGTGGAAGATGCAAAGAGGGAGACAGTCTCCTCTCCCTGAGGACCAGGCCTGAGGGATGTTCAAAACCAGAATGTGCCATTTGGGAGGCAAAGAGTACACTTCTGAAAACAGGCTTGATGGGCACTCATCAAGGGCATGACAGAAGTGGCTCCTTGGTCAGGTATGGGTTGGATTACTTGGCCTCTGATTTCTTTTCTACCTCTTGAGTTTCTATGAATTTGTGGCTGAAGAAAACGTTCAGTAACTGGACTTTTTCCATGAATGAGAGCATTCAGTTGGGAATACTTGGCTAACACAGCTAAAGGCTTTAATTATTTCTAGTTACAAGGCACAGTGAGGTTTTCTAGCAAGCAAAATAATCTCTTATTCTTTGAAATGTTGAAGTAAAAGTCCTTGGGGAATCTCTTTAGTTACAATTCCCACATCAAGATTGAAGCCAAATGTCAGGACCAGTTACTGTTCTGAGTTTGTTCATGAAAAAATGATGCCTTCTCTGATTTGAGAATCGTATGCCTGATGCAAGCCATCCTGAGCATATGTTTCTCATGATGGCTTTGGTACTTGTTTCACAAGGACACGCGCACACGCACACACACACACACACACACACACACACACACACACAAAACACACGCAGAGTGACCATCTCATTGAAATAAAACTAGCACTATTTGGTTTGGCGACACTTTCTGAGACTACAATGAAAATAGTGCTCAGTTCCATTTATCATTGGAGCATTGATTAAAGCTGGAAAAGGCCTTAGAAGTCATTTAGTCTAACCCTCTCATTTTACAGATGAGAATACTGAGACCTAGAGACATTAAGTAAATTGCCCAAGGTCACACAGTAGCAGAGACAGAATTTGAACTGAGGACTACCACTGTTTCCACTGTATTATACTGAATCTAGAATAATGCGTTCCATTATTTCTAAATTTTCTTTAATCTTTTCAAGTGTTCAATTATTTTCTTTATACCTTCTTTCAATTCTGAGTCAGGAGTTAAAGGTCAATCATTTTTGTCAGTCATTCACCTTTAGCCTGTTCCTAATGGGTAGATGAATTAGGCTTTGATAAAACCTACTCACTCATCACTGTAGAGGGCAACACCATCCTCCCAGTCCCTAATGCTCATAACCTAGGAGGCATCCTTGACTCTCTACTATCTCTCATTCCCCATATTGATTTTACCTTGGCAAAATCACTTGAACACTTCTCCTTCTCTTCTATGACACTGTCAACCATGCTGGTACAGAGCCTTATCACTTCATGCCTAGACTACAGCAATAGTGGGGCTGCTCATCTCAAATCTCTCTCCACTCCAATCCATCCTCCATCTGGTTACTAAAGTGATTTTTCTAAAACTCAGTTCTGCCCATGTCACCCCCCTGTTCAATAAACTCCAGTGATTCCCTATTGCTTTCAGGAACAAAATAGAAAATGCTCTGTCTGGCATTCAACATCCTTCATAACATAGCCCCTTCCTACCTTTCCAGTCTTCTTACACCTTGCTTGCTGCCAGGTATTCTGTGATCCACTGACAATGGCCTCCTGGCTATTCCATGAACAAGACCCTCCATCTTTCTGCTCGGTGCATTTTCTCTGGGTGTCCGTCATGCCTGGAATGCTCTCCCTCTTCACCTCTGCCTCCTGGCTTCCTTTAAGTGTCAATTAAAGGCCTATCTTTTACAGGAAGCCCAACCCCTCTTAATTCTAGCACCCTCCCTCTGTTAATTATTTCCTATTTATCCTGTGTATGGCTTGTTTGTATGTATTTGTTTATTGTCTACCCCATCAGATTGTGAGCTGCTTGATGTCAGGGGCTACATTTTGCCTCTTTTGGTATCCCTAGTGCTTAGCACAGTGCCTGACACATAGTAGGTGCTTAATAAATGTTTCTTGATTGATATGTGTGCACACACATGCACAGGAAGGCTAGTTTCCATCTTTTAAACTATTTAATGTTATTAAGAAACCATTGTGAAAATGTGTGCAACCACAGGCCACATAAAAATAAACTGTTATGTGGAAAATATATATCCCCTTTATAAAGAACTATTCCAGTTCAGCTGACACTGAGATGTTGGGATCAAATATAAACCATCTCAGATTTCACTCTGACAATGGATGAAAGCAGTTTTACATGCTGCAGTTCTATCAAGTGATCCTGTTGCTTTAAAATTTTTAGACGGTGCTCAGGGTCTGAGTACACTTCCAGCCCAATGCCTCACATTCTTGGCTTGCAAATTTTAGTCATGCCGCATCCCACAACATGCATTTGCATACTGTTATGTCATAAAAATATGGGAATTAGCTGATTCCTTGAAATAAGTAGTTGCTTGGTTCCATAATGTCTCTCTTGATTGGAATAATAAAGTTATGTCCTAAAAGCTCGCTCGGCAAAAATACCTTACGTAAACAGCAATGGGAAACCTTAATAGCTCCTGAATTTTCCATTGTGGTAGGCTACCTTCTGTTGCACTATTGTCAATTAATCAATCAATCAGCAGGCATTTCCTAAGTCCAAACCAGACCCTGTGCTGTGCTGAGAATGTCAAGGAAGGCAAAATTCAAAAATGGTTCTTGCCCCTGAGGGGTTTACAGAGTAATGGGAGAGACACATGAATAAATAGATTCATGTAACATACATATGGAAATGGAAGAAAATGATCTTAGTGAGGAAAGCTCAAATGTCTAGAGGGACCTTGATGATCAGTCAGAGAAGATTATTTCAGAGAGAAAACTTAGCAAACAATTTAGCTCCTTCATTTTATTATTTTCTCCAATTATTGAATCAGTTTTCTCCAAAACAGTAAGAAGTTTGCTGCATTCTAACAGTTGTGTTTTTTTTACCCCAGTATGTCATTAATTATTTTGGTGAGGGTGGGGGGTAGGAAATGGTAAATTACAGAGACCTTATCATTGTGGCACAGATAATCTCCCAGGAGCTGGAGAAATATGAATATTTCACAATGGTCAATAACATTATGCTTTTCATTATAAAGGGTCCAACCGATCTCAACTGTATACACATAAATTTCAAGTTCTCAATTGCACTTTTTGCAGGCAAAGGGACAGGTGGCAACTTATATGAAATTATTTCAAGAGGCTCTGAGAAAATCCACATCTTTTCCCCCATTCCTCCAGTCCATCATGTATTGATCACCTAATCAGCTGATATCGGTAATTCCACAACTAAATTCCTTTCACCCTGCAAAAATACAAATACTACTTGCAAAAATAACACATAAGGCCTTATTATTTGCATACGCCTTTCCTGGAATGAATTTATCAGCTCTCATTTGAAAGAGAGAACGATGAAAGCAGCCCAAGTATGCTAGATGCCTAGAACAATAAGTATAGCAACAATTCCAATTCATACAGAGTGAGAGTTTACAAAGTACTCTCTTTATAACAACCCTATGAGGCAGGCAGCGTTTTTTTTTTTATCATCCCCGTTTCTGGAGATGATGAAATTGAAACTCAAAGGGGCCTAGGAATTTGCACAGGGCCAAGAGAATTGCGATTAGGATTTTTTGTGCACATGGCAAGTTTCACAAACCATATCTAAGGGGGAGGGGGGGCACTATCCTATAAAGAGGTAGAAGCAGAGACCTTGGAATACAGTTGTGAAACCACTGTTAGGGAGGTTGCTGTTCAGGAGCAGGAGATTTGAAAAGGAATGAGGAGATGCCCACTCCAGCCCTCAGTCTAGTACCTGCCAGAATGTGCTATGAGCATTCTCAAAATTAGGCACCCTGGGGCAGCAGGTGGGAACAATGGACTGAGTGCTGGGCTTGGAAATAGGTAGACCAGAGTTCAAATCTGGCCTCAGACACTTGCTTGCTGTGTGACCCTGGGCAAGTTACTTACCCTCTGTTTGGCTCTGTTTCCTCAACTCAAAATGGGGATAATAATAGCACCCACTTCCCAGAGTTGTTTGGAGGAACAAATGAGATACCATTAGTAAAAACATTTAACCCAGACCCTATTACATAGTAAGTGCTATATTCCCTTCCCTTCCTAGAGCAAAGTTCTAGTTGTTACTCTTCTACATGCCATAAAGCTAGCAGTTATCACGTTCTGATTCAGAAGACTTAGTTTCAAATTTGAACTCTTTTTCACTCATCATGTGACTTTAGTTAGCCAGCTGCCTCACATGTCCAATGATGCACTGGCCTAGATTATTTCTATAATGTCTTCTAGTTCTAAAATTATTTGAGTGATGATGGAATGACAATGTTATAACTGCATGTCAGAAAACTTACTCAGGCAACGGAGGGATAGAGAGATGGGGCAAAGAGCCGATTTTAAGCAGGAAGACTAGTGCGAAGGTTATTACAGTAGAATGAGCAAGAGATGATTAGAGTATGAACTGGGCTGTGGCATTAGTAGCGAAGAGGAGGCAGACACAAAAGATCTTATGGCGGGGAATGAACAGAACTTGGCAAATTGTTTGATGTAGGAAATGTATGAAGGAAAGGGTTGAAGATGATTAAGATTTTGAGCCTGAGTGACAACAAGGAGGATGGTGGTATTGTGGGAAAAAAAATTAGGGAATTTAATTTTACAAATGAACTATAGGATTCTCAACTTACCTCCAAAATCTTGTTAAACTCAAGACTCCAGTTAATAGAATTGGACCTTTTTAGCAAAATGTTAATTTCTGGGATAACTATTTTATAACTGCATAAGGACCAAAAACATTTCTAACACACTTGGTCAAACTTGCTCCAAGAGACTTATGAAACAACAAACATCTCAAACTCTTTCGCAGACATTTAGGCTTCAGCCAAATCTTGAGGGCTTGAGCTGGGCATCCCAGATCTATAGTTAGAAGAGATCTCAGAGGTCATCCAGCAAGATGGATTCATTTTGCAGATGAGGAAACTGAGGCAACTTGCCCAAGGTCACACAGATAACAGACTGGGTTTAAATTCAGTCCTTTTGACTTGAGAGTTGGTTTCTTCTGTACTGTACCATGCTGCCTCCTAGTCATTTCTAACTGTGTTCTAAAGTCCATAGACATCCACAAGCATTCATATGACTCAAATTAATTATAATTATCTCATGAAAATTGTTTTGCTTTAAAAAAAAATACAAACTATTTTACTTCCCAGAAGTTAAAAGAGCTTCCTTTCATTTCCCACCACACCCACCCTTTCTTATTACAACCAAGAAGTCCTATTTCACTAGTATTGAAATTGAATTTGAATTCAGAAAAGTTGGAAGTGAATGCTAAAGTCTGAATATAAAGGATCAGAAGGAGGATAAAGCAAAATCAGTCAAAGAGACATAAAGTACCCTCCTATGCTTTCACTTTCATTCACTTCCAGGATTCCAGGCCCTTTTGTAAAGCACCCGGCAGACACAACTGTGAGAATTGCCAGAGATTTCTCAATGACTTCTGCAAAAGGAACTTCCTTAAACATCAGTACACGTAGCAGAAATATCACAAAGACACGGAGGTGACTCATTCAGAGGATTACTTCATTGGAAGTAGACAGGAAATCATTTTTGCCTCAGTCCTTTTTCAGCCAAGTCTGGGATATCTTCTACAGACACACCAAAAGTTGTTGAAAGGGCATCAGATGACTGTCTTAGTCTCTTTTTGAATTCTTGTACTTAGTTAGCAGAGTGCCTGTACACAATGCACACAATAGGTGCTTAATAAATGTTTACTGATTAGGTGTCAGGAATCTTGATTTTTGGACCCAGTTCCATCACTAATTAGCTGTGTGACCTTGGGAAAGTCACTTGGTTTCTCCATTCCTGTTTTCTCATCCATAAAATAATCAATTTTCACCCACTGCTCCTAGTTTTGCCCTCTAAGGGATAAGAAGAAGGCAAATCCTGCTTCCACATGGCAGTCATCTGAATTCTTGAGGACAACTATCATGGTTGAAGGAACTGAGGAATGGGAAGACAAAAAGTCATGGATGGGATCTGAATTTGGATTCTTGCCTTTTGATTTCAGCCAGTTTCCTCAGGGACCCTGTGTGGTGTTTTCTTGATTTTTTTACTATATTGATCTTCTATTTTTCCCATTTTTAGGTTATCTGCATATATAGCTATTTCTTAAATGCCTTTTCAACTTCGCAATTATTTGTTACAGGCATAGCATTTTACAGGGCCTAAGTATTATAAAGCTATTAATAATGGGAAGAAGACTTATAGTGTTCAAATTCAACACTATCTCTGTTTCCAAGTAGCTTACATTCTACTGACCAGACAACAAAAAATGATACATGAATGCAATAAAACATAATTATTCTGTAAGAAATGATAAAAAGGACAATTTTGGAGAAACCTGAGAAGACTTGTATGAACTGATGCAGAGTCAAATGAACAGAACTAGAGCAATTTAAATAACAATAACAGCAAAGTAAAAGTATCACTTAGGAAGGTGGATAAATGCAATGAACATTTATGATTCTAGGTGGACCAGTGATAAAGCATACTATCAGCCTACTAACAGAAAGGTGATGAATTCAGGCTGCAGAATGACCTATATATGTTTTGGACATGGCTAATGAAGGAATTCATTGTACTTCATTATGCAGACTTGTTCCAATTAATTTTAAATTTTTCTCAATTACAGGTAAAAAATTATTTTACCAATCTTTTTTAGAATCTTGAGTTCTAAATTCTCTGCCTGTCTCCCCTCCCTCCCTCTTCCTTGAGAAAGCAAGTAATTTTATGTAGATTATATGTATGTAGTCATGCAAAACATTTCCAGATTAGCCACATTGCAAAAGAAAACAAAGACAAAAAAACCTAAAAAGAATAACGTTAAAAAAGTGCGTTTCAATTTGTATTAATATACCATCAGTTCTTTCTCTGGAGGTGGATAGCATTTTTCACCATATGTCCTTCAGAATTATTTTTGGATCAGTGGTGAGAATAGCTAAGTCATTCACAGTTGATAATCATACAATATTGCTGTTACTGTATACAATGTTGTCACTTTGCATCAGTTCACATAAGTCTTCCAAGGTTTTTCTGAAGCCACCTGCCTGTCATTTCTTATAGCACAATAACCACATACCACAACTTGTTCAGCCATTCCCCAATTGATGAGCATCCCCAATTTCCCATTCTTTGCCACTACAAAAAGAGTTGCTGTCAGTATTTTTATACATATAGGTCCCTTTCCTTTTTCTTTGATCTCTTTGGGGTATAGACCAGTGGAGGCATTACTGGATCAAAGAGTGTGCACAGTTTTATAGCCCTTTGAACATAGTTAAAATTGCTCTTCAAAACAGCTGGATCAGCTCACAACTCCACAAATAGTGTCTTAGTGTCCCAATTTTTCCACATCCCTTCAAACATTTGTCATTTTCCTTTTCTATGATATTAGCCAATCTGATAGGTGTGAGGTGGTATTTCAGAGTCATTTTAAATTGAATTTCTGTAACCTATTGTACTTTACTATGCATATTTGTTACAAGGGTTTTGTCTTTCTTTTTTTCCCCCAATGGAAAGGAGAATGGAAGGGAGAGAAAACAGATTTTTATTCATTGAGAATTTTTTTTTAAATGAGACACATGGTGAGTATAACTAAGGCTACAGCATATTACCAAAATAACTTGCCTGCAAGAAGCAGTGTACGAGCTGCCAGGCAAGAACGTAGATTCAGAAAAGGAGAGGCACAGTCTTTTGATCTCCAAAACAGCATGGCCAACATGTATTGTTGTAGAGGTAGAATCAATATCAGTCATATCTGTCCCCTTCTCTTCACTCATGTTGTCACTAGCTCAGCTCAGGACCTCATCAACTCTTCCTTGGACTACTGGAATAGCCTCCTATTTGATCTTCCTATCTCTAGTCATTCCTGTCTTCATTCTGTCCTCCACAAAGCTGCCAAATTTATATTCCTAAAGCAAAGATTTGACCATGACTTATCTTAACCAAAATTTTCAGTAACTCATTACTGCCTCTAGGATAAAATACAAATTCCTGTGCTTGATTTTTAAAGTCCTTCAAAAATTTCATTCAACTTCTCTTGTCAGCCTTATACAAATGATGGCAAATACATCATTCCCCTTTACATACTTTTCATTCTAGGCCAATTGGCCTAGTAGCCAATTCTCCAAAATTGACTTTCATTTCCCATCTCTGCCCCTTTGCATAGTCCATCTTGTGGCATTCCTGGGATGGACTTTCTTCAATTCTCTTCCTCCTGTAACTCCCAGCTCCCTTCAAGGTACAACTCACTAGATACTTCCTACAAAAGGCTTTTTAAAATTCCCCCAGTTTTTTAGTACTTCCTTTCTCCTGCTCAATCACTTAGTATTTATTTTGAATTTTTACTTTACTTATCTGTGTATTGTCCTTTCCCCCTCTCCCAGGTAGAATTAAAGTGCCTTGATAACAGGGATTTTCATTTTAAGTTTTATGTCCCCAGCTTAATAACTGCTTATTGAATTTAATTGAACAATCAAGGTCCAGTAAATTGGAAAGTGTTCCTAGTGAGTAGTACCTTGCCCTCAATTTCCCTGCTTTTGGTTACAATCTTTAATCAGGTCTGATATACATAAGAGAAGGCTGACAGATGATTTTTATCAATTTAATCATTGTTGATCATTTTCATACGTGTGAAGTTATGTTGAAGTATCTGACCAATTTTTCTTTAAGAGCAGAACAATAAAAAATGGGCTTAAACTCTGGTAGAAGAAGTGAGTATTTAATACAAAGGAGAAGTCCTGCTAATATGGAAACATTTTTACATGATAGCATGCATAAACTATATCAAACTGCCTACCATTTTCAGAAGAGGAGAGGGAAAGGAAGGAGAGAGAAAAATTTGGAACTCAAAATCTTGTAAAATGGAAGCTAAAAATTTTCTTGAGATGTAACTTAAAATTAAAATACTAATGATGATTTACTTTAAAAAAAAAGAAAAGGTCCCTAATAACCTACTCCAGAAGCACCCCAGTGCCTCAACTGAAAAATGCACAGATGGAAATATCTACAGTCACCTTGGAAGCATCTCATCAAATATCATCATCATCCAGTTGTTTCGTCATGTCCAACTTTTCACAATCCCATTTGGGGGCTTTCTTGGCAAAGTTACCGGAATGGTTTGCCATTTCCTTCTCCAGCTTATTTTACAGCTTAGAAACTGAGGCCAACAAGGTTAAGTGACTTGCCCAGGGTCATACAGCTAGTAAGTATCTGAGGTCATATTTGAACTTAGGTCTTCCTGACTCCAGGCCTGGTGCTCTATCCACTGCATCATCTAGCTGCTCCATCATGCACTAAATGAAAACTAAGTCTTGGAGTATATCATTGTACCTCTGGGCAAATCCTTAGATGTTTTTAATTAAAGTAAATATATTTTACAATAATGAAAGAAAAGTAATATGCAAAGTTAGTATAAGAAATATAACACAATTTAAAAAATATTTCCTTCCCCCCCAAAAAGAAAGAAAAAAAGTACGGTGAGAAATAAGGTAAAAAGAGTGACTAAGGAACATTTGGTTTTTGTTTTTTACATGATCCTTCTACACGTAATTAAAGCAGACACAAAATCTTTGCATCCATGTGTTCAAAAATTGTCCTGTGGTCTAGATGTGTTATTAGAAGAAGCAATGGAGAACAGCTATTTACAATAGTGGGAGAAACACTGAAAATGCATATAAATGTCTTTAATACTAAGAAATTAGTTTTTTTACGTGGAGGAAAGGGTTAATAGGTGTGTGTGTGTGTGTGTGTGTGTGTGTGTGTGTGTGTGTGTGTGAGAGAGAGAGAGAGAGAGAGAGAGAGAGAGAGAGAGAGAGAGAGAGAAAGACAGAGGCAGAGAGAGAGCATGTTCAAGAGATCACAGAATATACAGCTGAAAGTGATCTTGGAGAGCATCTACAAAAAGTGGGAAACCATGTGGCCTGCCACATGGTTCCCCACCCCTGAATTCTAATTTAACTTTGAGTTACAGAGGAATAAACAAATTGGGGCTAGAAGTAAAATTACTTGGCCAAGGTCACAAGGTGATGAATTACACAACTGGAATTTAAACTCAGATCCTTCTAATACCAGAGCCATGCTCTTTTCATCATACTATGAAAATGGCTACACTCTGTCTTATCCAAATTATATAACTACACATGAGGCAAATTGTTGAGAGATGTTATGCATTTATATTTCCAAATAAATTTGGACTGGTTTTTCACATTGAGATGCTATTTGGAATTGAGCAGTAGGATCCTAGGTTGAAAACATAATTGGATATGGCTCCCTGCTGGAGAAAGTACATGAAAATAAAATAGAGTGCCTTTTGTTTGCATATGTGTCAATTTTTTACATTAATAAAGTAGATATGAATGTTGAGGTTCATAACCTTCAGAAGTAAAAAAGTATTTCTTCAAGTTAGAATTATAGGAACATTTCCATCCTCTATCCCCTTTATCACTATCCTTTCTGTATAATTTCTTAATTTAATTTAACTAGGGTACCTACATATTCATTTATTTATTTTTTAAAACAAAGGATTTCTTTTTTATTTCTGATTGACAAATCCCTAGAATAATAGGGAAAAAACAAATAGAAAGTCACAAGTGAAAAGGAGGAAATTGAATTCATGTCAACTTTAGGAACTTTTTTGGTTTGAACTGGAAAACAATGACTGTATAAAGAAACCATCATTTCTTGAAAATTTATGTCTCATTGGGGAATAGCTGGGGGAAAATGTGATATATGAATAGAATGTTATTATTCAGGAAGAAACGATGAATATGTGGAATTTAGAAAATCTTATAATATGTTTGAACTGATGCAGAATGAAGTAAGAATTGGAAAACCAATACACAAAATGACTACAAAAAGGTAAACAAAAACGTTCCAAAAAGAAAAAAAATTTCTAACTTACCAAAAAAAAAAAAAAGACCAAAACTCCCAAACCCAAACCCAAACCCTGATAATGGTCCTACAGAACAGATCATGGAACACAACTCTCTCCTCAGGGCAGAGAGTCATGGGCCTACTAGACCCAAATGGTACATGCAATATCAGATGTGCTCCCTGTACTGGATGTTTTTGCTTTAATGTTTTCCTTTGTTCCAATGGAGGGTTCAATCTAGATGGGAAAGTTTTGCTGTCATTGTTTTTCAGAAACTGACTGTGAGGTAAAGAAGAGAGGCATCAGTAAAACAAAATTTGAAAGAAAGAAAGCTTATGTCCCACGACAGTGACTAAGTATCCCTAAGAATAAGACTTGTTTAACAATTTTGAATGATAAACTACTCCCTACTGATTCAGGTAAACCACTAGTTCAGCTACATTTTTTTTTCACTCAATTAACATGATTGAACTGAACAAAATACTTCGTTTTAAATTTCACTCAAATTCAACAGTTTAATCGATTGTTTAGTGATTTCAATAATCTCTTATCATTTTTCACCTGAAATTACAGAGTTTTCCAAAGAACTAAAATGACAAGTAATCCAGAGGGTAAGACAAAGGGGCCTGGGCTACACAGTGTGTCACTGATGGGGAGTTGGGGACAAGAAGCAGTACAGCAAACAGTACCACAATGTGAAACGAGATGCCAGCTCTAGTGGTTTGAATCATAAGAACACTAACACACATTTATGAAGCACTCTGAGCTTTGAAAAATCACTTCCCTCACAATGAGCCTATGAGATAGATAATGATAAGCACTATCCCCATTATACAGATGAGGCAAACTGAGTTTTGGAGAGGTGATACAACTTACCCAACATAAGTTGTTAAACAGAAAGTGTCAGAGCTGAGACTTTAACACAAGTCTTATTGAGTCCAAGTCCGGCATTCTCCCCACTATACTTTACTGTCTAGTACACCTGAAGAATTAAAGGAATGAAAAATCTGTAGACCTCTGAGCAGACTGCCTATGGAGCAGTGATGGAATAATATGGACAAAAATCACACAGGATAAGAAGTTGTCGACAGGTCGTGATCTGGGGCAGTGGAAGGGGCATCCAAACTGATGAAGTCACTTATTCTTCAAAATATCAAAGTAAATGAACTAAACATTCTTTGTGGCACCAAAGATAAGTCTTTATAACAGAGGTAGCTTTGCCTCATGGTGGATAAAGCACTTGGCCTAGAATACGGAAGACTTGAGTTCAAATTTGGCCTCAGAAACCTATTAGCTGTGTGACCCTGGACAAGCCATTTATCTTATGTCTGTTCAATTTCCTCATCTGTTAAAAAGGGCATAATAACAGTACCCACCTCCCAAGGTTGTTGTGAGCACCAAATGAGATAGTATCTATAATGCACTCTCTATATGTCTTAAAAGCACTATTTAAATGCTATTATTATGATTATGATTATTATTAGAGCTTCCGGTGAGCATCAACTACAAGTTTTTAAGCTTCCTTATTTATCGATCGAGTTTTCATCTTGGTTTAGTTGTCTTTAATAAAGAAAACAAGACCTTTGGCTTAGTTTCTGCCTTCTCCCCCGCTAACTCTCTTTTTTCTTCTGTAAACCCTCCCATGAAGCTCTTTGACAGCCTCCAGGGAGATGAAGTAACCAGGTTATATTAAACAGCTCTCAAAAAAAAGTACCTTCCTTTGTATGTTTGGGTGCAATTTGCTCCTCTACATCATTTAATTCTCTTGTCTCTTTAAGAAAGAGAACTAACTACTCTAGGCCTTTTACACCATGTTTTTTATTGGGTTTACTTAACATGTGATCATTTTCAGATGGCTGTCTGATCCAACAATCACTTGTGTAATTTGGAACTGAGTTATTTCCTGTTTCCTTAGCACAATGAATGAGTTGGCACTCAGAGGAACAATTCCCATCCTTACATCCTTCGCTCAATGATTTATTATCTTTACTCACAGGGAGAGTCCATCCTCAGTTTGAAGGAGCTGAATAAATGTCATTGTACTGTGTGGATTCCAAATTAACTGAATTTCCTATATCATCTGTTCTTCCTAGAATAATTTTTTGTCAGTGGGTCGCATGTAAAGAACCCCTTCCTTCTGGTCTTGCCACGATACACACAGAATTAGGGTTCCATCTCAATGCCTTGACACTTACCTACCGCCCATACAATTCTTGCATTTTCAGTAGGACTTTGGATGGTTCTAGAGCTATGCATTTTGCCTGATTCCTATTTAAACATTCTCAATAATAACTGGATGCTTTTTGGACAAAAATAGGAGAGACGCATTGTATTAGAATCTTTTCTTCATTCTTCTAGATTGATTTAATAGCCTATAGAAAAAAATCAAAAAACGAATATCTTTCTACTGCTATGAAGACAATGGCTCAAAGACATCGATGATGCTTTACAAATACAAAATCAAAAACTTATCCTTAACAGGACCTGTAATTCTTAGGTGGAGTATGGATGTTCACTAGAAGATACCCGATCTATTTCTTCATGACAGTTTGTATTTAATCCCGGACTTACCATAAATTTAAAGGACTAATGTTTTGGCCAAAAAAGTAATTCTTTCTCCCCTGTTCTGCTAGCAGAGTATTCCCACAAATATGGTATAGAAAAACAAAAGTAGAAAAACATGTTAGAAAGGGGTAGTAGAAACACCTGTGCATGGATGTAGGTACTATGAAGTCGGAATCAATAGAAAACTGAAAGGTAAGATGAGTAACATTATGTTCTTTCTATATTATTCAGACTTTAGCAAACATTAGAAGGATCCTTGTAAGTAAAAAAAAAAAAAAAGGATGCTGTTTTGATCACAGTCTTCCTCATCCCTCCTCCCTGCCAACTATTTCTCCAGGAATGAGTGCTGCACTCTTCATTAGTGCATTCAATTTAGCTTTCAAACCATAGAGAAGCTGATTCTAGCATCAAACAACACCATTAAAAATACCACAAGGCAACCTTGGAGGGGCTCCAGATACAAATAAGAGCCCAGGGACACGTTGGGATGGTTCTGAAGCCCTGGGAGGGAGCTGAAGCAAGGATTTTAGTTCTCAGACCCATGGAGAATTTCAGGGACACGGAAGAGAAGTCTTTCACGTCATTCTCTTAAGGTCCCAAAAAAGCCTCTCTTTGACTGCTCATGTGAGTGAGTTGGTTGTATGCCTCTCAGCAATGACCCTATCCCATGAGTAGGTCCTCTGTGGTTTTGTAGGCTAGACAAGAAACAGAACATTCCCTTCCAATTCCCTTGGATTCATCTTTGTTCACATTTAAGACTAAGAGTAACTACCTCAAAATTATTTGGAAAAATCAGCCCCTCCCTCGCCTCTTTGCATTCATGCTTGATGAGGGACCACAGACCCATTAGCATAGTTTTTTATTACCTGTACATCTTTATTATACCATCTGAAGCAATTACTACATACTCTTCAGGTGAATTACTGACTCTAGGGGACTTTATATATACATACATTATAGGCACATTCACACACATATACAGTAATCAACAGAACTACAGCTACTCAAGGGGCCTGGGGCAATTTAAATTTACACAAGCATTGTGGAAATCAAACAGGTTTAGTGGGCCGGTAGACTATTTAGTGCTTGCCATGTGGGAGGTCTGGATTAAAGAGCCTTCTAGCTTGTGACAATGGAAGGGCTTTGGAGAGGGAGGAGCAGTAGAACAAGATGAAGCATTTGGCAAAAAATAGGAGAAATACCTCTTGTGCTCAGTCTTGTCAGCTCTCCTAGACCAGCCATGATCTTTCAGACTCATCCCACATTGTCCAGATCATTGGCCTTCTCTTCCCTGCATTCCAGATGCTGAAGAAACAGATGATGTCAGATAAGGAAGGCTCTGTTGCTGGCCTCTCTCAGGCAAACTGTGAAGTGCTATCTATTTCTCTGTGTGTTACCATTATCAAAGTAAGCTAACACAAGGGCTTTGTGGATTACAGGGAAAAAATCCAAAACACTAGCTACAGAGTCTTTCAGAGTGCTTGGTACTTTGCTCATAGTTAACACTAGAAAAGGTAAAGTGGTATAACTGAGGGAAAAAAATGATCATACTGCTTTGAAAAGGGGAAATGAAGACTCTTCCATCTTACCCCTTAACCTTCTACACCAGTTGCCTGGAAAGATGTTTCAAGGAAATGTAGCTCAGAGTTCAAAACCTAAGTGTGTAATTGGACTCTTCTTCATATCTTATTTTCTGGTCTAGGAACCCTAGGGTTAGATTGCTCATGGCCTAGAATTTACTCCCTTGAAGAGCCACATTCCTAGAGAAGAGTATTAGTTTGTAGTCACTAGAGGCTGTGAAGAGATTTGATTAGGGTTCCTCTAGGCAGGAAGCCTCTTTAAAACCAAACTGGCTAAGCTCCTTGAATGGAACTGGACCGTAACATAGAAGGTCTGTTGGGTAGACCCTCCCCCAACTTTACAGGCAGTGAATTACAGACACAACTCTGATCTGGGGAGGTAAGTAGAAGGTGAAAAGCAAACAAAAGCTGGAGCCTGGAGAGCCAACCAGCCAAAGAGAAATGAGAACAGAACAGAAGTCTCCGGGGAAGTGGACAAAGCACTGGGCCTGGAGTCAGGAAGATCTGAGTTCAAATTTAGCCTCGGACACTTACTAGCTGTGTGACCTCTGTGTTTCCTTCAGTTTCCTCAAAAGAGGAAATAGGGCATATAAATAGCCCCATATAATATAAATACAAAGGGAATATAAATAAGAATAGTAGTAGCACCGACCTCACAGAGTTGTCATAAAGATCAAATAAGATAGTGATTTCCAAGTGCTTAGCACAGTGCCTGGCACATAGTAGGGACTATATAAATGCTAGCTATTGTTTGTTATTGCTGGTGTTGTTAAAAAGAATCATGATACTTGGGGAAGGAGGAATAATGGAGAAGGGGAGGAGTGATTTGAGAAAAGGGGAAAAGAGGGGCTTAGACACAGAGGTAGGAGAGGAAAATATGGTATATTCTGAAAACCTAGGTTTCAATCCATTTTATGATACTGGGGAGTTATGTGACTGGGGCCAGTTGTAATGTTAATGCAATAGGAAGATCTTTCCCATCCATTAATAGGCCAGGGTGACCTGCTTGAGTCACAAGAGTCTGAGTCACATGAGCCTGTGGTGGGAGGAGCTTGCTGAAGGGGTGGGGCAGGAAGGGGTGGGGCAGGAAGTTGGAGTGAGTTGGAACTTGGAAAGAGAGAGGAGGCAGAGAGGGCAGAGCAGCTAGCGGGAGTGAGAGAGGGAGTGATTTTTCTTGAGGGTGTTCATTTGCAGAGAGGCCGGAAGAAGGGAAGGCTTGGGGATGGCAGTACCCCTTCATTGATAATGCATATAGATTTCCTTGTTCCTATGAGGGATTTGTCTTTCTGGTGTTTGAATAAATGTTTTGGTTTCGTTTTCAATGGAGAGAGTCTGTTATATCTTGCAATTCAAACCTACACCAGCATGTTCATAGCAGCCACTGTGGGTATGGCATTGATGATATACCAGTCCATAAAGCTATGTATCAGCCAAAAAGCATTTGTTAAGACCTTGCTATGTGCCGGGAACTAGGTTATGTACTGAGGACCGAAAGAAAAACAAAAACCTGCCACCTGCCCTCAAAAGGAGATCACAATCAAAGGGAAGACAACATGTAAATTATCTAGGTACATACAAGATATACACAGAGTAGATGGAAGGGGATCACAGATGGGAAGGACCAGGCACAAATAAGATTTACATTGGCTCTTTACAAAAGCCAGGATAGCTGAGGCTGAGGTGAGGAGCAAGAAGTTCTAGGCATGGGGCACAGCCAGTGCAAAGAACCACTAAATGTGGAGTCAGAAAGCTAGCGACACAACTTAGATAAGTCTCACTGAACATCAGCTTCCTCATTGGTCAGATGAGGCTTCTCCTCTCTTCCTCTTCTCCCTTCCTCCCTACCTCCCTCCTAGTATTCCAAGGTCTTTTCTAGCTCTAAATACGTGGATTCCAAGATCCTTCCTTTCTCTAAGCCTCTTTCTCCTCAACTGTAAAATGGAACCAATATTATTAACACTGCCTACAACCTCACATGATTATGAAGAAATTACTTTTAAATGTTAAAGACAGTATATAAATGAGAGCGATTATAATTGTTGTTAAAGAGTGAACATGGGAGGGGACGAAACAAGAGAAAGGAGTGGGAGGAAAAAGAGGGGTACGAGGCAAAGGAGAAAAGTAGAGAGAAGGAGAGAAGAATGTAGAAAAGGAGAGGAAAGAGGAGGATTTTAAAGGAAGAAGATGGAAGAAAGGGAGAGAAAGTTAGAGAAAGAAACGTTTACGTGTAGAACTTGAGAGCAAAGAGGACGTAGTAGAGGACCAAGAGCATTCCTTTCCTGATGTCATAGAACATATCTCTATATATCTTATCTGTTCTCTACTCACTCCAAGTAATAAAGTTTGTAACACTGAAAAGCACTATCATAATGTCTCATTTTTCTTCTCTTACGTAGTATGAAAGTATCTTAGAAATTCAAAGACTTCTCTAATATTTCCCAACTTCCTACTTGGGAATGGGGAATGATTTTGATCACATCTACATTGGCCAATGGACCAATCATCCAAGGCACCACTTTGTTGTCACTGGGTTTTCCCTCCACTGTGAGAACTGGTTGTTTGATTTGACAGAAGTGACTGGTTATTTTGGCAATGTGTGGACTCTGTCGTAGGCACTGGGGAAACAGTCCCAAATGTATTTGCTGACGCCTTTCCCCACTTCTTTCCACAACACAAACCACTTCCCTTTATTTGAAGTCATTTTTGCGCTTCTCATTACTACCACAGCTGTGGTGGTACAGGGATGGGGGTGTTAGGCTAAGCAGAGAGCAATTAAAGGAGTGCTCAGTCCAAGACTAGGGATGACACAACAGACTTGGCCCAAAGCAGAACAGAAAGAACACATCAAGTCTTTCTTCCTTTTCCTGAAATTGACAAAACCAAAAAGTGGAAGGGTCAACTAGATTATCAGAAAGGTTACATCAAAACTGAAAGGAAAAAGGGGAAGAATCTGAAAAACAATTATTAGAAAGCATGCACTACATAAACCATTGGAGGACACACACTGTTCCACACTGCTGTGAAGGTGATTGAGTCATTTCCTTGGCATGCTAGTAACCAAAACTTCAAGTGAAGCAAATATACGCCTTGGTGGCCAAGTAATAGGCCACCATGGAGTGAACTGTGATTGATCTATCAAGGGCAGCAAGGTCTTTGGACAGAATTTTACTGGAACAGAAGAAGCATGTGCTGCTGGTAAATACTGGTCAGTGAAACACAACAGCTTAAGCACTAATCAACCCAACCACACTTTTCCCCCCATGTTTTGTTCTTTTAAAAGTAAATTAAGAATACTTTCTCCCTCCTGATGCAAAAATAGAGAAGAGGTTCTCAACAGGAAGAACCTCAGTAGCTTGGTTTGTACTCGTTTTAAGCATTGCTATAAATTCTAAGGGCACAAGTAAGATCATAAGGTTCATTTTACAGATGAGGGAACAGAGTCATAAGAGTAATGTGGTTAACCAAAGATCACACAGGTCATAAGTAGTAGAGCTAGGGCTCAGATTGAGGTCCTCTTTTTTCTTCTTTTTCAATGCTTCCTTCTTTTTTCCCATCCTTTCTCCTCCTTTCTTTTCTTTTTTTATCTTCTTTCTTTCCTCACTTTCTTCTCTTACTTTCCTCTCTTCCCTTCCTCTTTTCCTTCCTTTCTTCATTCCCTCCCTTCCCACCTTCCTTCCCTCCTCTTTCTTTCCTCTCTCCTTTTTTCTCTTTCTTATTTTTCTTCTCTCTTTCATTCCCTCTCCTTCCTTTTCTCTCTTTTCTTTTTCTTTCTTCTTCTTTCTTTTTTCTTTCTTTCTTCTTTCTTCTTTCTTTCTTTCTTTCTTTCTCTCTCTCTCTTTCTTTCTTCCTTCCTTTCTTTTCTTCTTTCTTTCTTTCCATCCTTCCTTCCTCCCCCCTTCTTTCTTTTTGACCTATTATTTTAGAGGATGACAAGAGTGTCATAGCTCACCCTAAATCATCTACTTTAACTAGGATGATATGCAAAACAACCCAAAACAATCTGAATATTCCTTATGAATTAAAAAGACAAGGTGACTCTAGTTACAGAGAACACAGTACATTCTTCCAAGAAAGGGCTAAAATTATAACTCCTGATGAAAGTGAGAAAGTGGAAGAACAGTAGTACTGGACTACTGAATATCCTAAAAGGGAAGACAAAAGACTTTAGGAAGGTCATAAGATGGAGAGTCATCTGAAAGAAGACAGGATCATAGACAAAGCACCAGAAGGGATGTTGGAGACCACTGAATTCAACCCTCTTGTTTAGAGAAAAGGAAATTGAAACTCAGGAAGATTCAGTGACTTGACCATGGTCACAAAGATAGTAAGCATCAGAAGAGGAACTCAAACCCAAGTCTCTTAACTCCAAAGGCAATGTGTTGTTGTTTTTCCACTAAGCCTCTTCGGGTATTGTGGGCTGAATTTGTCTGATATGGGGTGGTGTTAATGTAGAGAAAGAAAGAAAGGAGAGGAAATTGCTTTTAAAAACATTTTTTAAAAATGTTAGCGAGGAAAAGGAACTGGGCAGAGCTCTCCATTACTCATTCTCAGAATCAAGCTCCCTAAACTTAAATATGGTTTAGCATCAGGAAGAGCATGTGCAAAGGACTGAGTCCCTATTGGCCAGTCGCCAGTTACACTATTACATCCATTCCACCTCATCCCCACCCCACAAAGTAGAAGACAAAGCACTTGTCCTCTTCTTTTGTACTTTATGACTTGTATCCACCCTCCCCCATCACTGAAGAATATAGATGTCAATTGTGGTGTTTGTATCTAGAATGACAAGTTTCTGGGGTTTTTTTATACAGTTTTATACAGTTTCAGTGGGTTTCAGAGCACCTACCAGTCAGCACAAAGGGATGTCAGCTAAAATTGAGTGCATCATTAGCCCATGGTTGTTGTCTAAGTAATTGAATGACAGTGGATCAGAAGGACATCAAGATCTAAGGTCAAATGAGTTTCAAATGTTGACTAAGTTATATGAATTCTACCCTATCCATTACGCCAAAGCCAAAGATGATAGCAAAGGATTCAATGCCAAGTTTAAAACAGGTGCCATAGCTACAGGAGTGGAGGCTCATCATTACTGTGCAGAGGCTGATCTTGATCCCTCTACTTGAAGTTACTCAAAGACTGTCCTTTAAATACCTAACGTCCAAATGAAACAATCCAATTTTACAAATATTTATTAAGGGTTTACTACACGCAAGACATTCTGAGCTGCTAGCCATGTCATACCCAATATATATTAAAGAAAAATGTGTACGATTATTAAAAATAACTAGACCTGTGAAAACTGGCAACAGGTCTATATGTTATAGTTTTAAAGAAGAGATTCTTAATATAGGGTCTGTGAACTTGTTTTCTTTTTTACTTTAATAACTGTTTCAAGATAATTATTTTCCTTTGTAACTTTATATATTTTATTTTATGCATGTAAAAACATTCTTCTGAGAGGGAATCTATAAGCTTTACCAAACTGCCAAAGAGATATGTGATTCAAAAAGTGTTAAGAACTTTTGGCTTTGTGAGTTTCCTGTGGCATCAAGAAGTTAAAGGGATTTACCTGTAGTAACTAATAATTAATATGCATCTGGGGCAGACCTTGGACCAGGTGTCCTGGTTCAAAGACCAGCTCTTTATTCACAAGACTAGATTGTACTGGGTCTTAACCTTGTTGTGAACTTCATAAGACTTTACAAGTGGGAGTAACAGTCAAAATAATGTGACATAAATGTGCCAAATCTGTGCTGTTTGTTAGAACACCACTGACCACGCACATAATTAGGATGAAATTTAGTAAAACTGCCAGAAACAAAGGCTTTTGAGAAGCAAGGCTTGAGATGAAACTTTTCTTCCCAGTTTTCACCTGTGCTATGACTGAAGAGAAATAAAGCCTCATGATACAGGGAAAGCAATAAAGTCATCAAACAGCTAAGAAAGACCAGAACCATGGAGAAGGACTGAGGAAAGAAACAAGGAATCACTTCAGGATTTAAGGGGTTCTTTGATAAAGAAAACTGAGCAAAATTCAACAAATAGAAAGGATTGACTGCAAAGTGGAGGAAAGAAAAGATATGACACCCTGCCCCGAGATATTCTAGTATAGAGAAATTTGTGTTCAACTGGGTCTCCTGAACAAAAATATGGCAGCAAGGGGCAAGTCAAACGCAGAATAATGAAGGTTCCAGAAAAAAAGATAATTAAATATACTTCCCTCTTCATTACAGAAAAGTTGGGGGGGGGGGGCAGGCTACTGGAACAGAAGCATGTTATAGTAGCAATTTAGACTTGAAGATTTTTCCCTCCCATTAATAGACCATGTGACTTGCCTGCATCACAGGAAGCCTAAGTTACGTGTGGTGGGAGGAGCTTCCTGACAGGAAAAGGAAGTTATGTCACAGGAAATACAGAGAGTGAGAGAGAGAGAGAGAGCGCAGTTATGGCTGCTAATGTGCTAATGGCTACCCTCATGATAGTTAGAACCTGAACAAGCTGATTTAGCTGTACTGTGAGTTTGTTTGGGGGAAGACCCCAGAGAGGTCCATGTTGTGATATTGTGTATGGAATGTTCTACTGCTCTGATAGACTGGTTAAATAGCTTGTGGGACATGGTCCTCTGGTGTCTGAATAAATGGTTTACTTCTTCTACCTGCTATGTGCAGAGTCTGGTATACTTTACGATACAGAACAACATAGGCATCTTGACAATTATCACCTACATTGTTATTATTACCTTACTGATACACATGTAAACACCATCAGATATAGTCACTGTATCTCATTTTCGCTAAATTGTTACTCTTTGCCACAAGGGAGGATTCAAGTTAGAGGGAGAAGGTACCACCCTGGTCTCTATGACTATGACCTAAGGACAAAATGTCTATAAAGATAGATCGCTAGTTTCAGTAATTTCATTTTAATAATTCAGTTTTACGGGAAATCTATGATGTATAGTTAGAAGAAATTAAAGGTAGGTAGTATAATATAGTTGACAGAGTGCTAGACCTGGAATCTGGAAGACCTGGGGTTTGAATGCTGCCTCAGGGACATATTAGCAATGGGAATCTGGGCAAGTCACTTAAACCCTCAGCCTCAATTTCTTCAGCCATAAAACAGGGATATCAATAGTACTAACCTCAGAGAGTTATATGATGAGGAAATGGTTCATCTATGTAAAGTGCTCTGCAAACACTGATGAAACTGTCAATCCAAATAGAAAAGCCTAAAATTCCTCCTTTCTGTGAAGAATCAATAAACTAATTGTTTTATAAGAATATTCTTAGGAGGGGGCTCGTTTGGGTGTTTGTTAAAAGGTGACTGTTGTGCTAAAGCACAATATATCAAAAATGTAAAAGACAAAATTAGATTAATGAGTGAATAAATGAATGGATGGATGAATGAAATGAAAGGTCTCTGACCTCTAGAAGCTTCAACACTCTCGATCACCTTTTACTTTTCATAGGTTAAACTTTTAAGAGTAAGGACACTTCCTACTCTTAGAATTATCCTGTCTCTTTAATTCTCTGACCTTTGTATTGTAGTAGGCAAAATAATAGGCACCTTCAAGGCACAGGAATAACAGACAGGCATAGACAAATGCCTCTGCTAACTTAGTGTGGGCTCTAGTAAAACTGGAAAAGGATTCCCAGCCCTGAGTCAGCCATATAATCAAAAGTCTCTGAACACGTTGCTCTCCCTAATATTTTGTTGCTGTAGGCAACCATCAACTCCACATGAAGACTCCTGCCAACTGGAGACGATGGCTGGCCGATAGAGCCAGGATTTTTCTTTAACTATTTGTTTCCCAGCCAAATTATAAATGCAGAATGGAAAATAGCATCAAAGCTAACCCATGCAATTCCAAACCAAGAAGTATAACAGTACCTTTCTATCATATGTAAATAAGTGTATTTTCTTTTAGTTAGGTTTTCTATAAATGTAGTTAGGGAGTAACGAGATAACAATCTATAAACATTTAAAAGAATTACAGAATTTTACGAGCTAGGAGGGACTTCTGAGATAGCCTTCTCATTTGACATGTGAGGAAACAGGCCTAGAATAGCGGAAGTGACTTACCCAAGGTCAAACACAGCTCGTTAGTGGCACAGTGAGAAGGACAGCGCAGGTCTCCTGGCTCATTATTTCCAATGGTTCTTCCACACATTTCAGACACTTGGTGACAGATGCAAAATGAAAGCATTTAAACAATGATGCCCCATGCCTCCTCTAAGAGATGATAGTTGAGGAAAATGGCCAGGATTGGTGCTATCAAGGCCAATTTTAAGTCAGCAAGGCTAGTGCTTGTCTATTCATCATTCCCATGACAGAAAACTGAGTCTCTTATTGTTCCTGAAAATAGTGCATACATTACTGAGTAAGGTACTCTCTAAGATCTGTAAAGTAATCAAAACCCAATTTAAATCTCCCCTACTTAATGAATCTTCTCTGATTTCCCCAGCTGGAAATGAGCTCTACCTCCTAGGAGCCTCATAGCCCTTACCGTCCACAACATTCACCTGATATTTACCACTTACTGTCTTTATTTTTAGGTTTCTTGTTTCCTCAAAGTCACTCGTATAAATTCCTTCAGAGTGGGGACCGTCAATCTTTTTATCACCCAGAATGCCTAACACAGTGCCTCACGTAGAGCAGTATTTGCTAGGTGGGCCTGAAGTCGGGAAGACTACTTTTCCTGAGTGCAAATCTGGCCTCTGACAATTATTAGCTGTGTGACCCTGGGCAAGTCACTTAACCCTTTTTGCCTCAGTTCCTCATCTATAAAATGAACTGGAGAAGGAAATGGCAAACCACTCCAGTATTTTTGCTACAAAAACAAACAAACAAACAAAAAAACCCAAATGGAGTCACAGAGTCAGAGAGGGCTGAAAATGACTGAACAAGCTGACTGTCTATCAGACTTGTCACTGTTGTTGAGTTGTTTCAGTCATGACTAACTCTCCCGTTACCCCGCTTGGGGTTTCCTTGGCAAAGATAACAGAGTGGTTTGCCATTTCCTTCTCTAGCTCATTTTGCAGATGAGGAAATGGAGGCAAAGAGGGTTAAGCAATTTGCCACACAGCTAGTAAGCGTCTGAAGCTGGTTTTGAACTCAGCTCCTCCTGACTCTAGGGCCTGCCCTCTATCCACTGTGCCACCTAGCTGCTTGTTGATCAGATTACGATGTTTATATTGATTACTGCAGTATAATAGCATCTTACTTATCTGAAAATCTCTTACATCACTTTACCTCAGATATTCAATGAGAACCCAGAAGTAAATTTGAAAAAAACATGTAATTGAATGGCTCAAGTATTTATTTCTTTAATAAAAGAGCTTCTTAAACTCATTGCTCACAATGATTAAGTATATACTCTTTACTTTTTACACACAGTCCTAACAAGTAGAGTTATTTGGTTTCCAAGAATACAGTGGATCATTAGAAGTCTTCCACTGGAAGGTGGGTGGGGGCACTGCTAGAGGGAGGCATAGTGACATTGGCTGCATGAAATAACAGCTAACCACCACTGCCAGCAGGATCAGGGTTTTCACAGCTTACACTTGACAGCTCCTCAGCTCATGGTGCCCTGGGGCCTAGGAATACAGACATGGAACAGAATATAAATGGCCTTCAGAAACTCAGCTGGCTTCTCTATTCACAATAGTCACTGGCTGCAGGAGTGATATCCCCTTGAGTCCTTCTACATCAGAGCCTTTGGAGCCTGACACAGGCAAGACAGGTCCTCCTGAAAGAGTCCCTCAAGAGAGCCAGAAACCCTGGAATGGGTGGTGGAAGTCCCTGCTAGTCTATCTATCTGTAAGCCAGTGAAGTGACGTGGACTTGTCTAGTTGCTAAGGGTGACAGCCAGTCAAGAGACAGGGCCCTGGATGAGGCAAACTAGGCTCTTATCTGACAGTTCTGCTTGAGAGATTTTGTCATCATAAGTTAGGAGAAACACCTAAGGAAAGAAAACTGACTCTCTCTGACAAAGGAGAAGAAAGGAAAACCATCATAATGAGATGCAAAAAAAAAAAAAAGTATAACAGTTTAGAGTTACCTAGTATGGGGTAGATCCAATCCAGCAACTTTTGATTAAGTATATACTTAAATATAAGACCAGGCACTAAATGCTGGAGCCGCAATGAAAAATGAAAAAAATTTAAGTCCTGCCCCTAAGAAGCTTATATTCTGGGCGGGGAGGGATGCAATGGGCAAACAAATAAGTATATATTTGACAATTTGGGAAGGGGAAAAGGAGAGTACTAACAACTATGGAGATCAGGCATCATTTCCGGTGGAGATAGGCCATGTGAGCTGAGCCTAAATATCAATAACCATGGAGATATTTTTGGCACAGTACAATAACTGATTACGCAGTATGGTGCAATGATGAGCCTGGGTCATCTACACAACGTTAAGACACATTAATGGGATTCGCAGTTTAAGAAAATATGGAAATGGGAAATGCATGTTTAGAAAGGCTTCTGTGAGGATGGTTAAGAGCCTCAAGGAGTAAGAAATACACTGCAATGGAAAGAGAGATGAATTGGGAATCAGAAGATCTGGGTTCAAAATCTGCACTTATAATGATGAGTAAGTTACTTAGGCTCTGTCCATCAGGTTCTTCATCTGCAAAAAGGGGGAGCAGGACTAGATGAGGGGACCCTAGAGTTTGCCCACTGCTCTGAAGCTAGGATCCTGTCTTTGTTATCTGGAGAATTCACTTAGTAAAAGACCTCATTCCTGAACAATGCTAGCTAAAGAGGCATTTCAGTATTATTACCATTTTGTAGATAATTGATACATAGAGACAAATTACTTTCTGAGGGTCACAAAGTAAACTAGTGAGAAATGTAGGGTTAGAACACAGAACTTAATCTATTTTTTTCTCTGATACATTATGAGGATTTTGTGGTTTCATCCATACCCAGGTTCATCTGAAATCCACTCACTCAAGTAGCACAATTGCCAGTCTTGGCAATTCTTCCTTAGTAAATATGTCACAGGTGTCCTTTCCTTACCTTTTCTTTCTTTTTTTTTAAAAAAAATGTTTATTTAATTTTTAATTTATGGAATAAAAAAAGAATTTCCATAACACAGCATAATAAAAAGATAATTGCACATGAAACTGCAAATCCATTATGTTCAACTTGCTATTCCTTTTTAAATATATAATAAAGTTATCATGTAAATTTCTTTTTTTCCCTCTCCTACCCCACTTTAGCAATGGCTGCCATTAGACACAAATATGTGTGTATGTATGTATATATATATAATGTATATGTACATATGTGTGTATGTATACATATGCATGTATATATGTACATGTATGCATATGTATGTGTATCTATCTGTATCTCTATTTACGTAAAATTATTCTATACATACTTCTATTTACCTTTTCAACTCTCAGTACCCTAGCTTGGTACCATACCCCTTCATACTAACACAACTGCAAGTTTCCTAATAAGTCTCCCTGTATCCAAACGTTTTTCATTTCTAGTCCATTCTTTACAAAGTTAATCTTCCTAAAACACTGCATGCAGTCATTCCTCCCCTTTACCCACTCTCAAACTTTCAGAGGTTCCCCAGTGCATATGGGTAAAAATCCAAACTCGTTGGCCTGGCTTGCAGGGCTTTCCATAGTCTCATTGTGGCCTATTTTTTCTGAACTTTTCCATGATGGGTGTAACTATTCAATTCAACAAACAGTTATATTATTCCTCTACTATGTTCAAGGTACTGGGGACAGAAAGAGAAAAACCAAATGGTTCCTGGCCTCAAAGAGCTTATATTTTATTGGTAGGAGTAACCAAGGAAAGCCTGCCATGCTCCTCACATATTTTGCATTAAGATGGACCTTTGGTGCTATAGTGGGCTTGGTTCCCTTAGACCTCCATTGCTCTTCTGAGAGCCAGAAGCAGAGAAAACCTGTCAACAGTCTGACTCCACCCCCAGTGTCTATGTGAAGACAGACTGGGCTATATTACACACAAATGCATGTTAAGCATGCAGGTGTAATCACCCTCCAATTAATAACTGTATTTTGTAATTGCATAGCAGCTTTCATCCAAAGATTTCAAAACACTTGGAAAATATTAACTTAGGAATCTCTTTTCAAATCCTGTGAAAGATATGTTCCATTCATTTTATGAGCTAAGAAACTAAAGCAACAAATAGTGGTGATCCTGTCAAAGGCCCATTGAAAATGGTATATATATATATATATATATATATATACAGGCTCAAAAGCCCAGCCATTCCAGGGAGCTCTTCCTCCAGTATGTTCATGTTTACAAAATTTTAAGCAAAGTCACTACTCCATTCATTCCCTTTGGTGAATTCCAAGGTTCCCAGCTCTCCGGCGTGGGCTCTGTTTGCAACCTGGAGATGCATGGAAAAGCAGTGATTCTGAGAAGTCATTATCATAGTGATTTCATTGAACCTCACTTTGTAGTGACCAACCTAAAGGAAACTTATAGGCAAATCAGGCAAAGAATAAAACAGCAGCTTGTCATCCTAATCTTTTGCATCCTTCGGAAACTATTATTGCTCAAACCTGTAGCATTGAAATGTTTCTCCAAAAAGGGCCACAAACCAATCTCTTTCCTGTTTACCTCTTCAGTCTTTTCTCACTCTCCTTCCTTAGAAGGACTGATACAACCCCAGATAGCTGAATCTCAGAGATATATGAGGGGCCTTCCCAATTTTTCTATGTGCTCACACAGTTTAAATCTCATGTGAAATAAATATGGCTCACATTTGCATGAGAAATGTCCATCAGACTATATTTGGCATTTTGGTGTCATATTGATTTTTTAACTGCCCCCATACTCTTCATCCCCTGTTTCTTTGATGTTGCATTTTGACTGAGTTTTTTTTGTGACTACTCCTTTCAATCTACCTCTTTTTTTTAATGGTATACAAATTAAATTCGAACAAAATGAACAGCACTCTCATATTGTTTCAAAATCAGGCATGTTCCTGTGATTTGCCTCAGATGGAAAGCAAAGCCTTCCAAAGGGAGGAAGTTTTAATTGCTTGCACATGAAAATATAGTGACTAAGTTTGTGTGCACAATTAGGAATTTAAAGATGCCAAAAAGAGCTGGCCATATCAACAGGCAGACATTTCTTCAGGCCTGTACAGTGGCTATTGCATAGAGACAACAAAACACAAACAGGAGATAGGAAACCATGTATGGCATGCGAAATGAAACCGACATTGCTTCCCTGGGCTTTCTCTAGGCTTAGCTTTCAATTCAAGAGGAGGTAGTTTCTTCATTTCTCATGTTCTAAGTGTCATGGTATACATGGGAACAGATGATGCTCAACCGTTCCTTTTCCTAGAAAAATACAAGCAAACCTTTTAAAATAAATATTACCAAGGGAGATAGGTCTCAGTCACTCTTGGATCATGAAGGTCTAAAGGCAGCACACGAATACAAGCCTTCTTTCCATATGGACAACAGCCCTGCCCAAAGACTCACCTTGCCACAACCATGGGAGTGTTCCAGCTACAGCAGTCACTGCTTAAGATCTGCTCTTACTCTTAACTGCCTTTGCAGTGAGAATGAAAGATCGCTGGTTTGGGAGTCAGAAGATCCAAGTTCAAATTCCATTCCTGTTGTTTAATTACCTACCTTTGGCCAAGTTAGAGAGTTCCCCTCTCTCAGTTTCCCCACCTATAAAATGAAGAGACTGGACTAATGACCTCTAAGATTCCTCCCAGAATGAAACTCCTAGGAATCTCTTCCATGGTCACTTTACGCCTTGTCTCACTCCCTCACCCGTATTTTGGCCCGTCGATATTTCATGGAAAGATGCCTATTTTTCTCTCCAGGAGCTGCTGCCTCTATTCTTCTTCCTTCCTTTTCCCAATCTCACTGCCTTGACTGCAAGAGTGTGGGGGGAGGAAGTAGTGGGGAGGGAGGAGGGCCTAAAGAATCCAGTTCTCACAGGAGATTTGAATGGAAGGAGCTACATCTCTGGTGTCCAAGCTGAAACTCAGACAGAGTTTTCTCTTAGACACAATGTTAAACATTGTAGCTAGGTTCTATAGTATGAGTTCAGCCTTATTGGTTAAATGGCCTTTTGTAGAATAGCTCTGAACCCTAAAAACCCTGTTCTGAATGTCAAACGAGGACATTTCAAACTTTGAGAATAAAACCTGTTTATAAACTGGAAACTTGGCTGTATTTTATTCTCAGAGACCTCAGGATATTAAAAAAAAGTCATTTTCTCATCTCTTTACTCCTATCTCTAACTACTACAAGGAAAACTAATTATCAATGATTTGTTAGACAGGGGTCAATTTATATTACTATTAAGCTACAATCACAGGAAAAACAAAAACAAAACGTATCCCTCTCTTTGATTCCTACCTCTGTAAGCAAATTATATGGCAAAACAGAAGAGGGGCCAACCTGGAGTCACAGGACTGGAATGAAATCCCTGTATCTGCCATTTACTATCTGTGTGACCTTGGAAAAGTCACTTAACTTCTCCACACCTCCGCCTCCTCATCTTTAAAATGAGGCCAATGAACTAGATGTCCTTTGAGGTTCTTTTAAGCTCTAGATGGCAGCTCTATGGCAGCCAGATGGCACAGGAGAAGATAGAGCAATGGAGCTGGAGTCAAGAAGACTTGAGTTCAAATCCAACTTAAGACACTAGATGTGTGACCCTGGGTAAATCACTTAATCTTTGTCAGCCTCAGTTTCCTCATCTGTAATATAGAGTTAAGAATAGCATCTACCTCTCAGGGCAACTGTAAGGATAAAATGAGATAATATTGGTAAAGCACTTTGAAAACCTTGAAGCACTATATAAATGGGAGTTATTATTATTGTTATTATTGAGAATGGGGCTTGGAGAACCCAGATAACATAGCCAGGAAGTACTTAAGAGAATAGCAAAAATTCGATGACAGCTCATATCTAGGGGATCTGATTTGGGGACGCCTCCACCGGATTCAGCTAAGCTACATTTCTGCCACTCTGAGAAAGTAGGTTCTCTCCTGGTTCTGCAGGTGAGAGAAGCCTATATGAGCAGCTGCCCAATTCTCTAAATCAAAGATCTTACTTGGGGCCTAATTTCTATAGAATTCTGTCCTAACTCACTAAATAAAGGGAGGGTAATGCAGCATTGGGAAAAGAGCGCTGGCTTGGGAGGCAAGCAAACTACGTTTAAATACTACTTTTGCTACTGGCTCCCTGTATGACTTGGAATCAAAGCATTCAATCTTTCTAGGTCTCAGCTTCCTCCTCTTTAGAATGAGTGGAAAGAGAGAGAGGGAGACATTGTATTTGATGATCTCTAAGCTTCTTTCCATCTTAAGCCTATAATTACAATTGTTTTTCCTTCTTTAATCTTCTCAGGGCTTGCTGTCCTCCACCCTTATTCCCAAGTTTACTTTAGGGAGTGTGGGGAAGTAGAAAGAACATTGGACTTGTAGCTAATATACCTGTAGACAAATCCTATTTCCACAATTTACCAACTACGTGACCTTTAACTTACTTAACACCTCTCTTTCCTCACATGTTTGGGGGAACAAAAGGATACTATCTACCTTGACCTCCTCACAGAGCAACTGATCAAATTAGTCTCTTCCATTCTCATTCTCCCTTTCCTTCTCCCTCTCCCTCTCCCCCTCCCTCCCTCTCTCTCTCTCACTCTCTCTCTCTCTCTATAATATATATATACATACACATAATGCATACATATGAATATACATATAAAGTATGTGTATATATGCGAACACATGCACACATATGTGTGTTCTCTAACTTTAATATACTCTAGCTATTTTTCATAAGGTCATAGATTTAAAGCAGAAAGGGACTTTGATCTAATGCTCCATTTCACATATGAGAAAACTGAGCTACAGAGGAGAGGAAACAAATAACTTTTTCAAGTTCACACAGTAAGTGGCAGAGACAGGATTTGTGCTCAGAGCCTCTGACTCTAAAACTGGATACCATCCTCCTGCACTGCCTCTGTTTTCTTCTCTCTTGTGCAGCTGGACCCACATATCATTCCCCTTAGGGGTCTTAGTTTTCTCTGTATACCTCGGCACAAGCACAGTGCCATGCACATAACCGGCACTCAATAAACGATTATTGATTATGATGTGCATAATACAAATAAGAGGTATCTATAACTCAAAAGCTTCCCTTAAAATGGCTAAGTGAGAGAAATAGTATAACTATTATCATTCCTACTTTATAGATGAGGATATTGAGGTTCGGAGAAGTTCTGTGATATGACATGCCTAAGGACACAGAACTACTAAATGGCTGAATTTGAAACCAGGCCTTCTCAGTCCAAATCTCCTGCTCTTTCCCTCACTTCATGAACTCTCAGAATTCCCCAGAAGACATATACAAAGGGAGTGTCTCATTTCATAGGAAGGAGGATTTTACTCTTTCTATGTAAATATCATAAAAATAATCAGAGAACCTAATTAAAGCATCTGTTTTATGTGCCAAGGCCCAACATTTCTAGCTGATTTATATAGACATCATCCCTGTTTACATTCTAAGAGGGAAGACATCCATGTGGTAGTGCGTCAAAAATAATAGCAAAAGACAACAGAATTAAAATCCTTAAAGCTCGAACAATAAAACAATTCACAGTGTGCATGTCAAGGGTGGTTACGTTTGGGGGTTGGTGAGGCAAGGAAGTAGCCATGGAAGTTTCGTGCCCAGACAGGGCGAGACCAAGAGAAGCAATCATAAACACATGTAGGACGCTGAGGTACATATGCCATGAGAAGAAGGGAAGGCCTCACCATGGAATGGAGGTGATCCTGGGTCTGCAGAAGCTAGGACTGCAGAGCATAAACTCTGGTACATCCTCTGGAAAAATGTCAGCTTCAAGAAGGTACAGACCCCTTCCCTTTTTGTCTCTAGAGCCCCAATGCTTAGCACAGTACCAGGTACACAAGAGGTACTGAAGGAATGCTTGGTAAATTATATAGAATTGAATCCTACCAAGATGGAAAAAGTGTGCATCTGGCAATAGCAACCTTAGTGTGTTGGTCAGCTGAGCCAACCTAGTCAAGGAAAGAGTCTTATCAGCATAACCTTAGCTACTGGGTAATTGTATGGAATCTGCTTTCATAGAGGGAGTCCCTGGATACAGTGAAAAATATGCTGAAATTGGGGTCAGAGGAGCTGAGGTCAAATTACAGCTTCGTGATATTGGGAAGGTCACTTAATCTCTCTCTGCCTCAGTTTCCTTATCTGTAAAAGGAGGGGGGTAGACTAGATGGCTTGTAAGGTCCATTCCAGCTCTATATTTATGATCCAATGAACATCTGTGAGATCAACAAATCCTGCCTGTGTTGCTTCCTACACCTGTGTGACCCTTAGAAAAAAATTTCACCTTTCTTTGCCACAGTTTCCTCATCTTTAAAATGAGGGAGTTTGACTATGAGATCCCTTCCAACTCAAGGTCTGCAATCCCATGGTCCTATGGTCCTTTAAGTGCTGAAATAAGCATGAGGCACAAAATTACTCACCAGCCTCCAGGCTTTAAAAGACAAAAAATATCTTCATTTGTGCCAGTGAATGGCTGACCAAGGCAACTGGTGAACTTAGGACTGTCATTTCCAGCAACTCAAGTGACCTTGGAAATTGAGCAAGAAGTCTCGCTTTGGTCAATTCTCCAAGAGTGTTGCAACCTCTGAAGTACTCAGTATTTGAAGAGGGTGGCTTACTCCAATCTTATCTCCCACAATGGTTAGAGTTGGTGGGTGGTGGGACAACTGTAGTCATGCTGACACATATGTGTCAGGAGAGAAGATTTCAAAGTCAGGGAGTACTCTAGTTGGAAGAGACCTTGAGATGTCATGTAACCTATGATGGCTTTGAGATTTGTATTCCTTTCCCACTCTCCCCCTCCCTCTTCACCACCACCCCCATCATTCCTTTCCCCCCAGCCCTACCCGATGCACACAAAGAATCACCAAATACTGGAGCAAAAATAGATAAACCAGATGCCATCCAGTTCAGACCATTTTCCAAAATATGAATTCCTTTGATAATAGCACAAAGTCTCTCCTTGAAGCCACCTGTCCATAACTTCCACTCACTTGTCTTAGTTTTACCCTTTGAGGCCAAGTCTAATCCCTCTTTTATGCAGCCTTTCAAATATTTGAAGACAGCAATCATGCTTCCCTTTGGTTTTCACTTCTTCAAGCTAAATATGCCTTGCTCCCTCATCTGATCCTTTTGTATGGCCTGGCAGATGTGGGTTGTTCCAGAGAAGAGGAGAAAGGTAACCTATAAGCAAATGACTTCTGAGATGAAGTGTGTCATTTTAGAAAGAGGAAAAGGAAAGAAGGAAGAAAGAAAGAAAAAGAAGAAGAAAGGAAGGAAGGAAAGGAGGAAGGGAGGGAAGGGGAGAGAAAGAAAGAAAGAAAGAAAGAAAGAAAGAAAGAAAGAAAGAAAGAAAGAAAGAAAGAAAGAAAGAAAGAGAGAAAGAAAGAAAGGAAGGAAGAAAGAAAGAAAGAAAGAAAGAAAAAAAGAAAGGAAGGAAGGAAGGAAGAAAAAGAAAGGAACAAAGAAAGAAAGAAAGGAAGGAAGGAAGAAAGGAAGAAAGGAAAGCTTAACATAGCCATTTGGCTGTTTTCAGTATTTTCTAAGGGAGTGAAAGAAGAGAGTGAACCTCCCTATTTCTTTATACAATAAAAATTCTTAATGCAAACATCAATCATTGGAAGAATACAGAAAACAGCAGGAAAAAAATTGGACAAAGAGCCATTTGAATTGTTTTGCCCCACCACAGTCATTGTGTTTCTCAGCATGTTGTGTGTGCAGAATACTTTGTAAGTAATAAAAAAAAAAGGGTGGGAAATTTTGTGGATAAAGAGAGAAATTAAAGAATGCATTTTTTTTTAAAAAAAAAGCAACTTGGTACTACGTCAGAGAAGACAAAAAGTACACAGTAACTAAACATCAAATTTCCCAAACTGCCCCCTCCACAGAGAGCCGGCACATGATACTTAATTTTCTTTCTTTGTGCCTAGGAGGAGAGGATAAACTCATCCAATTAGAACCAGGCACATGTTTTGAATGACGATGATGATGACGAAGGTGATGACGGAAATGACAGTGATAATATTGTCACCTTGTATATATTTTCAACAATCTCAAAATATTTTACACATATTATCTCATTTATCCCAACTGCCTCATTTTGTTAAGTAGAGGTTAGAAACCATCATGCACATTGTACAGGAAGTCTTGGTGCCTTCTCAGCTACAAAATGAGCCAGTGGCTACAATGAAAGCACGAAGGACTCTGGGTCTAATAAGGCTATGTTCCAACTCTGTGCCATGTAGAAGGTATAGCAAAAGTATGGAAGGGAGTAAAGCCCAAGCCCCCAAGCAAAGTAATGTCTCTGGCTAGTTAATCAGTAAGTAGGAAGCTGATTTTAAAAAATGATAATAATAAACTGTTCAGTCACAAGCTCAGGAATGCACAGATATAACTTCATTCTCTTTACCATCTCCATGCAGATGATTCTCAGTTCTCAACATCTAGCCCTGATGCCTCTTCTGACTCCTATTCCCACATCACCAATGATCTTCCAGACATCTCTACCTGGGTGTCCTGTAGGCATCTCAAACTGAACATATCAGAACATTGTCTTCTCATTGCCTTCCCTCCCCCAACAGACCCTCCTCTAAACTTTCCTATTTCTGTTGAGAGTGATACTGTACTTCTGGATACCCAAGTTCACATCCCAGGAGTAATCATTGACTCTGGACTTTCAATCATCATTTATGTATAATCAATTGTCAAATCTTGTCCATTCTACCTTCAGTAATATCTCCTGCATTTGTCCTCACTCATGTGGGCACAACACTAGTTCAGGACCTCATCATCTCTGCCAGGATCACTGTAACAGTTTTCTCTTGGTCTCCTTACTTCCAGACTTTCACCTCCCTAATCCACCCTCTATATAGTGATCAACATAATTGTCCTAAGCACAGATGTGTCCCTGACACTTCCCTGCTGAAGAATCCTCAATGGCTCCCTAAGAGTTGTTAAGTTAGAATAAAACTCCTCAACTTTGCATTTAAATCTCTTCACAGCTTGGCTACAGACCAACTTTCCACACTGATTTCATTTTACTTCTGCATATACTATCTATAGTCTAACCAAATCTTCTTCCTGTTTCCTGAACTTGGCATTCCTCTTTTACTTCCATGCCTTTAGGGTGACAAGCTTGTTCCTCATTCATTCCTGGTCCACTTTCCTCTTTCACCTCTATCTCCCAAATCCTTGCTTTCCTTCATGATTCAAATCCCGTACCATTTCTACCCAAAGCCTTTCCTGATGCCCCTAGTTGTCAGCACTGCCTTCCCCTTATAAACATCTGGTAGTTTCTCATCTGTGTACGTGCTAGAGACCCCCAGCATTTGCTCATCTGTGTACATGTTACAGTCCACCAGTGGAATGTAAGTTCTTTGAGGACAGGGCCCACTTTTGGTTTCATATTCCAGGATACAACTAGGATAGAACTTTGAAGATAACATGGGTTTCCCAGGTGCTGGTTGAATTGATAGCTCTTCCCACAGGCCAAAATTTCAAAATGCAAATATAAAATATCCCATGATCATAATCATTAGATTTTCAAAGTTCTTCCCATATGACCTAAGACCTCCTAGTTTAGTGCTAAACCTCAGAGGCAGTAGGGCCAAATTAAGGTAAATAATAGCTTACAACCCAGTCATCTACATTTATACAAACCTTCCCAATCTGCCTAACGTATATCTCATTTGATTCTTACCTGTTGAAGAGGATAAAAGAAAAACTATCTCACCCATTTTACAGATGAGGAAACTGAGGCTTGGAAAGGAGAAGTGAATTTTGATAGTCCCTTAGCTGTCTAATGACTGCTGGACGTGCGGTCGAGACCCACATCTTCTGAAGACAGAGCTGCTTTTCTTTCCATTACAATCCAACTCCCTAGTAGCTTTATAAGACTGAGATGAAACAACATGGCACCATAGACCCCAGAGAATTCCCATGTATTTGATGCTGAGCTAATTAACCATTAATTCTATGCAAAATGACACATGAATGTGGCTTTATTTTATGTTTAGTCAACAACTCCACAAGGTTGCAGAATTGCTCCTGTTTCTCTTTCCAGTGAGACTGTCAATGACCTTGGTTTACCTGTCTTCCATCAGGGAACAGGCCATTATCTCATACTGGGTCCTTCTCTCCCCCACCACAGTCCCAGGTCCCAGAGGTTTGGTCAAGGGAGAGCAGCGATGCTTTATGAAGAAATTTATCAAAGAACGAGAGAGCAGAAAACTGCCATTTACAGAGAATCACCTCCCCGGATAACTAACCAAACAATACCTTCTCACATTTATATGGTATCTCATGCCTTAAAAAGTACTTTGTTATGGAAATGCTTGTTTTATTCCATAAATTAAAAAAAAGTACTTTCCTCACAACAATCCTGTGAGGCAGGTAGCACGTGTTACTATTCCCATTTTAGCATTGAGTAAACTGAGGCCCAAGACAACAGATGAGTTGTGTAGTCACTAAGCTGGTAAATATCAGAGCCTAGTTTGGAATTTGAGTTCAAGTTCTTCATCCACACTGTCTCTCATAACAAAACCCTGCTATAGCTAGGTCCCAATCAGAGTGAATAATTAATCCCATGAAGTGTCCAAATTATTTGAATTCACACTGCATATTTCCATTGCACTTGAATTAATTATCATATTTTACATAATTATAACTTTGAATAATCCAAATTCAGGTACATGTGACCACTTCTTGACAATCTCAAATCAATTATCAGATACAAACTTTAGAGGAATTCTCACCTGAAAGAGTCTGGGATTTAATTGTTTTGGCATTAATTAAGGAAATTCTTTAACAAGCCAAAAAAAATGTGCTTCACTCTGAATTCATTCATTCATCTTCTCTGTAGTCAAGGGCTAAATGTCTCTTGCCCAATCAGGGCTGAGTATTAGGGGCTCTATCACACTTCTCTTTTAAAGTGATACACACTATTCTGCTTGGATTATATCTGTGGCTCTTAATTTTGTTTCTCTCTCAAGAAACTGCTGCCATTTTTATTATCACATGTGAAGCTACGCTGCTGTCCTCCTCTCTCCCTCCCAAAATGAACCAGATAGTTCAGATAGTTTAGACATAAATGAAAAAAAAAAACATTTTTCCTGAGACTGTTACAGTCATTTGGTTCCCGGTCAAGAAGTCACTAAGTTTTTTGTTTTGTATTTTCTAAGTAATGCAACTCTATTTACTCAAAAAATCTATTTCAAAAAAGTCAGCTCCTTCCACTTAAAAACCATAGAATATCTTTCTTGTCCCCACAACTAGAGATATGACAAAGATCATAGATATAGAACTGGAAGGGACCCCACAGGCCATCTGGCCCAACTTTTTCACTTTGCAAATGAAGTAACTGTAGTCCAAGTTCATGAAGAAACTTGACTGAGGTTATCTAAATAGCAAGAGTCAGATATACGATTTGAATCTAAGTCCTCCAATTGTAGAGGCAGGGCTCTTTCCAATGCATCAAGCTGCCTCCCTAATTGCAGAGTCACAACAAAAACAATTAAACCCCAAACCTTATGCTCAAATAATAAACTTGGTTAAGTATATTGAAATAGGTTTGTCATCAGTTTTTTTGTGATGGAAGTCCAAACCAAAAAGTAAGCCTAAATACGTGATGTTTCCTTCCAATAGAATGCTGGCTGGTTGAGGGCAAGAATAGCTCTGCTTTTGCCTTTGTGATCCCCCTAGCACAGTGCCTGGCAAACAGCAGTAGGCACTTAATAAAGGCTTGCTGACTTGAATGGTTCCTGGTGTTTGGTGACATTTAGAACAATACTTTCATGGCACTGGTTTGTTTCCGTGTCCTCTTTCTTCACTCTAAGTCCTTTAGACATTTTATCATGGTAGCTCATGTAGTCTCCTCCTACAGACTTTTCTGATTACCTCTCTTATGTCTTTGCCATTGCATGTTATTATTACCTGTCTTTCCCGTATTTATAAAACCTATCTTTTCATCTCTGATCTCATTTTACCATCAGACATTCAGGCAGTGTGATATAGTGGGACAAGTATTAGAACTGGGTTCCTGCCTCTGACATTAGCCATGGAACCATGGGCAAGTCATGTAACCACTGTGAGCCTCAGATTCCTCATCTGTAAAATGGGGATAAATAATATTTGCATTACTTACTTCATAGAATTGTTTCAGGGAAGTTCTATGAAAACATGAGGTTTTGATTTTTTTAAAAAATCACACCAAGATTATCATTGGGGAAGGGGAGAGAAAGAAAGGGGGGTACATAATAATATCCTAATAGCTTCATACTTCAAATATTTATGGTTTCATTGGTGTGAATACTTCCTCTCTTGACATAGACTACTTGATAGATGGTGTTCCAGAGTTGTCATGGGCAAAGAAGCACCTTACTCTGAATCTAGGCCTATGATGAACCTATCTGTATGTAACTAGACTACTCCTCTAATGATAGGCCCCAAACTCACACTTTACCAGTTTAGTAGAAGATGCCAGAGCTTCTGATCTGCTGGTGTAACAACAAGGTTGCTAGCAGCTGCTGTGGGGGTGAAAGACCCAACAAGACCAGCAATAACAGCTGCCAGCACAGGTTCTTTGATCTGGTTTTCTAAGGAAGGCAACTTTAAGGGGTTAACAATCTCACTGTAATCAAACATATATATATATATATATATATGTATATATATATATCACTCACTTAGTTCAGTAGGAAAAGCCAGCACCCTGAACCTCAGAGCAAATACAAACAGGAATTACAAACATACACTATATAACAGAGCAAATAAACATGAATCAACAAACAGATTTCTGACAAAATCGCAATATACAGTTACCAGAGAAGCACCAATACACCAATATCTGGGCTTTTTTCATAACTGGGGGCTCTTAACAATGGCTATCCAGGGTCTCCACACCAACACTCTTCCAGTGAGTGAGAGCCCCATACAAATTGCTAACCCCTGAGTTTATATACCTTTCTTAGGGTCCAAAAGCTTCACATGTAATCAGCAAAAGAATGTGGGCCTGGGGCTTAGCACCTAGAAAGACTTAATCGAAGGCACTTGATTACTTTAGCATTCTAAAACAGAAAACAGTAAAAAAAAAAAAAGTCCCACCTTAATTAATATTACAGCTGGCATAGTTAAGAATCTAGTGTCACTTCCACTATTTAACTTTAATGGGAGAATCTATCTTAATGCTGAGTTATATATTAGATGTGTTGAATTTGAGATGCTGATCAAACCATCCCAGTGGAGATCTTCAAAAGGCACTTGATAATGCACTAATTCAAGAGAGGGACTAAAGAGAGATATATAGATTGTGGAAGCATCTTGGAACATACCCCAGCTCCAGATTCAGAGGAGGTGAGTTCAGATCTTAGCTCTGACAATTCCTACCTGTGTGACCCTGAGTAAGTAATTTACCTTCAATTTCCTCATCTGTGAAGTGAGGGTATTGGACTAAATGGTCTTTGAAGTCCCTTCCCTCCCTAGAGCTGAGATGATCCTATCTAAAGAGAAAAAGCAGGAACTGGGCTAAGTGATTTCTAAGGTCCATTCCAGCTCTAAATCCAAGATTTTATTCCATTTAGCATAATTGCCACTGTATGTTCCATATCTCTACACCTGTGAAGAGTGAATAAGCCATGCATTTATATTCTCTGTGGAAAAACATGGATTTTTAAAGTCAAAGATCAAAAGCTTCGCATTGGGCTCTCTCATACTTGCTCTTCCCAATTCCCACAACCCTCACCTCATCTCTGCTTTCCTCTCATTTCTCTCTCTCCACACACACACACACACACACACACACACACACACACACACACACAACAAGTATATTGTATAAATATTTTTTTTTAGTTCTTTAAGGGTCTAGAGCAAGTAATATATGCATATAATGCACTTTTATATAATTTACAAGTCAACGGTGCTTTGTAGATTCTGAGAAGTCTGTTATATAAATAGAAAGGACTTTGTTCTAACCTGAGTCAACATGGTGTAGCAGAAAAACTATTGTACTATGAATCATCCTGAGACCTGAGTTTTAGACTTGTTTCTGTTACTAACTGGCCATGTGACCTTGGTTATGTCCCTTTGTTTCTCAAGACTTCATCTCCACATCTGCAAAATTAAATGGTTGGATTAAATGTTACTCTCCAGCTCTAACATTCTATGAATCTATGAAAAACACTGCACATCTAGAACCACGTATCTCCAGCAACCTGTTACTTCCAAACAATGTAATGATAAGCTGATTCATTTCTCATTTGGGCGCCATCTCCAGACATCCTGATCTATATCTAGCCAGGGTTCAGATGCTTTCAGAGGAGAAAATGAGTCTGATGACTTTGCACAAGCCCTGTCTCACTTAAATCCAATTCACTTGCAAGTCATGGCATCACCTTCCTGATGTCATGGTCCTCTTTGAGAACAAAGGATTAACATCTCTCATTTTGAAAGACACCTCTTAAAGCAGGTTCTAATAGGTTCCATAATCTTATTTATCTTAATTTATAAAATATTTTTATATTTATATTTTATTTATTTATTTTAATAGTTATAAAAATGTTTTAACAGAGGGAGCCTGGTGTTGGGCAACGAGCTGTAGATTCAGAATTAGTAAACCCAAATTCTCTTTTTGATCCTGCCACTAACTAGCTGTGTTTTGACGTTTAGCCTTTCTGGGTCTCAATTTCCTCAACAGTAAAATGGAAGTACTGGATAGGATCAAGGGTTCTCAACCTAGGGTCCTTAAACTTAAAATAAAAATTATTTTGATAACTGTATTTTAGCACAATTGGTTTCCTTTGTAATCCTATGCTTTTTATTTTATTTAAAAATATTATTCTGAAAAGGGGCCCATAGGCTTCCTTAGACTAACAACCTCCCCCTCCCAATTCTCACCCGCCCACCCACCCACAGGCCATTATGTTACAAATCCTTGGATTAAAAGCTCTCCAAGGTCTCTTTCTGTTCTAAAATCTAATGATGCCTTAATTATCAAACAAAGGAAGAAAGGTGTGAATGCAGTGTATTTGGGAGTTTGTTATTTGAAGATTGTTATTAGTTATCACATCATAGGATATCGTAGAATGGACAAATGATGATTTTTGTTGGTTAAAATCAGTCAAGAAAGAGATGCTCAAAAAACACTGTCTTCAAAGAACCATGGGGGCAATTTGAAATCAGGCTGGCACTGCTTGAGGCCATCTAGACTAGAGCAACCACCATGAGTTGTTCATCTTCTGTTCTTTGCTGCCCCCTCATGTTTCAACACATACTTTAATTTTTTTACTCCTATCGTAGACCAACACACGGGTGTCTTCTTGCTTTCTACAAAAGCACATTCCTCAAATATCATGTGTAATACTTAAAATAATAATAATGAATAATAATAACAATACTCTGTCTTAAAACATACAAGGGAAGCTTCATGTTTTAAATACCTCTAATATTTTCTAGCTTCTAACAAAACTTTCTTTCAGATCCTTTATTCACTCTTAAGTTATAGATGACTGAGTACACATAACAGTCTCACATTTTACCTCAGGAGAGAATTTAGAGGTGTGGCATGAGGGGCTCAGTCCCTTAAGTCATAGTGGTGGGAAGCACTGTTTGGGCACCTACCTACAGGACAGAAAGTTAGCCATGCCAGGACCTCAGTAAGTTCACAACAATGGCCAGTACCCCGGACCTACATAACAAACAGGCTCCTTTTACAGTGAGTGAGTGAGTGAGAGAGGGAGAAAGAGAGAGAGAGGCACAATCCTCTCATTTTAAAGATAAGAAAACTGAAGCCCTCACATAAGAAGTAGATCATTGAAAGGCCACATTAGAAGGAAGTGGTAACCAAGATAATTGGGATTTGAACCCAGGTCCTTGAATTCCAAATCAAGGATTCTTTCCACCATGCAATCAACACAATTATTCATTTGGGGGGGGGGAGGGGAGAAATGACTTGCCTAATGTCACACAGCTATTAAGTGTGTCAAGTGTCTGAGGCCACATTTGAACTCAGGTCCTCCTGACTCCAGGGCTGGTGCTCTACTCACTGCGCCACCTACTTACCCCAACACAATTATTCTTTAGCAAATAGGAGGGACCTCTGTATTCTGTCCCAATAACATGTCCTTGATGCCTATAACTATTACTCCTCCTTATAAACAAACAAAAACCTCACTTGGACTTATTTTTATTCATAATTGCTATAGACATAAATTTCTCATAAGTCTAAAAATATGAATGCTATGATTTGAGATCTATAATATATAGCAAAAGAACACTGATATTATTCCATAAATTTCTAATAGCAAAAGAAAATAACAAGGATTCAGAATCTGATAACTTAACAAGGACTTTAAATGAAAATACAGGCAAAGGCCTCTGATAAACCCCTACATGGATCAGAGGTCTATCTGAATCAAGTTCTCTCACACACTAATATATACTTGGAAGACAATAATACAGTATTTCATGGTTGTACACTAAATGTCACCAACTTAAACCTTGCTTATAGTCTAAATCTCTTAACCTCTGAAGACCCAATCCCAGAACAACCTAAAACACTACCTTCTACTACCCAGATGTTAGATATCATCAGCATAGCAGGAAAACATCAAGAGGAGGGACATTTGTTTTTTGACACACCAAGTCTTCTGCTCATATGCTTTTATTAAGCCAAAATCCCTCGTAGTTCAATACTTATCAACATAAATGACACCAAGACTAGACATATCATTTTAGAGACTAACACTGATACTGTCTCTCAAAATACAACTGTTGGAAAGCCAGCAGCAATTATTGCAACATGGAAGGAAAAAGAAAATTGCACCTATAAAGAATTTCATTGAACAAGTATTCCCAAATACCACCTTCTAAGGAAACAACTTGAGCTGACCAAATAGTAAAAAAAAAAAATAATAATAAAGCAAGAAGGAAGTGGCTTTTTGCTTTTAGTTTTCAAGAATTGCAGTATAATTTTTTTTACACCAGTTTTTTTGGAGGTCAAGTGTCTTTCTATATACCCTATTTTAGATCCAAAGAAATTAGTCTTACCTGTTATAGTTGCTTTGTTGATGGATGGTTGGTTGCACATGGGTGATCTTCTGGCGGAAAGAAAACAAAATTAAGGATTAAATATGTGGTAAAAGGCAATTTGTGTGTTCTCTGAGTCATTTCAATGATAATATTTTAGTTTAAGAATTATGTTAGCATACACACACTGGGACTAGAATACATAGGCTTGCTTAAATGATGCTTTCTCTTGTAGTGAGTAAAGTCCCTGTTTGATTTCTACGCTGCAGTTCTTGTTAGGCATGAGAGAATAGGAAAATATTAGGTCCTACAGTGCTAGACATACGGGGAAAATCAAAAGCTACTGTACTTGTCATCTAAAGACTTGGTGGAGGGAAAACTGTTATCATTGGCTTCATTCTATAATAAATGTTGGTTAAACTCCATTCAATTGAGGCAGAACCCAGAGAGAAAATCTAGAATTTCTATTTATATATAAAAAAAACCAGAGTAGGCCCCAGAGTGCTTCTATACTACTGACTGGTACTAACCAACTTCCTTTTTTGTAAATTTTCACTAGTGCTTTGATATTAGTGTGTATTCATTCATTTGGTTATTAAACATCTATTAATGCCTACTGTGCCCAGGACACTGTGATAAACCTGGGGGAAATATGTTCCAGGGAAGTTATTAAATGTAATTCTATCTGGAACCACAGCTTGATCAGAGAGGAAGTGTCTCATGGTGGGTAGTTATTCTTAACCTTTTTTGTATGATAGCCCCTTCTGACATTCTAGTGAAGCCTATTAACCCCTTCTCTGAACAATGTTTTTAAATTCAAAGAATGAAATCTATAGGATAAGAAAGGAAACCAATTTTTGTTGTTTTTCAGATGCTTTTTCATCATCATATATGACTGTTTGTGACACTACTTGGGGTTTCCTTGGCAGAGACACTGGGGGGTTTTGTCATTTCCTTCTTCAACTCATTATATAGATAAGGAAACTGAGTCAAACAGGGTTAAATGACATGCTCAGTGTCACACAGCTAATAAGTGTCTGAGGCCAGATTTGAACTCAGGAAGATGAGTCTTCCTGACTCCAGGCCCAGTGCTCTATACACTGAGCCATCCAACTGCCTATTGAAATACTTATCAAAATTTTAAAATACTAAATTTAAAACTATTAAAATTAAAGATATCAATATTTAGACTTAAAAATATTAATTAAAATTTAAAATATTTTATAATATTTTGATTTTAAATACTTATCAAAATATTTTTTAAAAAATTTTACAGACTCCCATTTTAAGAACCCGTTGCCTTAGATGACCCAGGACTCAGATCCTGACTGGAACATACTAGTTTTGTGACTCTGGGCAGTTTTTCCCCTTTTAGTGCCATGAATGACTTTCTAAGGTCACAAGTGAAGAACAGTTGCCTATCTACATTCACAAGAGGGCATTTCCTCAGTGGGAGGCTCCATGCACGGATGAAATTATAGGCCCAAACTAACTGGAATCACAATACCTTGCAAACAATGTTTACTGTGCTAAATACTTGCTGCTGAGCTGACTTGTATCAATATTGAAGTGTGATATATATTCATGTCATTTTATGTCTTTAGATTGGAAGGAGATGGTGCTATCATGAGATGATATGGCGCTTTTTCAAAAAGTGGTCTCCTTTTTCAAACACGATAATGGAAACCTTTTTTTGTTTTTACTTTCCTCTCACCATCTATAAAAATCTCTGAGGGTTTCCTTCTCTTGACTCCTCTTCATAAAGCTGGCCTTAACTATATGCTCAAGGATGAATGATTTATTCTGGCTGTATGACTACACACCACCGTTCTGTGACTTGCACAGGTCACCTAACTCTCTGAGCTTTTATTTCCTCTTCTATAAAATAAAGGGTTGGACCAGATCAGGGACTTTTACTTTTTTTTGTGTCACAGACTTCTTTGGCATTCTGGTGAAGCCTATAGGCTTTTTCTTAGAGTAATGTTTTGAACTCACAAAATAAAATATACAGATTTACAAAAGAAATCGATTATATTGATGTGCAGCTATACAATAGGGCAGCTAGGTGGCACAGTGTGTAGAGTGCTGAGGACCTGAGTTCAAATGCTGCCTCAGTAGCTACGTGATCCTGGGCAAGTCACTTAAGCCTGTTTGCCTCAGTTTTTTCATCTGTAAAATGAATCTAGAGAAGGAAATGGCAAACCATTCCAGTATCTTTGCCAAGAAAACCCTAAACAGCATCAAGGAGAGTTGGACACAGCTTACCAAAAACAATAATAACAAGGGTTATACAAAAACAAGTTAACAGACTCTAAGTTGAGAATTGGTGAAGGAGAAGATCTCAGCTCAGAAGACATGATTGTCCATAGAGATATTTCCACCAATAACAGAGATCATAATCCCTTGAAAGCTGACAAATTTATCACCAGGGACAATTCATCTAGTGATGATGATCTCTGAACTTAGCCAGACTCATCATCAAATGACAGGCAGACACAGTCTGTTTCTAGACCCATCACTAACACTTAACTGGCTTGAAAAGACCATTAGAACTTGTGCTCACCTCCACAGGCCACAATGAAGTACTAGATAGGACGTTAGTGGACATTTCTTCTAGCTACTGCTATTGTGTGCAGCTAGGGAGTGCAGGAGTTAGAGTGCTAGGTCTGGTGTCAGAAAGACTGGAGTTCAAATCCAGCCTTACTAGCTGTGTGACCCTAGGCAAGTCACTTAACCCTGTTTGCCTCAGTTTCCTCATCTGTAAAATGAGCTGGAGAAGGAAATGCCAAATGTCTACAGCGTCTTTGCCAAAAAACAAACAAAACAAAACCCAAAAAGAGTGATGAAGAGCTGGATATGACTGAAAATGACTAAAACAAGAAATGACAAGTGCTATTGCTAACCTTTCAGTGACCATCTGAACTGATGCTAAATGCAGGAATCTGGTATGAAGACCCTATTAAATATACTCTTGCAAGGTATCCGATGTCAGGTAAAGAGGCATTACGTGGAGGACAAAGAGCATGGGACTTAGTATCAGAAGACCAGGATGCATCCTCCAGCATTATGGGGAAGTCATTACTCTTATTAACTTCTATGGACTTCAGTCCCTTTATCCAGTAAGTAGGGGTAACAATACATGCACTGCCTAGCTCCACAGGGTTGGTGTGAGGAAATCATTGGGTAAAGTACTAAAAGGATTGTCACTAGAAAACAAGGCAACAGTCCAAGGATTTTACTCTGCCCAAGGTTCAGAGGACCTTTTCTCATAATTCATAGGCACTCTCCTCTATAGAGCACTATACTTCCTTTTAAGTTTTATTTGATTTATTTTTAACACAGATAAAAGTTCTCTTAAGTACACCCTGACTGACTTCTGAGGGTTTCTTTAGTTTCATATGAAATAACAGATGCTGCTAGTGGCAATCTACTTTTCAAACAGGAGAACAAAAGTGATTTGAAAGCATAGTATGAACTCCCAAATATTATACTTTTGCTACTGCTTCAAAATACATTTGACTGACACAAGAGGTGATGTACTGTCTTAAATTTATAGATAATAATAATAGTCCTAAAACACTAAGAGCTAATATTTCTAAAGAGATTTAAGGTTTCCAAAGCACTTTCCATACATTATCTCATTTGATTCCTATGACTTTCTGGGGTAGATGCTATAATTATCCTTATTTTACAGATGAGGAAACTGAGGCTGAGAGAAGATGAGTAACTTGTTCAGGGTCACAAAACTGGTATTTGAGGTAGGATTTGAAATCAGATTTTCTGGACTCCTAATCTATCACTGTACCTGCTACATTACCTAAGTCAGGTCAACATCCTCTGCCTCCCAAAGGATGTTCTTTTACCCCTTTGATTGTTCAAAAGAATGGTTTTCTCTAAGAAAGGTACTAGACATATTTGAAAACTAGAATATACTAGTTTTGAGTTATCAGTTTATACCTGGGAAGATGGAATTATTGGCTATATGCTGTCTCTCTCTGAAATTAACTCCACATTCTCTCTACTTAAAATAAAATTCCTATCTGAGACCACAGTGAATGTCAGTACTTAATCACCGGATATTTCAATATTTCAGCACACCACCAAATTAAGCTTTTGAACCACAGTCACATATCTCTTTCTGGAAAATGAAATGAAACTGATTTCCATTCAGAAGAAAAGCTTTGGAGAACAACAACAAACAACAAAAATCTAACTTAGAGAGACTTCTTTCAGCCACAGTTTGTACCCAAACCCAACACCAGACGACAGTCATATTTTCCATGAAAAAAAATGTTTTAAGCATAAAAAGATGCCACTACCAAGACAAGGAAAGAATGAAGAAAATAACAGAAAGAAAACAAAGAAATCAACCTTAGTTCCATTTAATGCTATCTCTTTAGGCTTCCTGGACCTCCTTCTTGTATTCTCAGAAGCTGGATGAGACAAGGGAGACCATAACCAGTTCCCACTGTCTGTGGAATTCTGGGGTAGAGTTGAAACATTCCAGTGACACAGCTAATGGCTAACCTCTGTAGGCCGAACAGGTGGCATGAACAACTTTGAAACTTTGCCATGTGATGGGACTGGCAATCCATCTCTGACACTCTGAGAGGCTGTGATTTCTTATCAGTCTAGAGGATAGATCTAGAACAGGTTGTAGGTAGGTCCTTCTGCAGGAAGACATAAAAGGCCGATCCAAGTACTCACCTGAAGTTTGCCTTAGAAGCTAACTTGGTTTTAAAGTTAATGTAAGAAGGTTGAAGTCCACTGCAAGGAGGGTCTATGGCTCAGACACATGACTGTGTCTTTCCTTTGAAATCTTTATGTCTTTGTAAGCCAGATGGGGACTAAAATACCATTCAAATTTCTGATTTATAGAGTATAGGCATCCAAACATCCTTTAAGAAAAAAGTCTAGGTACCATCATATCTTCATAACTGGATGACCAAGCCTGTGCCTACTCATAAGCTTTGGTGGAATTTCAGAATCAGAAAGGAACTTAGAAACTATGTGGTCCAGGGGTTCTTAACATGGGGTCCATGAACTTGTCTTTTTTAAAAAAAAATATTTTGAAGATCGTATTTCAATATTATTGCTTTCTTTTAAAATATTGTATATTTTATTTGGGGGATTTAAAAACTTTCTGAGAAGTTCACAAGTGTCACCAGACTGCCAAAGTGGTGCAGGCTACAAAAAAGGTTCAGAACCTCTGATCTTGTCCAACTTTCTTATTTTATAGATGAAGAAACTGAGGCACAGAAAAGTTAATGGACTTGTCCGAGGTTATATAGCTAAGAAATAGCTGAACTTGAACCAAGATCTGCATGTCTATGACTATCTTCCTTCGACCAAACGATGAAGCTAGCCTAAAGCTATCCTCTAAATTAACCTAAAGGCATTTGTAAATTTCTTAATTACCATACTCTGTGATGAGTTTCAGAGACAGATTTTTTTTTTAAATTTAATGTCATATTACCATTCTTGGGTGCATCTAGGTAGGGCAGTGGATAAAGCACCAGGCCTGGAGTCAGGAAGACTCATCTCCCTGAGTTCAAATCTGACCTCAGACTTTAGCTGTGTGACCCTGGGCAAATCACTTCACCCTCATCTGTAAAATGAGCTGGAGAAGGAAATGGCAAATCACTCCAGTATTTTTGCCAAGAAAATCCCAAATAGGGTCACAAAGAGTTAGACACAACTAAAACAATTCAACAACAACAAAGCATTAGTGTTTAACAAAATTGGGGAGTTATTATTTTCTTGATTATAGTGAGGTTTCAGGCAGGGCACTAATCGTATATTTTCAGATAGCCTAGAAGGATGGACAGATTTCACAGATTTTAAACCTGTAAGTGCCCTCCAAAGTTATAGTATATGTGTGTTGATAATTATTATCTACATCATATATTGTAGGCCTTCAGGTTCTATATACTGTTTTAACCATTAGTTGGCTAAAATATCTACCACAAAGTACCCTTTGTCTTCCTTCTCCCTATACATGGCATTTGAAGAATAAGCTATTTGCCCTGATATCTTCTCCAAGGACCTCACTTCTCTATAATAGAGAGGAATGTAGCTATTGTAAAATGTGATAGGGTTAATTTTCATTCCTTTGTAAGAAAATGTGGGTCATCTAGTTCAGAATACTAACCTTTAGGAAGTAAGAAGTAGCTCAAATGTGAAACTATGTAGCATTAATTTTAAATCTGAAGAACATTTAGTTTCCTGTTTATGTTTTCTTGGCAAATCTTTAGAGATACATGCCTAACTTAAAAAAAATTCTTTCATTTGTGATTTCCTGTGTCTTCAAGTTTATCAATCTTTAAGTAATGAGCCATTTCTCAAATTATTGAATTATTCAAATTATTGAAATGATAGTTGCATATTTTTAGTACCAGGGGCATAGCATAATTTAAAATGGTTTATTAGTCTGGGCCAAATGTGATTTTACCATTGATCCAGTTTCAAATTATACCAAATACATATATGAATTAAACTTGAACTTAGGCATACAAATTTTTTCATTTGATCCTAAAAAATTGGTTCTGCCTTTTAAAAATTTAATTGTCAGTAAAAGACATCATTTCTAAAGGCCTCTCTGCAGTTTCTTTTCCTTTACATTCCATGAGAGAATATAAAGCTATGATATAAATCACAACTAAAAAAAACAAACAACAAACTACACGTATGCTTGCTCATCTGATTTTGAATTCAGTCAAAGGCCCAAGGGATCAATTACTAATGGTTAATTTATAGCAAGTCAGAAATATAAAGTTACCCTGAGTTTAAATAACTGGGCAAAGAACAAGACAGGCCAAGTGACTGCTGACAGATGGAATCCCTGGGTTCAGAGGTCATATTGTTCCACTTCTGCCATAGAACCATCACTGCAAAGTATTTATAGAAAATGGAATGGCTGTCATATGACTTCATTTGAGTAGGTGGCTAATAATGGAACAATGTCATGAAATCCAATCTTTTACCTTGGGTTCAATCAAGTGAGGAAAACGTTCATTCAAAAGTACAATGAGGAGTTGGAGAAAGTACAACTTACTTGCTAGGTGCTCGGTCTTGTAAATTGGTTAATGCAGCAAAGTTATTCCGTACAGTACGCAGGCTGGCCAGGACCTGCAACAGAAAAAGACAGTTGTATAGTTTTAGTACCAGGGGCATATTATAATTTAAAATGGTTTATTAGTCTGGGCCAAATGTGATTTTGCCATTGATCCATTTTCAAATTATACCAAATACTGAACCTGAGTCTCTTAGCACTGAAGCTATTACTGCCTGTTTGAAGATGGGAATCAGTCATTTTTCAGCCATGTCCAACTCTTTGTGAACCCATTTGGGGTTTTTCTTGGCAGAGACACTGGAGGAGTTTGCCATTTCCTTCTCTAACTCATTTTACAGATGAGGAAACAGAGGCGAACAGGGTTAAGTGACTTGCCCAGAGTCACACAACTAGTAAGTCTTCGAAAACAAATTTGATCAGGAAGATGTCTTCCTGACTTCAGGCCTGGTGCTCTGTGCACTATGGCACCACCTAGCTTCTCCACCATATATTCCACTGAGATACATTTAGCTCAGACTGTAAGGGCTTCCTCTGACTTGTTGTCAGTGGAACTGCTTTCACCATATTTCTGGGTTCCACATCTACCTGGCCGTTGCACAACAATAATACATGCTAGCAATGCCAACCAATGCTACTGTCTCTGATCACAAGAGGCAGAATGGCAAAGTAGAAAGAGCTGGATCCAGGGAAATGAATCCCACCTCAGACACTCACCAGCTACGCAGCTAAGGGCAAGTTATTTAATCTCTCTGAGCTTCAGTTTATTCATCTATAAAATAAAGGAGTAAACATTTTTTTTTAATTTTAGTAAAATAAATTAAAGAGTTGGAATCCAATATCTTCTAACTTGAAATCAACAATCCAGTGATCAACATCCCTTCCCATAATTTTGTATTTGGGTGGAACTGAAAGAAGGACAAAGAGGTTGGAAGCCATATTGGAATGAGAAACAAGAGTCAGATAGCTATCTTTTTCTTCTTTCTCCCACTGGCCTTCTTCTGTGTGTCCCAATTTCCACTAGAACTGGGTCCAGTTTAAATGTGTCTTAAATGATCTGCATTCAAGAAAGAGATGTCTTAGCTTAAAAGTTACAGCAGTGATAATTGTGGTACTATCAAGTTGGAATAATGTTTAGTCACTTAAATCGAGATTTTCCTTTATCATTTGTTGACCATGGTGTGAGGGACACACAAATTTCCAGATGTCCACAGGATCCCAGGAAGCCTCCCATATTTTCAGATTCAGGAAAATGGGTTAAGATCTCAGCTCAGATTCTAACTAGCTACATGATCCAGGGAATATGATTTAAACTCCACTGAAAGGAGCATGAATTCTTCAAGGTCACTAAGGAATTGCTGACTTCATGGGCATAGTGTTGCAAAGGAGTTATCCTTTATAAGAATCGTAAGAGGCTCGTAAAAGTGCCTATTTTATGGCCATGATTAACTTGGATACTTTCGAGAATTGGATTAACATTCAAAATATTGCCAACTCTGACCTGCTTGCTCCCTGAGTGACAGTCCTTACGTCACCCATGTCATGCTACGCATTTCCACCTGGATGTCCTAGCTGGCTACCCAAATTCAAAATACAGACAAATGAAGTCATCGACTTCTTACCTAAATCTTCCCTTTCCCCGGCTTCTTTAACTTTTGATGGCAGTCACCTTGGCCATCTTGAGTCATCTTTGATGCTTAACTCTTTCTTTTATTCCAAGCCCTAGAAAACTACCTCCAGGCCAGCCCCTCTGCTCCACCCACATCATCCTCACCCTCTCTGCTTCCACTGTTAGCATCTGCTTCAAGTTCTCTTCACTTCTCGCCTGAATCACTGTAAAAGCCTCCTAACCATTTGTGATTCCTCCAGTCTTTCCCTTTCCAGTATAGTCTTTAAACAGTGGCCAAAATAATCCTCCTAAAATATAGGTCTGTCCACGCCACTCCTCTGTTCCAAACCTTTTTGGTGGCTCCCTTCCTATTGGCTATAAAATAAAATATCAACTCCAAAGGCTGACATTTAATATTCTCTATAATCTGACTCTGAAACACTTTTCCATAGCCTCATTTCACTGTGCTCCCCTTTACACATTTTATATTCCTTGTATGCCCTCTCCCACCTTTATATATTTGGACAGGCTGTTTTCCAAGTCTGAAATGTATCTTCATCTGTCCCTATTGAAATCCTTAAGTTTTTTCAAGGTATAGATCTGCTGTTACTGTTTCCACAGAGTCTTCCACTTTTTTCCAACTCCCAGCTGCACCCTGACCTGTTCATCCTCCTTATCCCCAATTCAAAGTGGTCATTTTCCTTCTCCAATCTTGCTAAAATACTCTGTATCAATTGTTCCTTCTCCCCTTATATTATACCTTGCATTTTACTTATTTTTGCATGTCACATCTAGCTGTTCATCGTCCTTAAAAAGTTATAAGCTCCTTAAGTGCAGGGACTGTTATTTTTTCCCCATTATACTTCCAGGATTTAGCATAGTGTGTCTTCCATATGGTAGATGCTTAATAAACATTATTTACTGAATGAATGGGTATATCCCAACCCTCAGAAATTGGCTTATAGGAGATAATTCAGATAACTAGCTACCTTCTGACATCCAAAAGTGTAGATCTGACCATGTCCTCCTCTTGCTCAAGAAACTCCCGTGGTTCTCTATCTGCCTCCAGGATCAAATATAAAATTCTCCATTTGGCATTCAAAATTCTATGTAACCTGATCCTTCCCTACAATTGCAGTCTTCTTACAGCTTACATTCCCACTGCCTTTCTCCTCCCTCCCCCCTCTACAATTCAGTGACCCTGGCCTCCTTGTTCCTTGCATAAGATACTCCACATCCTGACTGTGCATTTTCACTGGCCATCCCCCATGCCTGGAATGCATTCCCACCTCATCTCTGCCTCCTGGCTTCCTTCATATCCCAGCTAAAATCTCACTTTCTATAGGAAGCCTTTCCATACCCCTCTTAATTGTAGTGTTTTCCTATTTTTGATTATTTCCAATTTATCTTGTATATAGCTTGCTTAGAAACAATTATTTACATGATGTCTTCCCATTAGACTGTGAGCTCCTTGGGAGCAGAGACTGTCTTCTATCTCTCTTCTACCCCCAGAACTTAGCAAAGTGCCTAGTATATAATAGGTGTTAAATAAATGTTTATTGATTGCCTGAATCAAATAACTTCACTTCTTGGACATAAAGCCTTGACTGTTGTAAAACTAATCCATATAAGTTATTCTGTATCATTGAAGTGTATATTTTATCAAACAGTCAGTGAAGAGTTCAGAATATAACCATCCTACCAATCTGTAAGTCCCTTTTCTAGGTAAATATTATTATCTTGATATACTTATAGTGCCTGACTAGCAAATAACTGCTAAGAGAACTTAAATCACAACTGGATGAATACTATAATAACATTTTGCATTTGCATAGTCCTTTGCAGCTAGACTTTACTGAGTATGGGAGCAATGTCAAATTTGTGCTTTAGGAAAACCACTTTGGCATCTCAGTGGTGGATGGATTGGACATGAAAGAAACTTGATTCAGGGAGAAGATTTAGGACTGCTGCAATAGTCCAGGGCAGAGGTAATGAAGTCCTGGTCCTGAGCAGTAGTTATTTCAGTAGACAGAAAGGGATAGATGTGAGAGATGCTGTTGGGGGAGAAACGATAAGACTTGGAAACTGATTGCAAATGAGTCCTCCATGAGTATGTATCACTATAGAAGCAGGGCAAGCAATTGCTTATATCTCTAATTCTTGAGAGAGAATAGGAAAAACCTAGCCTGTGGCTAGACGAGGTCTCTCTCTCCTCTTGAATGAATCCCTAGAGCATACACATGACAGCTTCTCCCCTCTATTTTCCTTCAGTGTCTAATGGCTACTGACCAAAAGGGATCACTCAACTTTTCCTCAATAAAAATGAAGTTTGAAAAATTAAGGCTCTTTCCTTTCCATCTCTCCTTTCCAAGGAGCAATGGGAATAAGTTTTCAGCGTCCTGGGAATAACAAGGCTGACAAACACATTAGGAAAGAAATACTCAACAGAGTCATGGAGGATCTCTGCTCACAGACGGCTCACACTCCCATGGGGAATGGCTAATTTAACTATCATCATTTAACAGATATAGCCTGAAGCCTCTTTTAGGTACAGAATTTTCTTTGGTAATGACAGAAACAAAAATAAATTCCCTATAAAAAAAGAGAACTGACCCAGGTTCCATTGAACAACTAAATAATTCTAGGCTCATTTTTTATAGCTCAGTGGCACAGTGGATAGGAAGTTGAGCTTTGAGTTAGGAAAACCTAGGTACAAGTCCGTCTTCAGATATTTCCTGGCTGACTGATCCTGGGGGCAAGTCATTTAACCTCTGTATTCCAAAGATTTTTCTCATCTGTAAAATGGGGATATGAATAGCACCTGCCTCGCCAGGAAGTTTTGAGGATTAAATGATATATCATAGATGCAATGATATATAAACTTGAAAGACCTATATGAATGTTACCTATTGTTATTATTGTGAAAAGTAGAATTATTTTAGTAAGGAATTTATAAAGACCCTGATAGAAATCTGGCTGAAAATCTTTAAAAATATGTTGAAAAAGAACAATTATGCAATTGTAGTTCTTGTAGTTACATTAGACAGTAGTCTCATTGTAGTTACCACACAGAGTGGTAAGTTAGATTTGGGGTCAGGGGAGCAGGGTTCAGATCATGCCTTTATAAACTTACTGTCTGGATGACCTTGGTTCCATGACCAATTACTTATATGGTCTTGGGCAAGAAGCATAATCTCTCTCGGTCTCAGTTTCCCCATCTCTAAAGTTAGTGGTTTGGAGCTAGGTGACTCCCAAGATTCTTAGATCTAACATCCTAGGACCTACTTAAAGAAATAGCAGCTCTGTAACATATACTCTGTGCAGAATTTCAACTCTCTGCCACTAGATGGCTTCCAATCACACACCATGAACATTTAATATAACGGAAGTAGAACAGGGAGGCAGGGGATGCTTTTGAAAGAGCTGATTTCCTTTTGTATCTCCAAATAGATGCAAAATGTGGAAATAGCATCAATTGTGAAGGGGAGGACATCTTTGTGATTAGAAACAAACTCCATCATATAGATACACACAAGAAAGCTATTTAGGAGGTGTAGGTATAATTGGACAAGGCACTGGAATTAAGAGTCAGAAAGGCCTGAGTTTACATCCTTCACAAGACATTAATGAGCTATGAGACCCCGGTCAAGTCATTTAAGCTCTATATGCCTCAGATTCCTCATCTGTAGATTGAGGGAGTCAGACTGAATAGCCATAACATTCCTTCAGAATTCCTTTAGAAAGCTAAACTGATAATCTTATGATTCTACTTTAATTAATTTAATTAATTAATGTATCTTAAAACATTAAAAAATGTGTAAGTCATGACTTCAGCAAACATCACAGCTCTTAGAACTAGAAAGGACTTGGTGATCAAACAGTCTCATGGCTTCATTTTAGCGACGAAGACATGGGGGCTTAGAGAAGTTCAGTGACACACCTACTCACTAAGTAGGAGAATTAAAATTTGAACACAGATCCTCTGACTGCAGAACCACTCTTCTTTCCATTGTACTAAGATGTTTAGGGTCAAACCAAGCTGATTCTTGTCAGGGTCCTCTTCCATAATCTATCTGGGTTCATTTCAGTCATTTTCAGTTGTGTCTGACTGTCCATGACCCCATTTAGCGTTTTCTTGGCAAAGATACTAGAATGGTTTGTCATTTCCTTCTCCAGATCATTTTACAGATAAGGAAACTGAGTCAAACAGGGTTAAGTGACTTGCCCAGGGTTACACTGCTAGTAAGTGTCTGAAGCCAGATTTGAACTCAGGAAGATGAGTCTTCCTGACTTAAGGTCCGGAGTACTGTGCACTATGGCGCTACCTAGCTAGGTAAGTCTATTTAAGGTGGCAACTAATTGTATTTTTTAGGCTATTTTAATTAATGCTAAAACTTTTCTGTGGACTTAAAAAGTTCTCAAAACTCATCCTGACAATGAAAAGGGCAGTTATTGGGTCCTTATCATCTATATTCTATTTCCTGAGTCCTGTCTCTGAAACAAACTGGCTATATGACCTTAGGCACATTACTTACACTCTCGATGCCCTGGGCAATACTTTAAAACAATAACATACAGTAAGCCCTGACTTTCATTAATAGAGAAAAGTTCCTCTCCTGGGAATTCCCTACATCAGTGAATTCAAAGGTTTTGTCCAAAAAACAACCTATATTTTCAAGTCTTCATTGATTAAATAATTTAAAGGCTTTCCCATTAATTCAGAAAAGTACTTGGATGTCCCTTCCATCTGCCTTGATCAAAGGCTCAGTTTCATTTGGCATTGCAAATTCCCAGACAGGAACTCTAAAGAACTGATGGGGTGTTTGTTTTTGTTTTTGTTTTCATTTATTTATTTATTTATTTTAGCTTCATGGTTCCCCAAAGAGTTTTATGATTTGAAATGAAAAATAAATACAAGGTAGTCAGACTGTAACAACAGGACTGCTGAGACCAGGGGCTGCCAAGTACAAAGAGGCTTTTCTTCCATTTTCATCAGCTTTGTGTCTCCCGGAGGCTTCTCTATGATGCCCAGCCAACTTACCATCATACTTCTGAAGGGAAAATGCCAATTTCAAAGCAAGTAGGAGAGCTGTGGGATTTATCAGAATGACACTTAGATTCTTCTGTCTGGGGAATTACCTGCTGAAAGGTCTCTATCAGAAACACCAGGAGAATATTTCAGAAAAGGAATCAGCTAAAATATTTGATGGGATATTGTCAATTTTTCTAAGGTTTAAGGTGATTTTGAGCTTCCACAGGAGATACTTGGAGAAACAAAGAAGGGAAAGAGGAAAGGAATTTTGTTTAAACCTTGGGAAGCTTTTTCTAACCTTGACTGTTGCTTAAACATTTGGATACTAGTTAACACTTACACAGCGCTTACAAATTCACCTTAAACATAAAACTCTGCGAAGCAGGTACTGCAAATATTAGCTCCATTTTACAGAAGAGGCCAGTGAGACCAAAAAAGATAAAGTAACTGATGTGTGATCTCCCACCTAGAAAATGTTACACGTGGGATTGAAACTCAGTCCTTCTTGAACTTCAGGTCTAGCATTCTAACAACTGTATCACGCTGAATTTCCAAATTACTACCAAACAGTCTATAATTTTCTCCAAGTGTCTTCCTCTATCTGGAGTGTTTATGGTATGTACTGTGGTCCTCTCCAGAAATAATGATGATAATATCAACTCACATTTATATTATGCTTTTTGTAGGGGTATAAACTCCAGATCAGTGCTATCAAACTCAGATAGAAATGGATCTTTGTCTGGCTACACACTGCCTTAACACACACACAAACACACACAAACACACATATACACACACTAAGATGATCTCTGTTGTGGTGTATTTTTGTATATTTTGCTAAATATTTTCCAATTACATTTTAATCTGGTTCCTGCATACAGGAGTTTTGCGGACTTCGTGTGGACCTAATGAGTTTACATGTCCTTTCAACACTATGATTTTGTTATTCTTCATTCAGTAGGAAAGGATTAGGAGAGGAAACATTTCATGGTGTACACAAACACCTAAGCTTGATGACTGTAAGGGAAACTTAGATTACAAATGGGACTCCTTGGCCAGAAAATAAATATAAGATGGATTTAAAAGATTCTTAACCAGGGTGGGGAACCTGTGGCTTCCAGACCACATGTGGCCCTCTAGGGACTCAAGCGTGGCCTTTTGACTGAATCCAGACTTCACTGAACAAATCCCCTTAAAAAAGGATTTGTTCTGTAAAACTTGGACTCAGCCAAAAGGCTGCACCCAAGGATGAGGAGGCCACATGTAGCCTCAAGGCTGAAGGTTCCCCACCCCTCCTTTATCTTAACTGTGATTTCTTTACAATGGATAGTAAAAACAAGGTGATGGTATTAGAGATAATGATAGTGAATTTCTGTTGCCTGGCAGAGGGAACAGAAATCTCTTGGTATGACTTATCTGTGACTGGACAAGTTTCTCTAACATTCACAAATTCAGCTAGGCTAGATGTGGCCCAAACTAAGGTGTTCACTAACTTGGAGATAAACAACTTGCTTTCATCACTACCATATTTAATACTGGTCTGAAAGGTCCTGGAAGGTAGAATGATTTCTATTAATCACTCTTTGTAAAGTATCTAGTGACTCAGGCACTTTATAAACACCCACTTATCTCAGACTGTAAGACCACAGTTAGAATTCTATCTGTTTTATCTGTATATATATGTTAAGTACAACTGAGAACCACATCAAGCATGCTACCCACCTCCTTACTGTGATGGGATGGAGTCAGGGAGAAGAAAAAACAAGGCATACATTTTGAGGCATGGCCAGTGTGGGAAATTTGTTTTGCTTGACTATGCATACTTGTTATGAAGGTTTGGTTTTTCTTTCTTTTTCTTTTTCTCCAATGAGGAGAGATGCGAAGGTGAAATGTTTGTTAACTAAAAATAATATTCAAGTTTGTATGTTGTCTCCTCCATTAGATTGTGAGCTCCTTGAGAGCAGGGACTAGCTTTTGACTTTTTTTTTTTAAGGTATCTCCATCCTTTAGCACAGTGCCTGGCACATAGTAGGTGCTTAATATATGTTTGCTGACTGACAAGTAGAGCCAGATCTGCTTTATCTGTACTTTGATACACTCTAAGATTATTTACTCATTATCTTAGATACAAAGTAGTGGTCTTTTCATCTCCTCCATTTTCATAATATATCCTTTTATTTACTGATTGCCAGAAGGTACTCGAGACCAGGATTGGTCATACGACAAGAGCAAGGAAATCAGACGAACCAATGAAGGTTTTTACTACTCCCCCTGGGAATGTTAGAAGGTGGCTTCTACCAAGCTGGGTGGATCATATTCAGAGGATTTACAGGAGGCACAGGGACAAGAAGTGTTCAAGATGAGAAGGTGCCAATAAGCTTTGATATTCACCGTTTAAGGGAACACAAATATTGATAATATCTTTTTATCTTGGCTACTTGAGTACAATGAAAATGGAATGACCATAGTTGAAGACTTATATGATATGTTTTGAGTTTTGAGTTTTAATCAAGGGGCCATCCCTTGATTAACTTCTTAAGGAGGCCTATTCACTGAATGGGTGTTACCTCACTCAAAGTGAGAACCTGAAAAGACCTCGGCCTGAAAGGGCCAGTCTCCTAATGCATCCTGGGCCATCTCCAGTTATCCTGGTGAACATCAGGCCATTGGATCCAGATGGCTCTGGAGGAGAAAGTGAGGCTGGTAACCTTGCACAGCCCTCCCTCACTCAAATCAAAGTCAATTGCAAGTCATGTCACCATTTCCCTGTTCTTAGAGAACAAAGGACAAACACCACAACAAGTTCAGGACGTGACCAAATCACAAAAAAGTGAACTTTCTTTTTGACAATGAAACATAGTACTACATAGGCCTTCAAGAAAATTCCTCAAGCATATGCAAACTTATATGTTTATAAGTGATACTTAATTCTACACCAGATTTAAAATGTACTTGAGCATCATAGGAAAACACAAGGTCCCACATTTCTTTCTGTTAATATTAGATATTCTGGGCTTATTTCAAAATAGGAAAGGACAAAAGCAGCAACATGGAGTAGTAGATTGGGCACGGAATTGAAAGAGAGGAAGACTTGGATTCAAATCTCACGTTAAACACTTACTGGTCATGAGACCCTGGGTCATTTACTAAACCAATCTGTGCTTCATCTGTAAAAGGAAGAAGTGAATTTGATGGTCTCTAAGGTCCCTTTTAGCTCTAAATCTATGATTCTGTGAGAATAAAAGACAGTTTGGGACTTTTTGAGATAAAAAGCTTTTGGTTTGAATAATAATAATAATAATCTCTGAAGAATTCAAAGGATTGGGATGACAAGCTGCTTTATTTGCTTGATGTTAATATCCCTTTAAAACTAGAAGTGAGGCCTTAGTTAAGTTGAAAGAACAAATACCAGATTCTACCTGGTATAATTAAAAGAATGCTCAATAGGGATTCCACAGACCTGGGTTCAAGGCACAGGGCTGCTTCTAACTCACCTGTAAATTATTTTATATCCTTGGACATAAATTTTCTCATGAGACAATCTCCAAGGGCCCTTCCACCTATAGTTGTTGAGATGATTGGAGAGGAAGTGTTGATTTCCTTTTTTCTAGTTATGCCACAAAGCAGGAAAGATTAAACCATCAGAAATCAATGTGTATCTTATTCTCTCTCTAGTGCCTCAAGAGATGGATGACTTGTATTCCAGGGATTAATAATGATTATCATTAACTTGTTTCCTAAAGGAGTTTATATCTATTTCCCACCCCTCCCCCATTTTTTTTTTTTTTGGTCTTTAGACATGACATTAATCACCATCCTGTGTTAGAACAACCTTGTATGATTTTTTTTTCAGACAATTTAAGGTCAGCTTATTGGACCTAGATTATTCTGGTTTATATGTGTGCATATCTATCTTTCCATCTATCTATCTATCTATCTATCTATCTATCTATCTACCTACCTATCCATCCATCTGCCTATTTATCTGTACTTGTGTGTATATGTATATATATGTATATGTGTATGTATATATGTATGTGTGTATATACATATGTATGTATATGGAGAGAGAGAGAAGGAGGCAGCATGATCTTATGGGTAGATAGTGGACTGGTTTTTGAATCAGGAAGATGAGTTCATGTCCTGCCCCTTAATTATACTAGCCATGTGACCATAAGATGACAGGTTTCGTCAGAGGGAACAATTTTCATTTGTGGAAGAAGTTTCCACACCCAGAGTTTCTCATACTGATAAAAAAAAAATCAAAGAATCATAGCTCTAGGAATGGAAAGAAAGTCAGAGGCCACTTAGTTCAACTTCTCACTTTAGGAATGAGGAAACAAGCCTTGTTAAATGCCTTAAAAAGGTCCAAGAAGTAATGTTAGAGGCAAGAAATCACAAGTCTGGATCAAAAAATTAAAATTTTTAGAATTTGAATAGTGATAACTAGTGATTTAAGAAAAATCTTATACTGACCCCTTCTGGGTAAAAATGATGTCTTAAATGAGTGGAAGCAAAGTGCAACTAAAAGTAGCATAACAGTAAAAATAAGTACATTTATCTTAAGCTGTGTAAGTTGTATCAATCTCTGATCTAGCTTTCTATCTCTTATGGTTATAGCAGAAAAGCAAAGAGAGCTCTGTTGGTTAGATACAATGTCCTTGTTGCATAAATCATTTTGAGGAAAATGGACCTCCAATATCTTGGTTCACATAAAAATAAATGAAAGATTAACTAAAAGTCTTCTGATATGGATAAAAGCTATCACTAAGGTCATGCTCTTTTGTGTTCCTTTTTCGTTATCTAAATAGTATCCTATTTAGTTATCAAATCCATATTTAAAAACAAAGAATTCCTTCCCAGTCTCAATTCTAGCTCCCAAATTTACTTCCAGGTTCCTAAGAAATCAGGTCATGGATAAAATCTCCACAGAAGTTGTGCTTACCTGAGCAAATGGAGTCACGATCAAGTCATCTCCATGTCTGAAAAATAAACCAAATTCATATTAGAGATTAACAATGCCCTTTTGGCTCTTTTTCAACATGAAACTACAAGTTCCAATTATCCTGAGTCTTCTTAGTCAAATGCCATTGTTTCGTTTCTTTAGCATCTGCCTTCCCTAGCCATTGGGTGTATGGTGCAATTGGAGTGTGGACAAAGGGTCATTAACCTTCCTATGTACAGAAGATATTAAAACAATTGTCCAGCCTCCCCACACCTCCATGAAAGAATGTAATTTCTGCAAAAATCCAAACAATTTCAATACAATTTATCAATCAGGTGGAGGAACAGACGTACAAGGTGTCAAACGGCACAGGCGTTATCCAAGCCATTCTCTTGGCCCCATATTCTTCTCTGCAAACACATCCAATTATTCTTGGCATTGACAAACAAGGGGTGCTTCTGGAGTTGGGTGGGAGCACCCACAGGGCCAGGGAACATCTAAGTATCGGAAGCGATTAGCCTTGAGCTTTCCTAGTTATCACTCGTGAACCCACGGATGAGCTAGTAACTGTAGATGACTGGGGACTGCATCATGGACTAATAAAAACCTAGTAAAACTTTTGAACTGACTCACATACCCGCTGTTACAGCGAGTGTTACCTAGTGTGTGCTGTTGCTGCAGCAACCTAAACCACACCATGCCCGGTGATGCTGGCGCAAGGTGTCAGCCTGACGTGCCTCGGAGGGGGAGAGGGAACAGACGGGGAATGTTTCTGATTTATTTCGATTGTGCAACATACTACTTTGTGGAAGAGGGGTCACTTGGTCCCAAAGCTATTTCATAATCTTTCCACACCCTGCAGAGGCTGTCTGAAGGATCTCAAAAATCTACATGGGAATTCCCCTCTCCTCCTCCTCCCCCCTCCAACTTGGCTACCAGGATTTGGAATTCCAAGGAATGACATCAATATACAAATGTAGTTATTCTTTACAGCAAATTTCACAGACATGATAATTAAATCCCTTAGCTCACTGAGGAACAATTTGAAAAGAACTTAGAATGACCTGAAAACCGCTCTCAAAACTCGGTTATAGGAGAAACGGCACAACGATGATATTAACGTAGGCACACAGTTGTTGCGTTTATTGGCAAATCACATCAACTTCTCGAAATTAAAAATGTAGAAAATAAAAATCAGGAAAAGGTCAGAAAACTATATAAAAGAACAGTTAAGATACTTATTTTTTTGGAGCAAGCTAAAATGACAGCATTAGTCTCTACAAATGACCTGCCATAACAGATGGTTGTTCTACTTGATAGTTTAGTAGTTGGTTACATATATATGTATATCACAAAAATAAAAATCTTAAGGCCTTTGGCCTAATCAAGAAATTGAATATGTCTATTTAATGAAGATACAAATATAATAATAGGAAATCATCTATTTAACAAGCTTAGGAAATTGAGAAATAAGAGCACTTATTAATAAATTAATTTTAACATGACAGAAAACGGGATAAGGAGTTTTTCTAGTAAATGTAGGGAATCTATTTACATATACTCAAGATCTCTAGAAGGACAACTTAGGGGAAATTGTGAGGAGAAATTATGGAAGAATTAAACATTGGGAAACCTATACTCTGCCCATATATATTTGTTCAGTCACTTCCAACTTTTTGTGACCCCATTTGGGGTTTTCTTAACAAAGATTTTGGAGTGGTTTGCCATTTCCTTCTCCAGCTCATTTTACAGAGGAGGAAACTGAGGCAAACAGGGTTATGTGACTTGCCTAGGGTCACACAGCTAGTAGGTGTCTGAGGCCAGATTTGAACTCAGGAAGATGAGTCTTCCTGACTCAAGGGCTGGCCCTTTATCCACTGTGCCACCTATCTGCTTGCCCCATGGATAGGTGGAATTAATGTAAATGCAGCTAAGTGATTTAGTGGATAGTGCACTGGTCCTACAATCAGGGAGATCTGAATTCCAATACAGGCTCAGAACTTTCTTGCTTTGTAACCCTGGGGAAAATCACTTAACCTTTACATGCCTTAATTTTCTCATTGCTTAAATGGGCTAACAATGGCCACTGTCTCTCAGGGCTGTTGTAAGGATGAGTTAATACTTTTAAAGTACTTTGCAAACTTTAAAGCACTATTTAAAAGCTAGTTATCATCATTAATATAGTAAAAATGTCAATATTATCTGAGTTAATATAAGCTAACTTCAATTTGAATACTCCAGTGTTTATAATAGCAATACTACACTATTTAAAAATACTACAAGCTAAGAAACAATAGAATCTAAATAAAATAATAATAACACAAAACATAAAAACACAAAAATAAAGAGGTGAGAATCTCAAGAGGAATTATAAAAGCATAAATTAAGGGATCTTGTCTATGATATTTTAAAATGTCATAAAGCAGACATTATCAAAACTATACGTAAACTAGAAAAACAGAAAAATGAGACAGAATAAAGAAGACCCAAAGAGAACTAAGTATCCATGAGAGATTAATTCTGGATCAAACCAACATCACAAGACACTGAAGAAAGGAATTATTCAGTAAAAATTACTGGAAAAAAACAGATAGCAGGATGATGAAAAAATGAATTTTGAAAGGAATCCTAGTAGCCACTGAATCTAACATGAACAAAAGAACTCAATTTATAATACAAGTAACAAGTGGTCATAAAGCCCTTGTTTAAAGAGGAACCCTGCACCAAGGCAACCAACCCTTTTACCTTCTTCCTAACTGATTTCTCTGGGCAGTTAAGTTGTGCAGTGGATAGAATGCTGGGCCTAGAGTCAGGAAGACCTGAGTTCACATTTGTCTTCATTTCCTAGCTGTGTGACCCTGGGCAAGTCACTTAACTCTGCTTGCCTCAGTTTCCTTTTCTGTAAAATGAACTGGAGAAGAAAATGGCCAACCACTCCAGTATCTTTGCTAAGAAAACCCCAAATTGGGTTCGGGGGTCACAAAGTTAGATATGACTGAAAACAACTTGACAGCAACAAAATTAATTTTCTATCCTGCTTAATAAAGCAGTTGTTGCAAATGTCGTAAGCCCGCCATAGCAGCAACTCTCAGCTGAGGACCCCAGCCCCTTCCTCTCCCTTTTTCATCTCACAACCCTCTCCCCTCACCACTTTTCCTCATACAGGGAAGTATGTTCAGCAGGAGGGCAACTAGTAAAGGGTCTTGACTTCGGTGTATATGAAGATGCTTGAAAGGACTTTATTTCTCTTCATGTCCTCTACAGCTCTCTCCATCCTTGTCCCCTTACACTTCTGATGACCCATCTTCTATCCATTTGCCTTTATCTGGCTGTCTCCCATTCCTAGGGTGCTATACCTCCTCATTTCCACTTACGATCCCTGGGTATTGTAGAGACTCAGCTCAAGTGCCACCTACTAAAGGATACATATGTATGCATGTATGTATGTATGTATGTATATTTGTATATATGTAGACACACATATATGTGTATTTATCTATAAATACATGTGTGCATACATACACATGCATGTGTACAAATTTTGGGATCACATGTCATCCTGGTATACAATTTTAATGGGACAGAAATATGTACATATGCAAGGATGTATGTATTTAGACTCACACACTTACCTTCCAAGTTTTTTATATATATAAATGAACATAACACCTCAGAAATGATCTGCCCAGGGCAGAGAACAGAAGAACTATCACCTCCTTGTTCCTGTAAGCTAACCTCCAAGAGAAGATTACATTAGCTTCTTTGACTATGGGTTTCCACCCATATTTCCTATCATATAACTATAATAACATCGAATTAGATTAGAAGTTCTTAACCTGAGGTCTGCTGACTTGGAAAAAAAATATTTTAGTAACTTCTGCACTTTGGTATAATTGTTTCCTTTTGAATCCTATGTATTTTATTTTATGCATTAAAAGACATTCTGAGAAAGAGTCCATTTTCTGGGAGAAGTGCATATACACACATCTACGTACATGTTGTCTGCTCCGTTAAAATTGTATACCTGAATACTATATGATTGCAAAATTTGGTAACTATATCAGATAAAATCTAACACCCAAACTCTGTAATGAATTGATGCAAAATGATAAAACCCCTTCTATAATGGATAAATGTTTACAGGAGATAGAATAAGATAGAACTTATTCTACAACGGATAAACAGTCACAGGAGATAGATAGCTCATAGTCATTCAGTCATGTCTGACTCTTCATGACCCCATGGACTACAGCATGCCAAGCCCTTTTATCTTTTACCATTTCCTGAATTCTGCCCACGGCACTATCTAGCCATTTTATCCTCTGCCATCCCCTTCTCCCATTGCCTTCAATCTTTCTTCAAATAAGGGTCTTTTCTAATGAGTCTTGTCTTTTCATTGTGTGGCCAAAGTATTTAAGCTTCAGCTTCAGTATTTGTGCTTCCAATGAGGGGTCTAAAACCAATCAGTTGTTCCATGTTCAGTTCTAACTGTGGCTTCTTGACCTACATACAGGTTTTTCTGGAGACAAGTAAGATGACCTGGTACTCCCATCTCTTTGAGGACTTGCCACATTTTGTTGTGATCCACACAGTCAAAGTCTTTAGCATAGTCAATGAACCAGAAGCAGATGTTTTTCTGGAACTCCTTGCTTTCTCCATAATATATCAAATATTGGCAATTTGATCTCTATTTTTCATGTGTCTTTGAACAGGAGGGGAAAGATAGATGAGTAGAAGGATAGATATCTCCTGTAACCATTCGTCACACACATACATAATGTACATATATATGCATATTTGTATACAAACTACATGTATATATTGTGACATATAGATCATATATCTAGGTATATAGCATAACATGAATATTTGTATATTCACATCCCATGTGTACATATTAGGCATACATGTACAGTACAATGCATGCATGTATGGTATACGTATGTGCACGCATATTGTGTGTATGAGATATGTATATGCAATGCAATGTATATGTATAGTTTTGTGTAATATAAACACACGAACTGACCATTTCCGAAGAAGAAAACACAAATTGTTAACAATCAGTTGAAAAACTGTTCAAACTCTTAATAGAGAAATGGAGAAATGCATATCAAAGAAATTAATGGACAAATGCAAACACTTATGAGGTTCTGCCTTATGCTACTTAAAATGGCAAAAAAAAATTAAATTATAAAACTCAGGAATGGCAAGGCTGTGAAGAGACAGGCATACTTTTACACTGTTGATAAAGCTAGGAATGATATGGTCCTTTTTAAGAAAAATCTGGCATATATATCAAAAGTCACTAAGCTGATCAAAGGCAGTGTGATGGGATGAAAACTACAAAAGACAAAATCAGAAGGCATGGTGGGAAGGGGAATTGAGTTATGGCTCTGATGCTGAAAAATTTCCTTGTGTGTGACCCTGAGCAATTCCCATAAGCTTTTAAGTACAATATTTAAAAAGGGCCTAGCAGGACTTTGTACTGCCCACTACAGAGGGTTGTTTGGGGACAGTGTTGCTAAACCTTAGAGGTTATATGGACCTGGTCTGATAAAATAATATCAGATACTTTGACCCAGTGATACTCCTATTAGGATGATATCCTAAACATGTTATTAAGAAGAAAGAAAGACTTATCTATTTAAAAAAAAGGTACCTCTGCTTTATTTGGAAGAGACAAACATGGAACAAACTATTTGTCCAGAGGCTAGAGAATAATAGCATGAACTGTGGCATGCTAACACAACGGAATATTATTGAGTCTTAAAACATGACCATTATGAAGAATACCAAGAAGTATAGGTGCTTAGCAAATATCTGAAGTGATTTAATGAAGAAAGCAGAATTAAAACACGTACACTCTGACTATAAATAATAAGATAAAATGTATTTATGACTTCAAGGTTTGGAACGCAATTTACATGGTACCTTGTTTATTGTTATTATTATTGTTATAATAATAAATATAACATTTATAGGTCACTTTAAGGTTTGCCAGATGTTTCACAAATATTTAATTTTATCACAAAACAACCATGGGAGGTGGGTACCATTATAAGAGTCCTCATTTTACAGATGAAGCAGACAGAGGTTATGTGATTTGCTCAGGGTCACAAGCTGATGGGACTGAGCCTGGATTTGAACAGAGGTATTTATTCTTGACTCCAGATCAATCTAGCACTCTATCTGCTGTACCATGTAACTTCATGAGCCTCATAACAATCCTATGAGGGAGTTTGCTATTATTATCCTTCCCATTTTATAGACGAGGAAAACTGAACTTGAGAGAGGTTAATTTATTTGTCCAGGGTGACACAGTTAGTGTGTGAGGCAAGATTTGAACTAAAGTTTTCCACACTAGGTCTGAATTCTCCATTCTAGCCACTACAACCTTCTAGCAACCAGTAACCAGTATACAGATAGGCAAGGGACTAGAAGAAGAATGAGTAAAAGAAAAATGTTACTGCGCTGTTAAAGTTTATTATATGTATATTTAATAAAATGTAAAAATTTGGAGTTTAATGTTTTATTTGAGATTTTATTCTTCACATCTATTTACTTGGTTAAAATTAGTTGAGATTGTTTTATTTTTATTTTAAAATTATTTTAAAAGAATGCACAAAAAAATTTAGGGATATACAGGATGTCCTCTGAGTATTTTTATTGGAAAAGTAATCATACAAATTAGACAGCACTTAATTAGATAATTCAGTTTCTCCTCCTCTATCCCAGTAAGTCCATAACCCTTTTCACCTAAATTAGTCAGATAATTAAATCTAAAGTGCTTTTATCTGGATCATCCAAAATAATTGACTCAATTTATCCCTTTTCTTTATAATGCATAACCAGAAAGAATCTGGAGACAAACTTATTTTGTCAGTGGCTTTGTAAAGAACCCTAGAATTGCATCCTGGTCTCCAATTATCCAGTTCCTTTCAAAAGAAATGATAAAATTATTCCATAGATGTTGAAAGGAAGGAAGGAAAGAAGGAAAGAAGGAGGAAGGAAGGTGTAGTATTAATGTGATGGAAGATCTTCTGTGCCCCCCCTCCCCCATTCAATAGCCCTCAGGTGGGCCTAAGTGGGCAAGCTTGATTATACCTTTGTTTGTAAGTAGACCTAAAGCCCTTACTTACTAGGTGTTAAGTCTGTGTGGGCATGAAGCCCTCAGGGCTCTAAGGGGAGTTGCTAAGACCAGAGCCAATAGTATGTGCACTGAGTTCTAGTCAATCTTGAATTCAGCCAATCAGAGACCTGAGTTCTAGCCAATCGGACTCTGGCTAGAACTGTATAAAAGGAGAGCCCAGACTTGGAGAGGAGAAGAGAATTGAAGAGCAGCAGAACTGAGAGGAAGACATTGAGGCAGCAGACATCAAGAGGGCACTGAAGAACAGACATTGCGAGAGCCAGTGTCCTCAGGGCTGCAGAAGACAGTGCTGAGCAAAGAGTTAGGATTCCTGAGTGATTGTTTACAGGAAGGCTCTAGCAGGGGGGAAGGTTACAGCATGACTTGGTTCCTTGCTATAACACTGTGCTATAATTTCCTTGTCACGACATTGAGGTGGGCTTACTGGTTTTGGAATATAATTGCTACTATATTGAATTGGGGATATTGGTTCTTGGATTTGATCTTCTGGAGTCTAAATAAATGTTATATTTCCTCTACCTTCTACATAGAGAGTTTTTCATACTTTGCAATTCTGAACCATTCAGGCATGTTCGTGGTCATCCTTGAGGTCATGAATCTTGCCTTAGTGATATAGAAAGAAGGAAGGAAGGAAGGAAATAGAGGGAGAGGAGGAAGGAGAGAGAAGGAAAGAGGGAGAAAGGAAACAACATTTACTAAGCACCTACTATGTGTCGGGTACTATGCTAAACACTACAAATATTTTCTTATTGGATCCTCAGGTAGGTGCTATTATTAGCTCCCTTGTATAGATGAGGAAACTGAAGCAGACACAGGTTAAGTGACTTGCTCAGGGTCACGCAGTCTGAGGACACATTTGAACTCAGGTCTTCCTGAATCTAGGATCTGCATTCTATGACTAGCTGCCTCTAAACAAAGGCATGATTTCCCAAGCCTAGCATGAGTAAATTTCATTGACCTGCTGAGTAAATTAGTAATTGGGATAAAGGGATGAGAAGCCTTCCTTACCTGATATTTAGGAAAATAACAATAGCTCAGATTTATTTAAAATATAGAAATCATTTTCTCACAAAATCCTCATTAGGTAAATAGTATAATTATTACAGTCCTTTTTTGTAGATGAAATGACTAAGACCTAGAGATGTAAAAGGATATGATTTGTTCAACATCACAAAAAGAAACAAAGAACACATTTTTTCAGCCTACCAAAATGAAATACTTTCCAAAGCAGTGGTACCCAACAAGCAGCTGACACCAAAACTGGTCTTGATTGGTATTGTTGTGATAGTCAGCATTGCCTTGAATACTGACAATTCCCATCAAGTGCCCCACACAAAATATATAAAAAAAATCTTTTTAAATATAGATCGTTTCCCCAAAGTAACAGTGTCTGGGTAACAATGGATAAATTACTTCATTTTCCTGTAAGTTGGTAGGGATTGGAGTATGGAGATAGTCTCTGAGGTCTGTCTTAGATGAGGCACTCTTGGCCCTCTGATTCTGGATATAATCTAATTTTTGCTGACTACCTGATTTAAATTTATATGCTTAAAAATTATCCAGACTGCCCCTATTGCTATATCAGCTTGGTCCAGAGGCACCTGATCTGCTACCAAGGTGCTTGGCCTCATCCTGTTTCTGTCTCTTACATCCATCACTGGTTTCTGAGCCCACATGTTCTCATTTCATTTTGTTGGCTCGTTTCTGGGCAGTTTTCCTGGTTTCTTCAGCCCTGGCTTGTGAAGGAGCCAAATCTTTCCTGTTCTGATCATCTGACATTCTAGTCTCTACTCCTTCCCATCCCTGACCCTACTGGTACCTGAGCTGACATCCTTCAGGTAGGAGCAGACAGCAGCAGTCATTCAAGTAGACTGCTGCTGCCCTCTGCTGGCCCCATGGAAATCTAAGAGCACTGGACAGCACTCTAAGTTATTACCATATCCAGGAGAGCTTCACCTGAAGGAAGGCAAGCAGGGGCTTTGAACGTGGGAAGACATCCTCAGGTTGTAGATAAGGAAACAGCCCCACAGGGCTGTTACTAAGATCACACAGGTAGCCAAATTATGTAAATAACATGTCTTTGAGTAATGATGAGACCATGTGCTCTAGGGAAGAGAAACTGGATTTGAAGTTAGAGGACCTGTCTTTGATGTCCTGGCGTTGGCGGTAGCTGACTGTGTGACCCTGATGGCATTTTCCCATTTCTGTGGTTGTGTGTGGAGGAAGAAATTGAATTAAGTGACCTCTAGGTCCCCTTTCAGCTAACAATCTCTGATCTTAACCTTGAATATAGTTTTCTTCAAGCAGTTATGTTTTGACAAGAGTCAGAGCAGCATTACTACTTATGGATTAAAGAAGAAGCCTGCCCGCAGGGAGCATTCATTTTGGTAGGTTAAACATATGTATTCTTTGTGTCTTTTTGTGATGTTGAACAAATCGTATCATTTTACATCTCTAGGCCTTAGTCTTTTCATTTACAAAAAAAAATGACAGTAATAATTATACTATTTACTTAATGAGGCTTTCATGAGAAAGTGATTTCTTTATTTTAAATAAATTTGAGCTATTACTATGTTCCTAAGTATCAGTCAATGCAAACTGCTACTCTGATTCACGACTTCAGAGTCATGGTAATTTTCTTTTTCCCACTAAGTGAGTATTTCTCAGGTCATGATGGAAAGAAATAGAGAGAGACCACATCCTAAAAGCAGAAGGAATCACAGAATTAGCTGTGTCATTCCTCTTTGGCTTCAAACACATTAATATTTAGAAAAGGTCAGGGCAGCTGCTTCCAAAACAAATAAAACAGAAAAGGGAGGATTTAAGCTGGTTTCAAGGGGCTAAAATCCAACTGCCTATTAGACTGACCACTTATCACTGGGATAGTGCAGGCAAGGACAAGAGAAAAACTGATCAATCCCTTCAGGGAGCAGTCCCACAGGCTGATAAGAGCTGATACAGATAACATTCCAAGGTTTGAGGAGTGTTTTACATGTTGTCTCATTTGATCTTCACAAAAATCCTGGGAAGTAGGTGCTATCATTATGCCCATTTTAGAGATGAGGAAACTGAGGCCAACAGATTAAGTGACTTACCAGGATCACACAACTCATAGGAGCCCAGGGTAGGATGGGAACTCGGGTCTTCTATTCACTATGCAAACTGTTTTCTGTCATTCTCACATAGCTTTTTTTTTTTAATCTCTACATTGCATATTTATATAGTTAGAAATATTTTAAGAAGGCGGGGCAGGGAGAGAAAACAAGAGGGAAAGTCAGATAGCTTCCTCCACTGGCCCCCAAATTCATTCATTCTCTTTTTAAAAAGCATTGATCTTGGGATCTGGCAGATTTTTCACTCCTAAGGTGCCCTATTGAAGGCAAATACCTCTGGATCTTTTGAAAACCTCTTCTGTGAATTAGTTAAGCTTTAGTTGAGGTCAGCTACTTGACACAGTGGATTAAAGTGCCATGTCTGGAGTCAGGGAGACTCATCTATCTGAATTCAAATTCAGCCTCAGACACATATTAGCTGTTAGCTTGGGCAAGTCACATCAACCTATTTACCTCAGTTTCCTTGTCTGTAAATTGAGCTGGAGAAGGAAATGGCAAACCACTCTGGTATGTCAGCTAAGAAAACCCCAAATAGAGTCATGGAGAATTGGACATGACTAAGAACAGTTGAGAATATGTCCTAGCTGGAGTGGGGAACCTGTGGTCTCCAGGTTACATGTGGCCCTCTAGGTCCTCAAGTGAGGCCCTTTGGCTAAATCCAAACTTCACAGAAGAATTCCCCTTAATAAAAGGATTTGTTCTGTAAAACTTGGACTCGGTCAAAAGGACACACCCAAGGACCTAGAAGGTCACATGTGGCCTCTCCATTATAAAATTTTACTCCTGGCCTCTTATGTTTTATAATCAAACATTACAAGCTTTACCTTCCTAGGACTCAACTCTCAATTTTTATTTAGAGACCTATCACCAACATGTAGTTAATTTCTGTGCTGTAGTTAGCCATTGAACTTATGTGAAATCAATTTGGTTCTATGGTTTTTTCAAAGAATTAAGATGAAAAAAAATGTGGGCATATTTAATAGCAGTTACAACTCTTTTTGTAGCATTTCATTCCTAAGAGTATTTGTTTCCTCATTAAGGCAGAGTAGGAACAAAATATTGAGGATGATGCCAGGGCAACAATTCTCAAAATGTAGTATTGGTACCCCTGAGGATAGCAGGTCACTGAGACCTTTTCAGGAGGCTGACTGAGGTCAAAACTATTTTTATAATACTACTACGATGTCTTAATTTTTAACATGTCAAATATCAATAGATATAACCACACAAACAAAATCTCTTTTGAGGGGGGCGGCGCTGTCCTCAATTTTTAAGAGGAATAAGGAGGTTCTGAGACCAAAAAGTTCAAGAACTGTTATTCTAAGGCATCTTACTTAAGACATTACCAAAAGATACAAGTTGCTTAAATTTTCTCAGCCTCCGTTTCTTGTAAAATGAAGAAGATGGACTGAGTCCTCTATAGTCCCTTTCAGGTTTAAATCTATGATCTGATGATTTTTTACAATATTTAGTCCTTTTAAATTGTGTTTTATTTCTTTTTCCAAGTGTAAAGGAAACTAACCAAACCCAGCCTTTTGTTGCTTGTTTCTCATTATCTGTATGTTGTTTTATATTGCTTTTTAAAGATTTTTTCATTTTAATGTAAAGGTAAAAAAATCCCTTCTATTTAAATTATAATTGATGGAATTAAATTTCTGTCCCCAATAAAGACTTGTTTTTAAAATGTACTTAAAACTTTGAATATATTATGACTTTACAATGTAAAAAAATAAACCTTTATCTAAATTCTGAATTCAGCTCTTAAAAAAAATACCGATTTTTTTTCAATCAGAAATGCTAAAGAATACAGAAAAAGTAAACATGTCAACATGTTTTGAAAATATATACATATGAGCGCCTGTTTCAGTTACATCTTAAAATGTGCTTCCGATAAAAGAAATTTTGAATGGGTATTTAAAATGTACAGAAAGCTCTTTTTGGTACATGCTGTTTGACTTTTGACTTGTTCATTTGCTCCCTTAGAAAATGAATGATGGACTATGAAATTGAGGAATTAGGAATTAGCATCCCTGGACACTGAATGATTTCATTATATATATAATCACATCTACTTATCCATTCCTAACTTCTCTGCTGATTCCCAGCCTCACATCTCTAATTGCTTAGAAAACTGCATATTCCATAGACATTTTATACTCACCGTGTCCAAAAGTGAACTCACCTTTCCTTGCACCAAATGCTCCCATTTTCCCATCTTTCCCATTATTGTGGAGGGTACCACCATCCTCCCAGTTCCCCAGGCTAACGATCTAAGTATTGTCCTTAATTCCTCACTCTCTCTCACCTTCTATATCCAATTTGTTGTCAATTTTTATCTTTGTAACATCTCTCATACACCTTCCCTTGTCTCTTCTGATATCACGACTGATACCCAGTGCGGCCCATCACCACTGCAATAGCTTGCTGCTTGGCCTCATTGCCACAAGTATCTCCCCACTCCAGTCCATCCTCCATTCAGCTGCCAAAGTGACTTCCCTAAAGAGCAGTTCTGACTGGTCAGCCCTCCTCCACCCCTACTCAATAAACTGCAAGGGCTCCTTATCACCTGCAGGATCACATACAAAATCCTCTGTTTGATGTTCAAGGCCCTTTATAATCTGCCCACCCCGCTTCTAGCCTTCTTATACATTTCACCTTCCTCCCCACAGATATTCCAGGCATTTTCTCTGGTTCCCTCTGCTCCCTGCCCACTCCCACTCCCCCCACTCCGTGCCTGCAATGCTCCTCCTCCTCCTCATCTCTGCCTTTTGGCTTCCTGGGCTTCCTTTAGGTCCCAACTAAAATCCCATGTTCTACAGGAAGGCTTTCCTAATCCTCTTTAATTCTAGGTCCTTCCTTCTGTTGATTATTTTCAACTTAAACTGTATAGAGTTTTACATAGTTGTTTGCATATTTCCTTCTCCCTCCCACACCCCAAATTAGAGCAGGCCTGCCTTTTGCCTTTCTTTGCATCTTAGCACCTACCGAAATGCCTGGCCCACACTAGGTATTTAAGGATTGTTTTTGATGGATAAATTGAATGATTAATTTCTTACCATTTAACGGAAGAAATTTTCTGTGACTGCATTTCGTAGTACTAGAAATTTCTGATTTCAATTCAATTCAATCCTTTGATTTCAAATCTTACACAGCTATGCAGTCAGTGCTGGCTAATACCAACTAAGCTCATGGTTCTAGAATGACAAGGGCTTAAGAGCTGTCTTATGAGGTAAATTCCAATGAACACACCAATGTCAACTGGGTAACATGGAATTAAACCCAATGTGAGGGACTTCTGATCTGGAGAAGAGAGATTCTTCCTCCGTTAGGGAATTTAGCTAACAAGCTCCAGTGATATATTTTAAGAAAAAGACATTGGGTTTGGGGTTGGAATGAAGAAGATGCAGACATTGGGTTACTGGTGCTGCATTTTGAGTATCCCAGTCATAGTGGATCATCAGTTCTCTAGCTTCATGACCTGGAAGTTCATCGCTTTATCCTTGCTACTAGGAGTGGCAAAATCAAAAGTAATCAAAGGTGTCATGCTTCCTAACAAAGAAACAGGGCTCCTCTATTCCATTGAGTCTGGCTGACAGGACGTATGGTGACCTCAATAAATGAACCACTGAATCTCTTATAAAGGAGGGAAAACAATCATTCTCAGGTTCCTGCCACTCATTTTTTTTCTTCAGCTGGAAACCGAAAACTGACCAAGGAACTGAAAAGAAGCCCTCCAGAAGCAGCAGGAGATAAATCCAAAAGAAATGTCCATTTTGGTGGCTATGCTCCTGTTTCATACTTTAAAAAGAGAAGGCCCTTCATCACCTGAAATAGCAACCTTCCAAGAAAAGGATCTGAAAATAGAAGTTCACGATCTAGTTCATTTCATAAAATGTAGGGAACCAAAATGGCAAACCGACCTTGCTACTTAAATGCTAAGCTAGAAACAAGCCTATTAAACATAGAAAAGCATTTGGCTAAAGGACAATTTATGATTTATTGGTCAAAGAATGCTTATGAATTGAAAGTACTACCTACTTGGGCTACTAATGCTATAGCTAAATATCAAGTATTGTAAATTCCATCATGTGAGAAAGGTAGATTAATCTATTACATTACATGGGGCAGCTATGAGGTGCAGTGGATAGAGTGCTGGGCTGGGAGTTAGGAAGACCAGGTTCAAACCCAGCCTCTGACACCTACTAGTCATGTAACACTGAGCAAGTCACCACCTCTGTTTGTCTCAGTTTCTCCCTCTGTAAAATGAAGTGATAATAGAGCCTACCACCCTGGGTTGTAGTGAGGATCAAATGAAATAATAACCGCAAAATGCTTAGCACACTGCCTGGCACATGGTAAGTGCTATATATGGTAGCAATTATCACTAATAATAATAATAATATTACTACTACATTGGATAGGGAGATGCCCTTGAGCCAAGTTCTTTCTCTCTACTTCAATTTTGCCATCTGAGAAATGAGGCAGACACTATCCATCATAGTATCTCTTCATAGGAACGTAATTATGATTAGAGGACCAAACAAACAAATGAAAAAGCAAAAACATCTTAGGCTTTTCAAAGGTAAATATGATATAAATAATAATATAATATATAATATAAAATATAATACCATTTAGAGTTCCATAATGCCTTTCTACCCAAGAAATCCAAGCACTCCTATCACTATCACATATGGTGCTTAAAAACTCAGAAGATCACAGATGTTCCACAGGAGCACAGATTTAAAGATGGAAAGGACCTCGGAGGTGATTTTACAGATGAGGTAAGCTGAGTCCACCAGAAGATGAAGTTCTGGTCCAAGGACATATGGGTATAGCAAGTGGCTGAACAAGAATGTGAACCAGTGTCTTCAGACTCCAGATTTGTGCTTTTTTACTCACCATGATGGAAGGTAAGGAAAGATAAGTATTATTTACTCCCTCTAAAAGATAAAGACATTAATTCAAAGAGAAGATTCTTGACAAAGGCACAGAGTTAATGGTGGGGCCCCGGCAGGGGTATGTTGGTGAATGTTCAACAATCAGCCTTCCCCAAAGCAGGACATACCTTTAAGGTTAGTCTGCATTATTAATATATTTGTCTAGACAATCAACAAATCCTCAACAGAAGCTTGGATTCAATCAAAGGGCTGCTCTTGAGGATCTAGTGGGCCACATGTGGCTTCACAGGTTCCCCATCCCTGGTCTAGACCATCACAAACCCTCAACAAAGTCAAAAATTAAACAATCTAGTGTTTGCTGATTTCCAAAGTCTAAACACTGACACATTATCTCTCCAGGGCAGAGAGAGAGCTGTCTGCAGCCCACTCCTGGACCCAGGTAGCTTGATTACCCAGCTCGATGTGCTTCCTACCTGTGCCAGCTACAAACAAAAGGTACAGCACAGTATGACAGAAAGAGAATTGGCAGATGACCTCTCTTCAAATCCAAACTCTGATGCTTATTACCTGGACAACTCACTCAAATTCCCTAGGCTAAAATTTCCTCATCTATAAAAGGATGGGGGTGGGGGAAGGGTTCCATAGCGGGGGTGAACCAGACAGCCTCTGATATACCTTACAATTCTGCATCCATGATCTTAAGTTATTGCATATTTATAAAACTCTGGCACAGTGGATAGAGTGCTGGGCCTGGAGTCAGGAAGACCAGAGTTGACATCTGGCCTCAGGCACGCATTAGCTGTGTGACCCCTGGCAACTCACTTAACCCTGTTTGCCTCAGTTTCATCATCTGTAAAATGAGCTGGAGAAGGAATTGGCAAACCACTCCAGTATCTTTGCCAAGAAAACCCCAAGTGGAGTCACAAAGAGTCGGACACAACTGAGACAACTGAACGACAACGTTTGAACATTAAGCTTTGCAGGCTTTGAAATTTTTAAGTCGATCTTAATTTGAATTTAACATAATGACTAGTAATGTAATTTTAAAGGGAAGATGATGTGAAGTGGACACAGTGCAAGGCACTGTGGGTAACAACGTACAATAACAAGAGCAAACGAGTGACATTTATACCTATCAAAATAGCACGATGATCCAAATGCAGGATGAGGAATCAGGAAGATCTGAGTTCAAATCCATACTCAGACACTTACTGGCTGGGAGACCTCAGCCAAATCCCTTAACCTCTATCTGATTTGGTTGCCTCACCTAGCTCCCACTGTTGCTGTGAGGATCAAATAAGATGTCTGTAAAGTGCTTTGCAAACTTTAAAGTACTACTTAAATACCAGCTATTTTAAATATTATTATTTATTACTATTATTATTTAAATATTATTTGAATATTATTATTCTAATTTTACAGATGAAGAAAGTAGAGGCTTGGAGTGTTTCAGTGACTTACCCAAGGTCAGAGACGGGAATCTAACCCACACCATTTTATCCCAAATCCAGTGTACTTTCCACAATGATACAATAGTCACTGACCTCAGGGATCTGGTAGAAGTGGGGCAGAAGAAATAAATATACATAAAGAAATATAACAGAGCAGTAAGTGGAAAGCAAGAGTACAAAGTAGCATACAGACGGAGAAGGAGAGAAGACTACCAGATGCATTGTGGTTGGACAGCAATCAGGACCCCATCTTAAAATCTCAAATTTATTTAAGGAGCCTTGATTGGAATATAGTCATTGTCAATAAGTATTCAGTAAGCATCTACTATGTGCTAGGTAGGCCTTGTGCTATACACTGGGGATTATTACTAAAAAAGACAAAAAAAAAACAGGCTGCGTTCTCCAGGAGCCTAAATTCTAAGCAGAGGTTCCCAAAGTGGGAGATATCACCTCTGTGGGGGGGGCACTAGAATGACCCAGGGAGGTGGGGATAGCATTGGGTACAATTGTGGGTGTTGAATAAAAATATGGGGGGCAGTGGAAGCATGAGAAGAGAAGAGAAGACCATTTGTGTGACAGAGTTAAAGTTCTAGCGATTACATTATTTTCCAAATAAACACACAAAACACAAGTTATAATCCATCAGTGGTCAAGTTTGCTGACAGGTCTTAACAAGCAAGTGTTGGCAGGCAAGCGTGCTGCTCATTGCCAGGAAGGCCAGCATGCATCGGCAGGAATATGTGTAATGTGTAATGACTTGTTCACAATCCCATACTATATGGTTACATGATGCAATATTGCATCATCAAAATTTTAATGCAGAAAAAACCAAAAATTCAAAATAAACTATTAAATTTGAGATGCATCATTAAAAATACATTTTTGGAAATCATACAAATTTCAAAATAATCATTAAAGAGTTAAAGAAAGTAGATTTCCAGGGGAGTGCTGAGTGATTTTGTTTTTTAAAGGGGCAGTAGGCCAAATATGTGTGGGAACCTCTGGTCTAATAGATGACTACATGTAAATAACTGTACAAATGATAAACACAGGGGCAGCTAGGTGACACGGTGAATAGAGCACCAGCCCTGGAGTCAAAAGGACCTGAATTCAAATCCGACCTCAGATACTTGACATTTACTAGCTGTGTGACCTTGAGCAAGTTGTTTAAGCCCAATTACTTTGCCTTCCCCCCTCCAAAAAAAAACCCCAAATGATTAATACAGAGGCATTAAGATTAAGGAGGACTGGAGAAAACATTCTTCAACAGGTTGGATTTCAGCAGAGATCTGAATAAAACAGGAGATTGAGATCAGAAGGGAGAACATTCTGGGCAAGAGCTATAGCCAGTGAAGACTCATGGAGTCAGGCGATAGTGCCCTCCTGAAGAAGTAGCCAAGAGGCCAATGTTACCATGTCAGAGTACATGGAAGGGAATAAAGTATAAGAAGTCTGAAAAAGCAAAAGTCGTCAGGTTTTCATTAGTTTTTATTACATCTGAAAATGGAGATTCTCCTTAATCTTCTGTTTTCTGTATTTGCAGCAAAGAAGCTATTAAAATTCAGGGCCCTTGAGCATCTTAAATTCCTTACCTTCCTGGGAAAATATTATCACTTTGTGAATTTAAGATTTTGTTGTTGTTGTTCAGGCATTTTTTCAGTTGTGTCTGACTCTTCATGTCCCCATTCTTGGTAAATATACTGGAGTGGTTTGCTGTTTCCTTCTCCAGCCCATTTTACAGATGAGGAAATTGAGGCAAACAGGGTAAAGTGACTTGTCCAGGGTCACACAGCTAGTATATATCTGAGGCCAGATTTGAACTCGGAAATATGAATCCTCCTGACTTCAGGTCCGGCATTCTGTCTACCATGCCACCTAGCTTCCCTTAATATAATTTTTACTGAGCTTTATTCTCAGGAATCTGCACATAAACAGATAACTTCTACTCTTTCACTCCCTTTTTTGAATTCTAGAATGTATCTCCATGTCTCTTTTGTTAATTTTATCTGCAGGAATATTTCTGGTCTAATTCAATTTTATAAATTAATAAATGCTCTCTAATTCATTAACTGAAGCATTATTGTTCACACCCCCCTTTTTTTTAAATCTCCAAGCTTTTAGCTGGTCCTTTTAAAGAGAATCAAACTGGTCTGAAATTCTCAATTGCTTAATTAACTTCCCTGGGTTAGCAGCAATCCTCTATCTAATATCCTTTGTAAATCCTTTATAGTGTCACTTGCTTCTACTGGGTGTCATTAAAAGGCTATAACCAACCTTTATTATTTCTATGTTAGTTCACATGGAACTTTAACTGGGGTACACCTGTATAGCATTAAGCAGCCTAAAAATGAAGATGTTGTGATAAAATTCCTATTCAAAACTAGAAGCACATCTTCTATCATTTTTACACTGTAAGCCCTTTACTGTTATGAATAATGCATATAATAATTCATGCAGAAAAAAGAGAGTAAAAAGTAGCTATCGATTTCTAAAATCGAAAACACTAATTAAATGATTTTTTCCTTTCCTTTCTCAGTGGTACGATGATTGACAGATGAAGCTGTCAAAATTTCGGCAAGGCTACATAAATCTGAGAACACAAGTCAAGTAGAACACAGAATTCTAAACACAACTGCAGCTGTTAACCTTTATAGACAGAAGCCATGAACTACCTTATAATCACTGTATACTAAGAAAAAAACAACTGTAAAACATCTTTTTCTCAATAGGGAATCTCATGCGCATGCTCTCAACTTAGATCAGAGCACCTTGATTTTCTTCCTTCCTTTTTTAAAATGAGAAAAAAAGCTTTAATGACCAAAAAAAAAAAAAACCAACAACAAACTCCACAAACTCACTTCACTACTATCAACTACACTTAAATGACTATTTCGTATATCTTCAAAATGAAAATGTAGTTTTGAATGCATATTCTAAAAGAGACAAATTATTTTGATGCATATTAGTGACTTTATAGAAGCCATTCTCTCTAACTTTACCTCAGTTTCTCCATCTGTAAGATGAGGGAGTGGGACAAGATGATATCAGCACACCACGTTGAGCTGGCTCCAGCCTGGGCTTCATTCCATCCAGGTATCTACACGGACACCAGGGCCTGCCATATTTTGTCATTTGCTCTGTTGTCGCCCATCTTTCCTCACCAAAAGTAGTGACCTTCCAGACCCAACCTCCTAAGACCCAGCCCACCCATCCCAAATGGGGAGGGGAATGGAAGAGAGTTAATCCACTCAACTGTGGGACTCATTCTGGGGTGAAGTGATTATAGACCTTTTATAGGAGGTTCTTTGAAGTCTGGGCTTAGGCCAAGCATTGTTATTAATGCAATATAACACACAAAAGCATCTGGAGGACCTCCTCCATGACACAACATGACTTTGGGGAGCGTAAGTTTCCCTGTCGCGTGCCTCACTTAATATCAGCAATCAGAGGCAGATAACAAAGGTACCTCTGTCATTAATTTTTACAGGTATCTGGAGATTTCATACCTTGATGCTCTCAGATTTGTGTCACCTGCAAAATGGATTTCTTTTGTGTGTACTTGGTCTAACTTAACTGTTATTCTTCAAGCCTTTTTTTCAGTGTCATTTCTATTTATTTATGCAATACATCAAGGGCTAAGGTGTTAGGGTCCATAAGTGGTAGCTCCACTGCCATTGGCAGAGAAAAATCTTTTAAAGGTTTTTGTGGATCTTTTCCTTTTTTCATCTGTTTGTTGGCCTCCTTCCTGTATCATGCTTAAATTCTCTTGGGATGATCTAGTTTGACAAAATTTTTATAAACTCATTTTTCCTTCTAATACCTCTCACTGTTTTATACAGAGATGCTGCTAATTTTTTTTCTACCACCCTCTTTGGCAAGATTTTTACAAATGGGTTTATATTTTAAACTGGTATTGCTCTTGGCTGCTGCAGATCTCTACTTGGCAGTAAATTCAAGAGTTTGCTGGCAGAGGTGCTTTCTGGGCTTTTTTGGCCTTCTCATTATGGCAACAGATTTATATTGACTTAATTTTTCTTAGGAAAGTTGATAGTCTCTGGGACTGTATATAGACAGCTTATTCAGAAAGGACTCATTAATAACCAGTCATTTCTTGCCAGTTAGAAGACAATCAATTTCCTTTTTTGTGATATTATTTAGTGCTCACTATGTCTAGTGCCTCCTGACCCTCTTCTTAAAGTATTCATAACGCGGATACAAGGCTTTTTATAGTCTATAAGCCTTTAACTTCTCTTCTTTCTTTCTCTATATTTGCTAATGTGTTTTTATCCACCCTCCCTTCTGCACAGAAATTACCAAGCATTGAAAAATATGGTTTCATTCAGCCCCTTACTGCATTTTTGATAGAATTTTTCTATCTCCTCATTTTCCTGCAATGGATGGTGGTGCAAAGATCACAATTATTTCCTTATTAATTTTTCTTTTTGGAAAATATTTATCATTTGTATTGTAATACAAGATGACCAAGTATTTCATGAAGCAATGTTCTGTTGTTTTGAGGATGCACAATAAAGCCAATTCTACCAATTCCTTTATCCATGTTAGCAAGGAAAACCTGTGAGTCTTTCTTCCATTTACAACTCAAGGACATGTAGCTGTCTTTGATTTTTTGATGAGTTGTCATAAGGTGGAAAAAATAATGGACCTGGGAGTCAGAGGACCTTGATTCAAATTCTACCTCTGCTAATTACTAACTTTGTGACTTTAGGAAAATCACTTAATTGCTGTGGGACCCCCTTACGTCATTTATAAAATGAGGAGGACGTGAACTTGATGGCTATTATTCTATGAATAGGGAATAAGCTTGTTTTGTTTGAAGGAAGAGAGGAGGATGAAATCAGGAAAAATGAAATGAAGTTGCAAAGATGAAGATTTAGGCTAGATGTCAGAAATAACTTCACAATTCAGCTCTTCCAAAAGTGGGATAGGCTGCCTTGGAAGCTTGGATGGGGGGTCTTGCTCACAGGAGAGCTTCAAGAAGTGGATGGGTGACCACTTATAAAAGACATTATACTGAGGATTTGGGTTGCACAAGGCAGGGACCACTGATATCTTTTCCAATTCTACTCAATGTAGGATGTGTATGTGCATACATTTGATGGAGGTAAAATTACTTAATCTTGTCCTTCAGAAAGAATGTCATAATGGCTAGGGTTTAGTTCCTCCAACAAAGGGATCAGAAAAGATTCCTCACAGGGGCATTAATGTTACACAATTTTGGTGGCCAAGGAGAAGCTAAGACCTATGGACAGAGAATATTGAAGGGAGGAGGGCAGAAAGACTAATGTTACTGAGAAGCATCTGAAAGTACTCTGTATGTTCTAGGGGCAAATTCCTACTCTACTTGAATGGATTAAGGGTTTATGAAGCACCTATTTCATGGACGTGTGCAGCATAGGAGTAAGGCAGAGAAGGTATATGATGGGTGTATATCAGGGCTGGAGTTTGGCAAGGCTTAAGTACTGATAATACTTAGAACAAGAGATGTCAGGGAGAAGACAGAACACAGTTGAACTGTTTAACTATATAACTATGAGGGGACAAAAGTTAAAGCAGAGACAGTGGTCCAGGAGAGTAGAGAGGGGATGAAATGATGGAAATAATGAAGAGGTTTAGAAAGAGTGGAGATATAACAATTCTTCAATGATCACTAAAGCAATTTTGCCCAGGTGAATCATCAAGACACTCGATGTACTGAACAAGTGTAGTTTTGGATCACAGTTAAGATATTCCATCTCCTTGATTCACCCAAAGGTGCACCAGGACCTACAATCAAGTGCCAATGTCCTCCAAATACTTGCCAACTGGCTGAGTAAAATCAATCACTGGACTCCTTCCTTCCTCCCACCCCAAGCCCAAGAGCATCTATCAGAGATCAACAAAGGAGAAGATAAGATGTGCTTTGCAAATAGATGAAATTATAAACTTAGAACTTCATCCCATGGCCCTTTTCCTGTGAAGGCTAAGGGATAATACTTCTACATTCTTAGCCTCACTTTAAAAATGAATTTCTCAAGCATTTGAAACATCCAGTGTCCCCCATAGTGAGGAGACAGCCATGTATGTCTGTAAAATGGGAAGAGATAGAACCAGTACAACTAGAAAGGAAAAAAAGTATTTCAGTAAATAAATTGAATTGGAAGTGATTTTTTTCACATTTAGAAATAAAAACAAAAGTGAGTAGAAGATTAAGAGAACTGTATCTCAATAAAGGGGGTTGGAGGGAAGCTTTCATCTAGCTTTGTAAAAGTCTGCTAGCAATACTGGGAACATTGCAGACTGAAGTCCGGAAATATATGTGCACAGGAAAAGAGAAGTGAGCATTAAAAAAGTGAACATGTTATCAATAACATATTTGCTATAATTCTAGGCAAGTTGACTTTTTAAAAATCACTTTGGGAACTTTAGAGCATAAATTAGAAGGCAAATGTTCTGGCAAATGCACTCATCTTCACTGCCAGTCACATGCAAAAAGTTTAAATGTGAATTCTAAAAACACAAAAACCTCGTTTAGTTTGACTTAGCTAAGTACAAAAGAAAAAAAGTCATAAATTTCTGGGCAGGCAGCTTCAATGAAGCTGTGTTAGTCAGCCAATAAGCATTTATTAAGCACCTATTATGTGCCAGACACCGTGCCAAGCAAGGTTTAGCTTCTTTTGTATCTGGGAGGGGAAGGAGCTGCCCAAAGAGACCTCAGACCTAGGATCTCATTCCTTATCAGAGAATCTTTCCTGGCCTTACTAGAAAACAGTGCTATTAACTAAACCACAAGAACTGCTTCCTCTTCCCTACAATGGATCTATTCTGTCCTGTTATGCTTTTATTTGTTTGTCTCCAAGGGAGGGGACTACAGGAGTCAGTGCCTTAGAGAGGGTGGCTTGGGACTCATTGAAGCATGTTACTTCTGACCCATGGTCAGGAAAGTCCCTGAAACCCAATAACAACTAGGGAAAAGGTGATCTAAAGCCTGCTAAACAGAAAACCAGAAATAGAGATGGAACAACTGGGTAGCTCTTTGTTTGTCCTTTATTCAGATGTGAGACCAACCATAGAGTACACCATAAAGCTGATTGCATTATGTGTCTAGAATAGCTCTAAAGCTCATATTCCAGTAGTGGCTTTTTGCTGTAATCTGGTTTCCACATCTGTTAAGTTTCTCTTATATTTAGTAATTTTGTAGAGATGAAAGAATACCACATTAATAAAAGTCCTTGGTTTTAAATCTTATCTCTGTCATTTACCAGCTCTTTGATCTCAGCCAAGTTGCTTAACCTTTATGAGTTTCAGGCCCCTCATCTGTCCATAGGAATCAAGTCACAGAATCATGCCAACTCCTTCTTGCAGAATTGGAAGCAAACTCCGAGGTCATCTTGTCTAACACCTAAGTATGAATCCTGTGTCCAAGATGCTGAACAAGCAATCAGGCAGTCCTCTATCTGAAGTCCTCCAGGGACCACAGTGCTCTTCCTCCTCATCTCTAAGCCCTCCAGTTTTGGCAGAAAACAGCATATTTCACTTTTGAATGGTTCAGATAAAGAACAATAAAGAAGAAAGAACATTGAAATTTGGAATTGTATGGCTTGCATTTCAGTTCTAACTACTTTCCAATTGTGCGACATTGGACAAGTGACTTTTACTGCTCTGTGTCTCAGTTCTCTTTCCTGTTCAATGAAGAGGCTAGGTTAGATGACTGACAAAAACTTTTCTAATTATAAATCTACTGTCCAAATCCAGGTCTTCTGACTTCAAATCCAGTGCACTATCACGGCTATAGTATTGTGAATTTTCTCTTAGTTCTTAGTTGTTTTGGCTGTATCCGACTCTGTTATCCAATTTGAGATTTTCTTGGCAAACATGCTGGAGTCGTTTGCTATTTCCTTTTCTACCTTATTTTTACAGATGAGGAAACTGAGACAAACAGGGTCAGGTGACTTGCCCAGAGTCACACAGCTAGTAAGGGTCTGAGACCAGATTTGAACTCAGAAAGATAAGTCTTCCTGACTCCAGGCTCCAAACTCTATCCATTGCACCACCTAGCTGCCCCAGAATTTTCTTTAGTAGATCTTTTTAAAAGTACAAAAGATTTTTTTAAAAATTCACTTTGATGTTAAGAATATGCTGAGTAAAATTTTGGCCCCAAAGTCAACAAGTAAATGATCTGTAAAAACAAAAACCTTTTAAAGAAACTGGACAGAAGAGAAGATAAGCTCTGGAGTCCAAAGAACTGGGTTCAAATACTACCTTTGACATTTGCTTTCTGTGCAGAACCATTGAGTTCATTTAGCCTTGTTGGGTGTGAGTTTCCTTATTTGTGAAATGAGGAGATTGGACTATAAAGCCTTCAAGGTGCTTTCCATCTCTAGATATACAACCTTATGATAGTCCTATGTATAGGGAGCGAAGAGAAGCTACATCAAAACAGGCAGATATGTGATTTGCATAAATAACACATTCCATGATTCCAAAAAGTCAGAATTGTCCTTAAAACATTCAATATTTTGTTTAGAAGCAGAAGAATGTGTGAATGACATCCCAGAGCACAGTAATGACTCCAGTAGTAGGAAGGAACTGCCACAGATGTACAAATGGTAGAGAACTCCAATTACACCACTTCCATGGAAGCATAAACGTAGGAGGGGTGCAAAGAGAACGTGGTCCTGAGAATTCCATCCTAATTGACAACATCAGTTTCTTAGGGCATTAGGTCCTTCTTGGAATGATCCAGGGGACTCGCCCTTGTCAAGAAAACAGTTCATGTGAAAAATACCTCTGGGCGACAGTAGACTATAAGGTCAATATGAGTAAGTCATATGATTGAGGGAGCCAAAAGAAAAAGGGAACCTAGGTGAATCAATAAACATATATTGTTCCAGACTGGGAAGATGATGGTACTTGTCTACTATGCCCTGGTGAGGCCACATCTGGAGCATTGTTTTAAGTTCAGGTAGCCACATTTTAGAGGGAACAATGACAAACTGGGGTGTGTCCAAAGAAGGGCAGTTGGTCAGTACAGCAAGGAATTTAAAACCAAGCCAGACAAAGATTAAAGAAGAAACTGTGGTTGTTTATCCAGGAGATTAAAAGACTTAGAGAGGCTTTGACAGGGATGATACTGAAAAGAATTTTAGATTTGTTTTGTTAGGTTTCAAACTTCAGAGGACGAATGGCAAAAGATTTCATCTCTACTTAAGGAAAAGCTTCCTAACAATGAGATCAAAGGATTTAGATTTAGAAGGATCTTTGACATTCTCTTTTCCTACTCTTGCATTTCACAGTAGAGGAAACTAAAGTCACATAGTTCCCTAAATAGCAGAGCAGGGATTAAAAAGACACAAATCTTCTGTCCACAAATTTGATTTTATTTTCACTATCTCACATGTTTTCTGAATTGTCCAAAAAATGAAATGAAGTGCTATGGTAGATAATGAGTTCTCCATCTGTAGAAGTCTTCTAGTGTCAGAGGACTGGATGACCACTTGTCAAGTATTTTTGATCAATTAACTAATAAGCATTAAGTGCCTACTGTGTACTAGGAACTGAGTGAGACACTGGACTGTGTACAAGATTCATACTTTGGCTAGAGGCATGACATAACCTCTGCATTCCCTTCAGGCTCTACAAAACTATGATTCTATAATGTTATGCCTACTCACAGAAATTGAAATTATGCTTTCTCTCAGAATATTTCCCAGAAACCGCCACCATCAAGATATAATGCAAGATGGATTTTTATTTAGTTATGTATTAGCTTAGCTTCTCTAACTTCTTTTATAGAAGAATTAGAGGGAACAGGAGAACGGGACAGAGCAAGACAAAGTAGACTTACACACCACCGTCTCTATAAATTTAATTTCATATGTTTCCATTTCAATGGGAAATAAAGATCTTGGACACTTGCTACACACAGGCACAAAACAATCAAGTTTTGGGGAAGCCTTTTAATTCAGCCATTGGAGCACACGATTACCATTAGGAACTCTTTCTTAGTTACTTTTCCAGCCACTTTCTTTGAAATCAGGTCTCTAGATTTTTCCCCCTCTTACAAATGGCTCCCAGGGATAATTTTGTTTGTTTGCTTTTATTACAATCAGGCCAAATTACTTCTCTCTTCCTTGCCCTATCAATCTATCTAACAGAATTCTCTGCAGCGACATAGGGGAGCTTTACACAGGAAGTAGAGAGGGCAGGTATTTGGTGAACCTAAGGGAAGGTCACATGGCTTCGCTAGAGACACCCAAGGGAATATAAAGGAGGATATAGGGATGGTGAAAATGAGGGATTGCGACAGCCTGACCACATTTCAGAATGGAGCAGAGACTGAAACCCCAAGGGTGATAATGAGAAGGTTAGGGAAGGGATACCACAAAGCTGTCTGAGAGCTTGAGGTACAGTGGTCTGTAAGCCATAGGAGGAAATGGAAGTCCCTGAGGGCCTTGTAGGAGGTTCTAGGTCACAAAGGTGGGAACCTGCAGCCTCAAGGCTATACGTGGACCTCTAGGTCCTCAAGTCTGGCCCTTTGACTGAGTCCCAACTTCACAGAACAAATCCCCTTAATAAAAGGATTTGTTCAGTAAAATGGGGACTCAGTTCAAAGGCCACACCCAAGGACCTAGAAGGCCACATGTAGCCTCCAGGCCACAGGTTCCCACCCCTGTAGGTGGATGCACATAGTTACACTAAACTCAAAGGAATACTCCTCCTGAATCCTGTCTTCCCTCCAACTGGATCAGGGCAGCTCAGGGAGCAAAACAGCACAAGTATTTTCTAGTTAAGTGTAGGATCCTTTCAAGCTAATCTGATTGAAAGCTAGAATTTTCTACCATAGAAGCTTCCATTCCCCAAAGACCAAGAAATAGGTATTTGGGGCTGGGGGTAGTGGGGGAAGTGTTGCAGAGATGGAGCAGAGAGTGGAAGAATAGGAGGAGGGGGAGTGGCTACGGTATAGACATATTCTTGGGCAGAGAAAGACAAGGACAGAAAAACCAGGCATTTTTCTAGACACTGCTACAATTCTAGTCTGCTTACTTTCGGGCAGGGATTCTACATTATTTAGATTAGTATATAAATGGATTTATTTTAAAATGATTTAAATTGAGACCTTTTAAAAAAACTCATGGATCAAATTGGAGGGTGGTTGATGGTTTGGATAAAAGTTTTATAATCGCGTCGCTACACAACTGTCTGTTTCAAACCCTTATCTTTACTATTAGGTGATATGAGACGGATCACAGAAGTGTTTAGTGGGGGGTGGGGAGCAGTGAAGCTCCCTCAAAGAGGGAACTGATAAAAATAAGGTATCAGGTGGACAAGTAAAGTATAAAAATATTGAAGTGATGAAAAGAATGTCATGAAATCAAGAAATAAAAAAAAAAAAAAAACAGATTAAATACCAATCAAACTTTCTTGGCGTGAGACCTTTCAGACTCCCAAGAGTCTTATCAAAGGAATGGCAAATGGAGAATGCCCTCTAATCAGGTATTATTTTTTCTTTCTTGTGCAAGTGCTTTTCAGGCTTCAAAATACTTTCTACTCTCCAGGAGGCAGGAGAAAGACTGTTTTTGACTCATTTTGCAGAGAAAGAAATTAGAAAATGTACATGATTCATTTCAGCCAATTCTGGGGCAGAGCTGGATCAACAATTCACATTTTCTTACTCCTCTCATTTCGCTTAAAAAAAAGAAAGACACATAGGAGTTCTCTCTCCTATGTGATTAATCCTCCAGTTAATCATCAGCCCTAACTATTTTGAGCTTAATTCTTTAGACCTCACATCACAGGGGAAAACCTGGCACTGTCAGGAGGGGCAGTCCTGACAAGCCAGTAGATATATTCCCATTAGATTAGTTAAGACTTTTTTTAGCTACCATCTCTGACTGTGACTACTTTGTCATTGAAAATGAGTGAACAGTAGGACATAACTAAAGGATTATGGGATTTGGGAATTAGTACTAGAAGGGACCTTGTAGATTATCCCAACCAATCCTCTCATTTTATCGATGAGATTAAGGTCCAGAGAGACTTGCCTATGGTTGCACAAGGAATAACATGGTAACCCTCTCTCTCTCTTATCTTCAATCTCTCCCAGTCTATTGATTGCTTCCCTACTACCTACAAACCCAACAAGTCTTCCTCATCCTCAAAAACCCCTTCCTTGATCTGTCCAACTCCACTAGCTATCATCCTATCTCTGTCCTCCCTTTCACAGTTAAGCCCCTTGACACTGCTAATCGATACCTCCATTTCCTTTCTTCTCACTCGTTGCTTAACTCTTTCTTGCTTAACTCTTAACTCTCCTGCTTTCTGGTTTCCAAATTCATTATTCAACTGAAACTGCTCTCTCCTAAAGTATCACCAAACCTAACAACCTTTTTTATCAGCCCTCATCTTTTCTGACCTCTCTGCAGCCTCTGGCACTGTTGATTGCCCTTTCTCCTCAATACTCTGTTCTCTCTAAATTTTTTTTGATACCCCTCTCTACTGGTTCACCTCCTGTCTAATTTCTCCTTCTCTGTTTCCTTTGCTGAATCTTCATCCAGGTCATGGCAGCTTTCGAGAGTTATCCCTCAAGACTGTCCTGGTATTTCTTCTCTTCTGTGCTGATGATGCTTAGGTCTATTTGTTCAACCATAACGTCTCTCTTAGCCTCCAGTCTTGCATATCCAACTGTCTATTAGACGTTTCCAACAGGATATCCCTTAGTCGTCTGAAATTCAGCCTGTCTAAAAGTAAACTTATTATTTTTCCCTTTAAGCCTTCTCCTCTTCCTAATTTTCCTGTTCCTGTCATGAGCACCACCAACTTTCCAGTCACCTAGGCTGACAAACTAGGTATCATCCTCCACTTCTCAGTGTCTTTCACCCCCCACCCATCACTAATCCATTGCCAGATCCTGCTTTTCTTACCTTTGTGATATTCCTTCAACCAATCTCCTTTGACACTACTACTACTCCCATACATGCCCCCATTATTACTGTTTGGTCTCCCTACCTCAAATCTCTATCCCTTCAGTCCATGATTCACTCAACTGTTAAATCAATCTCCCTAAAGCTCATGAGTGACCACGTTACCCCTCATTTGATAAATTCCAATGGCTCCCTATCACGGCCATGATCAAATATAAAATTCTCTGTTTGGCTTTTAAAACCTTTCATAACCTGAAGGAAGGCCTCTTTCTATCTTTTGAGTTTTCAAATAACTCTCTTTTATCCACATATTCTACAAACTAATGACACTGGCCTCATTGCAGCTACTTGAAAAAGGCTCCTTACTATGGGGATTTTCAATCATCTCTCCTCCATGCTTGGAACTCTCTCCTTCCTCAACTCGGCTTCCTGGCTTCCTGCAAGTCTCACCTAAAGTCTCATTTTCTGCAAGAAGCTTTTCCTGGACCTGTCTTTCCTCTGAGATTACATCCAATTTGTCTTGTAAATATGTAACACGTTACTGTTTTCAGGTTGTCTCTTCCATTAGATAGTGAGCTCCTTGAAAGTAAGGAATAGTTTTGTCTTTCTTTGCATCCCCAATGCTTAGCATGGAATCTGGCACATCTGACTTTTAAATTTTGCCAAGCATTTTATATCTATTACTATACCTCTATCTATTATTTAAATTTATTATAGCAATAATAATACTTATTGAATGTTATTATCTCCATATCCATTGTCATATCAATTATGTTGATGTGTATATTTATGGGTAGGTTCTTAATAAATGTTTGTTGTTTTGATCAGCAATATGAACCCAGATCTTATATTTCCAGATCCAGGGCTTTTCCTACTATACCACACACACACACACACACACACACACACACACAGAGTGGCATATATGGCATATATAAGTACATATATATAGACAAACATATTTTCTTTTTCAGGGCTAGGAACAAAATAATGAGGACAATGCTTTTTGATTCAATATAAGACCAGAGCTCTAGAGCTTAAAGTGACCTCACTGCCCCATTTTGTGGAGAAGGAAAATGAAGCTACATGAGATTGTCTTATCCAGAGTCACCCAGGAAATGTCAGAGGTGAAATCCGGACGCAGATCCTCTGACTCCAAAGCCAGAGCTCTTTTCATTGTACCAATGCTCCCCCTAATGATATCATTCTTCAAATGTGTTCCTTTTTTCCCTTCTACTCCATACTACTAGTGCAATTAGATATCCAAAATGTCATGAGACTAGGTTGTCTGTCTCCTAAATCATTTCTGGATACTTGATCTAGACCACAAACACTTCAATTGCTTTCATTTCAATTCAAGGCAATAAATGTTTATTAAATATGTATTATGAATTAGGTATTGTGCCAAATACTGGAGAGGTATAAGGATAAGTGAAACCTACTCTTTGTGGACAAAGGCATAAATGCATTAAATTTAAAAAATAAATTTGTTGGCAAATCACTACAAGACATCTGAGAGACAGATCACTTTTGGTTGAGAGAAATCGTAGTGGGCTTCAGCAAAGAGATAGCACCTGAGCTAGGCTTTTTAAAGGCTATAGCTTGGTATTTCTGCTATCCAGTTTCATAAGTGCCATTCCCTCTTTTCCTAAATATCATGGAGGGACTTTGCTTGGGTCAGAACAAAATGTACTCAGGGAGTAAATTCTGAAGAGCTGTGCGCCTATGGGTTATTTTAGTCTTCAGGTGGTTGTCCACAAGAAAAAGTCCAAAGATACAAGGAGAAGTGAATAATATTTATGATAATGATAACAACTCACATTTCTATCCTGCTTTAAGGTTTACAAAGCACTACTTTCACAACAAACCTATGAAGTAAGTAATGATGTCCTGCTCTGCCCATTGGCCGGAAATCATGGGAATTTTCTTGGCCTGAAAGATAGATGGCCCAGAATGATCCTGGAACTAAGTAATCCAACCCAATGAGATTCAAATACAAACTGCTAATTATTTAAATGCCTACTCCATGTAATATAATGTGATAGATACTGGGTATACAAAGACAAAACTAATGGATCTTGCCCTAAACGAACTTTTGTTCTACATGAGAACCAAGCAGAAATTGACCAAGTTTACTGAGGTTAAGAGGAGGAAGGTGGGATGGGAAGGAAGAAATAGAAGGAAGGTGGGTACTCTCTTGCCTAATTTTTCTTCCTTAATCTAATAATCTAGCATAAGACACATCCCTGTTGTGGTGGGTGGTATTATTCCTTTCCTTGGTTGCATATAACCCTATGAAAATATAAGTAAGGAAGAAGGGCAATCTAGATTTCTTCCTGACTACATTTTGGTGATTTTGGGACCAACTTTATCTTCAACAAATTCAGCATTCATTTATTTAATGCCCCATATCTTCAGAGCCCACAACCATGAAAAATGATAAAAGTTCCTGCCCTCAAGGAATTGACAACCTAGTAAGAGATGAGATGTATACACAGAAAGCTACAAAGAAGTTAGAAAACTTAGAAGGATCAAACAAAGTAGTTGGGAAACTGAGTAAGGAAAGATCCTTTCCAAATGGTCCAAACACTAAGAAGATTATGAATTTCTGAATCAACCTATAGCAATAAGAGGAAAGGCAAACTCTTCTAGAGAAAATAGCATCCACAAAAGACTAAGACAACAGCTAGTCTATTTAGATTATTAACAATTTTATAACACTTTCTATAAGAACACATTTCTGCCAATTCTGAGTTGTTTTTTTTTTAATAACAATCTTGATTCTGTTTATAACCTATCTGAAACTTGACTACATCGAACCTAGTGGCTTCTAATCTTTATGACAAAAGTACTCTTCTGAAGGAAATATGACTCAGCCCTTAAAGAAACGAAGACTCACCTTTGTTCAGCCTTTTTGCAATTGCTGAACCAAGCCCCTTAATCCAATCATTCCTACTCTACCCAAGGATCTGGAACACCCAATTTCATATTTTTAATGAATACAACCTATGAATTAATTTTGCTAGATCACATGCTTTTAAAAATAACAGTTCAATCTAACTCAATAGTACTTGGATAATTTCAGGGTAAAGAAAATGAGAAATGTTTCTTTAAAAATAAATCAATGGGCTGGTGGTAGAATGGAGAAAAAATAGTTTTCAGAAGTTGTTCTAAGGATTTTCAGAGCTTAAAGGGCTGAAAAGTACTATGGGGTTATTAAATCAATTTATAGAGGGAATCCTGCTGCTTAAATCTCTTGCATAATTTCTTATTCACCCTGTAGTGAATATCTCCATTTATTTTTAACTACATGAAGTACCCTTGTATACGTTGCATTTGCATACATACATATACAGTTGGTTTTGTCAGGGTGAAATGCAGCAGCAGCAGGAATCTCATATAACTGTAGGAATAATTTCCAAAAATACTTGAGAAATCACTAAAAGGAAAAAAGCCACATAAAATTCTATAATTACCCATGACCTTCTATGCTAGGATTTCCATGAAATCATGGGGAACCAGTCAGTTGTCTAACTGTCCTAGTTTTTATAAAATGTTTGCTATTATTTATAATAGCTCAAAATTGTCCTCTCAATTTCAGGCTCTTAATGTATTCATACTAGAAATTAATATTTCCTCAGACTTCCTTTTCTTTATTTTTAATACAATTGTATTGCTCCTTGTATTCAAGTCTCTATGAAATATGCCGGGGTAACCATTAACCTCCTTTTTTGCTTGAAACTATAGAACTTACAATTAGTAGGATTCTTCTAATGAAATACCTGTGTTAGACACTGAAAATGGTTCACAAACCTGCTTCTTTATTTTCTTTTAATGTTACAAGCAGTCATTTTACATTTTAAATAACTATTTTTTTTACAATTAAAATGAAACTAAAATGAGTTTTAGCTATTTCTAAATAATTTGGGCAAAAATATTAATAAAGACATTAGTGTCACCAATTATTTTGGATGTTTTGTTACAAAAGCTTACAGGGCCAGTCCTAAAATTTTTGGAAACGGTAAAAGTGGAGAAGTACTGAACTTAACATTTATTGACTATCCCACAACAAGCTTTAAATGGATCTTGCTAAAGCTTTGGTGGAAAAGCTAAATTATAGGGCATTATAGAAAAACTGCTTCTGAAAACTAGAGAGGATTATACATGGAAAATGGTATTTTTCTGCGCATTAAAGAAATTATATTTAATTTTCTTGGCAAAGGTACAATCTTCCTTCTGTTCCCAGATTTACATCTCCAACTGAGAATTTTGGAATAAGAATTCCAAGCTTCCGTTCCTGAACTGGTCAATGAGTTGTTAGGGAGGTTAGGGTGGTGACTACAATGGGTGTAGCCCACTCAGAAACCATGGAAATATTGCAAGGGGGCCACAAATTCATATGTGAATCTACAGAGGAATAAACATGCTTTTTGTAGACAGAGTAGATGTTATAATTAATAAAATTTGTATTCATTTAAAAGCATTACTGAGTCCATAGTAGGTTTAAGTCATCACATATTTTCTCAATTAATAAACTGATTCAAGTCAACAAGCATTTATTCAAGTACCAAGCACTGTGATAAGTTCTGGGAACACAACTGCAAGCAGAAAGAAAGACAGTCCCTGCCTTCAAGGAGGTTACATTCTAATGGGAGAGGAGAACACATAAAAGGTAGCTGAAAAGGGGTTAGAAGGATGATAGAGAAAGTCTAGAGTGTCGAGGGTGGAGCTTAGAAAGGAATGAAGACATGGCTTTCCTGGGTGCTCTTCTTAAAATGTAGATTGGGGAGATACTGGCTAATCAGAGTAAGATGTCACAGGAGCAAAGTATCCTTTCAGTGTGAGAAACCCAGGGCTGGAGTGAACTTCCAGGGCAAGGAGGTTTCTGTGAAACTATAGCTAGGTCCCAATTAATGTAAATAACGAATCCAATGAATTATTTTTGAACTTGAATTTGCTCACATTTGAATTTGCACTGCACATTTCCATTGTGATAGAACCAATGACTTTATTTTACATCAGTATGAATTCCAATATACGTCACCACTTCACAGGGTCGCATTCATATTTACCCATTTTTAGTCTTTTATGGAAATTCTCTAAGTTGTTGTAGTTGTTGTTTTCAATTGAAGAGACGGAGAATCATTGTGCATCTCAGTTTCCCCACAAATAAAATGAGGATGAAATAAAATATAGCAGATATGAAAGTTAACTCCACTGTACAATATTTATCGACCTTACTTCTAATCATACTCCTCTTTTCTCCTCCTCCTCTCATTCCTCCTCCTCCTCTGTCTTACAACCACAGACTATTAACTACTTCAGATATTTGTTAAATGGGGATTAAAACCATTTTTGCTCTTGGGTATGGCCGGAAATTACTTATGATGAATTGAATTGCCAGGAAAAAATTGTTTAAAATATGGTAGCAGTTATAATTGAACCTGTTAATTATTTAAGTATTTATAAAAATATTCATATGTCCTTAATAAATATCACAGCTTATATACCACCAAGTTTTCATGGTCACATATGTTTAATTATTTACTAATTCATTCCACTAATCTCTCTTGAGTGACTGCTATATTCAAGTGCTTATGGGGAATATTAATAAGAACATTTATCTAAGATTTTATATGTACAAGATCTCTCACACATATTTCTTTCATTTATTATCACAACTCCCTGATGTCTTTTACCGAGGAGGAAAATGAGGATCTGATAAGATTAAGTCACCCTCCCAAATGCAATATTTCCTTTTGTCAGGCCTGTGAATATACAGAGCACCTAGTCAGGAACCTTCCTCTACCAAAATAGATTGTCGTCTGGTCTACAATTGACAATCCTAGAGATTTGTCTGGGGGTACCAAGAGTGACTTGCCCAGCATCACACAGTTAATGTGTGTTAAATGAAGGACTTGAACACACATCATCGTTATGCCAAGGTCAGCTCTCTATCTCCCACACCACACTGCCTCTCCAAGTACCTGTAGCCATTTCTAGACATTAGCATCCTCCTTGAGACGTGGTGGCTCCAACTCTACCCATCCTCCAAATGTGATGTAACTAGGGCAGACTAGAAATGTATCTGGAGCAGCAGTAGAGTCGTAAGACCAACCACAGTGTTGTTATAGTTTATCTATGGAAGCATCATCTAAAGCAATGGGGATTTCCTATCCCAAAGAAGCGATGTGTCAAACCTGTTGCAGCAGAAGCAATATTAATGCAGATGGAAGTGAATAATAACATCAGTAATAAGCACAAGAAACAACAGTCACATGAAAATGTAAAATTCATAAAGTTGAGAAGCCTCAATATAGCAATGTATATAAATGACTATATATGAATAATATATATAATAGGCATGAGCATACACATATCACATGTATATGCCTGCATGGACACATATGTATATATACACATGTGTCAGACATCTATATTTATGTCTATCTCATATATACATAATTATCTGCATATTGTTGTTGGGGATAGGACCATGTTTTTGTCTTTCTTTGTATCCTCAGTAATTAGCATAATGCCAGACACATAGGAAGCATTTAATAAATGTTTGTTGATTAAATGACTGATTGACACCTATCTTGCCCATATGAAACAAGTAGGAAGATCATGAGGTGACAAAGCTAAAGAAGTAACAGAACCTATAAACAGCAAGCAATTGTTAGCTGTTCACCAAGATGTGTGCCATATCTTAGATGAGCTTATTATTAACCCACTGTTTTCAGCATCTATAGGAAATCTATTAAGGTGGAGGGTGTAAATCAGCCCAGCTACCAAGGAGATTTTCGTAGGGTGTGTGTGTGTGTGTGTGTGTGTGTGTGTGTTCATGTCCATGTTAACAGCAGCAATAGCAGTGTTCAAATAGTGAGTATCATGCATGTAGTAAGTATTCAATGAATATTTGTTGAACAGAATTAAATTTAATATCTTATATAAATTCTAATGATGGATGTGTATATATATGTATATATATATATGAGATATTACTTGAAAGTGTTTTGCAAACTAAAAAGCAAAAAGAAATAAAGAAAAAGCAAAAAAGAAAAGCAATAAAGAAATTTATCATAATTTTATTGTTGTCATCTTATTACTGATCTGACAAACTTCTACTAAAGAAAGGTTGTTGTAGTTTTTTGGTCATTATTAATGCATTCATTCCTATGAAACATTTTGTCTTATAAGAAATGTGAGCCAGATCTGATGAACCTAACAAGAAGAAATGGAATAAAATGAAATATAACAACAGAGAGACAAAGAAATGATAATTAGATAAAAAATATGGTAACCAGATATTTACATCGGCTATGAACATTTGTTACTGTCATTGGTACCATGATTCCCTGACAACATTCCAAGAGGCAGTGGACAGAGCATTAAAGAGAGAGCCAGAATCCATACAACTCTGAACCACTTACAATACTTTTCTAAATCTCAGTTTCTCTGTCTATAAAATAAGGATAATAATTTCTGCCTTGCCTCTCTCTCAGTGCTCCTGCCAAGATAAAATTAATTTCTGTACGTGAAAGCACTTGAACGCTGTTAAGTTTTATATAGATGTAAGCAATCATTATTGTTATTTGTTTTTCTCTCCCAGTAGAATGCTTAAATTATTCAAATAAAAAACGCTCAAAATTTGTTTTTGTGCTGGACACTAAACGTAATAAATAGACTTGGCTTCAGGATGGAAAACAGCTAGGCAATGTGGTATAGAGGAAAGGACACTGACACAGCAATCACATTTGATACCAGTCTTGAAAAAGGAATCCTGAATCCTAGGCCACCATGGTGCCTGAGCTTCAGCTATGCATCTGAAAATAAAAGTCCCAGAGCCACTGGGAAATGAAGAAGAAGAAAAACTGAAGAGAAATGAAGACACAGCACAAAACAGAGTGAATACTTTAAACTGAAATGTGCCATTCAAAATCCATGGTCAACTCATACCTACTCATCATTTGTAAAAGAATAAGGAGAGATGGGGCAGCTGGGTGGCACAGTGGATAGAGTGCTGGGCCTGGAGTCAGGAAGACTCACCTCCTTGAGTGTCTGAATGACCTCAGGTATTTACTAGCTGTGTGACCCTGGCCGGGTCACTTAATTCTGTTTGTCTCAGTTTCCTCATCTGTAAAAATGAGCTGGAGAAGGAAATGGCAGATCACTCCAATATCTCTACCATGAAAATCCCAAATAAGGTCACAAAGAGTCAAACATGACTAAAATGACTGAATGACAACAAGAACAAAAGGATAGATTCCTCAATCTTTGCAGTGCAATAGATTAGAAGGATGTTCAATTTGTATTGGCTATCTCAGCAAGCTCATAAGTCCATGCATATTGTGGAAGAATCTGCACATTAAGATGTTTGTTCCTAATTTACATGTTTTATATCTCAGCATCACGGAACCATCCCATGGCACTCTACTGGGATGTTACTAAATTCCAACTTGATTTTGGGATGATAGTAAACAGACTTTCATGTTTTATAGGGCTTAATTTTAAGATAATAAAGAAGTATTGTTGCATAATGGTTAGAGATGGCCTTGAAGCCTGAGATCAAACTCATCCTCTGACATGCACAGGCTCTGTGACCCAGGGCAAGTCACTTAACCTCTCATTGCTCTAGGTACCTCTTTAAGACTAACCCTTGCAAAGCAGGTGTCTGCCTGCATTGGTGGAGGGAATTTCTCACCTGGGATATCTCTACACCAAAGAAATTACGAGTCTAATTCTATCCCTTTTCCTAATTGTAAAACATCCATTTATTATTTGGATATTGCTTCCAGGGATATAACTTGACAAAGTCATTTTTAAAATATAATTTTATGCATTAGTGATTTTCAATCTGAAGGTGTCCCTGGGTGCTCTCTACCGAAGACTTTCTCTCATAAAAAGCAAGGGTAATGGTGCTAGAAGGAAGTAGGCATGCATAGCATAAAAAATATGAATTGTAGTGGGGGTGGAAGGGTCAGTAATAGTTACCAAACTAAAAATAAATTCACTTATTACATGTAGATGGTACTATCAGTTTTGGTTGGATTGAAATGATCATTACTAGGTTTTCAATTCTGATTTTTCTAGTATTGATTCTAGAAAGTAAACTTGAGATGATTAGGAGTAAGGAAAAAAAAATAGTTTCCCCCAAAAAACAAAACATTACAGGACTTAGTTATCAGACGGTATGACGTAGCATTCCGAATTTCAATATATGTTTAAAAAACCTAATTTTACCAACCTAGGCCACAGAGTCAGTAAAGAATGTTTATCTCAAGTCTTTTCAGTGATTTGACCAATGAAGGCTGCAGCTATACAGGCCATGGCGTTGGGGACTTTTCAAATGATGCTGCTCTCTAAAGAAGCAATTACAGTGAGAGAGATCGTCTATTCAAACTGGGAAGTTTACATCTTTTCAAAATATAAAGGAAAATGACCACATGGCAAGATGATACAACTGGAAATAGGATGATAACTAGAGCTAGAAAAACATTTTTTTTTTAAAGAAAGGGGTTAGCATTTAAAACTTTTATCAGCTAGCGATCTTCCTTGAGAAAAATGCATATTATCTGATAAAATTGTCAGTGTCACCACAAAAATGTGGTGCCCATGCCAATTCATAAACAAAAATGCTCAACACATGTCCAAAGAGTCCTTTATTTCTCATTCTCTTGAGAATATTCTCAAGTTGAAGCTGATGTTAATTACCCGCATTAATGTACTCTTATTTATTTCCCCCCTCCCCAAAGAAAGAATTCAGTTGGATACAAATGGCAAAGATTGATCAGGTGGTATTTGGTCCCTGGTCCTCGCAAAAATTTCATGCTAATCATTGACAATGTTCTCATGTCCTTCACTGTAAAAGACTCATCCCCACACTTACATATCACTGGCAATGGAGGAGTTCCTTGACATGGACTTTGGAGAGAGGTCATAGTCACTGTCTGACCGATACAGGAAGGACTCCCGGCGTTGGCTGTGGACAAAATTAGCCTGGAGAATTAGCCCTGATCCTGGGCTTGTCATGGGATCCAAGGGACTCCGTCCCGAAGATGTGCCATTGTCCACGTCGAAACTGAAACAGAAGGAGAAATATTTACATTGCTATGTGCCCTTGGAAAGCAGTAATCAGACTAGCAAAAAGAAGTCGTCAAAAATCATCAGTGGGAAAATTTACAGCTGATGCATGTGTTCAGAAAATCAATAACAGTGGTTTTGATAACACTGAAAATGTGTTGTACTTCAGTGACACTCAAGAAAAAGAAAAAACATTATCGACATTTTTCCCCCCGTTCTCCTAAGCTTTTGGAAAAATAACTTTCCCCTGAAAAAACACAAGTCATAAGGCATAATGCAGACCAAAGCTGTCAAATACACAGTCTGGACTGCAATGTGGCCACATTGAGATTAAAATATAATTGAGAAATATTTAACAAAATAAATGAAAAAAACAATAGAACATAATGTTAATATGTGGTTTTCTAAGTCAATAGGTGGCCTGCAGAAATCCTTATGTAGAGTTTATTTTTCCCCATTTCCGTTTGATTTTGACACCACTGGGAAAGATGTTTAGCAACTTCAAGAAAAAAGGAACTACTGTAACAAAGAATACTACTACCTAACAATCCTTGCAGAGAGATACACTTTGTGTGCCATTCTTTTAAAAGAAAAATAACAAAGTTTCAACTGAATTCATTTCAACAAATATTTGTTGAATACTTCTATAGACTACAGAGTATACACTGGAATTATAAGACCTTGTCCTCAAAGAGTTTACATTATTTAGTTCTAATATCCATAAAATATCTTTGCCAACTAGACTCACCTAAAATCAAAGCATAGCTAGCCTAATTTCAGAAAATCATAGTAACAGGGCAGTGGGGGGAAGGAGAAGAAGAAGAATAACAAGGCATATCGCAGTACTTTGTGCAAATTAGGGGAACGAATGGGAAGACATTTACTAATTGTTACTATATGCCAAGAACTGTGCCAAGCGCTTAGTATAGAAATAGGGGAAACGAGACAGTTCCTCCTCTCAAGGAGCTCAGATGCTCACATTCTAGGTGGTGGGAGAAAACTTATAAAAGCATTCAGTTGGAAGGCAGGTAGGAAGGCAGAAAAGTCCTGAGGGTTCATCTATGGGGCAAATGGTAGGGTCCAGAGGAATGAAGGGCAGAGCAGGAGGACAAATGGGAAGGCTGTGAAGACTGTGGGATGCAGTGGCAAGGCAGGTGAGAAGGCTTTACAGTACTCAGCCTCACCAGAAGACTTGTAGTTAGCTGGTGACTGCCGGCTCATCTAAGCTCCAGGAATATGGCTCTTTTGGCCAGCCTTGGGTTTACTGGGGAGGAACAAAGGGAAGGCAAAGGGAAAAGACAGTCCCACAATTGTAACTTTTCCTACCTGATCAGCTTCAATGAGATGTGGCTAGTTGTGATTCTCAGGGGAAGGATGGAGGGAAGATAAATTATAAGGATGCTTCCAAGGGCAGTTACTTCTGTCTGGCAGCCCAGATGGAGCCTTAGATGCTTAATAAATACTTGAATGAATGATGAAATAACCCTCAAACATTATTTTACTCAATAGTTAATCAATTCGCCCTGCACTACAACTTTCAGCCAAATATTTAACACATCACTCATTGATAATAATAATAATAATAATAATCCTTTGTTTTCTTTAGTTCACACTGAACAGATTCACTGTTGATGAAGGAAAACAGGAAGACAGATACTTCACCAATGATAATTCCCAAAGGAGAATGTTGACTAAGAGACAAGAGCGGCTAGTAAAAGGTGAAAAGCTATTTTCCCTTCCCTATACATACAATCTACCTTGATCAGTCACAGAACAAACATTCCAAAGTAGATGATGATGATCCCAGGTATCTTGAATTCGGTACTTCTTTTTAAGTAGAAAGGTGGGGCTATTTTAGCTAAAATAAACAAGCTTATGGTTTCTTGTAGATTTCTCTCATTTTAGAGTCATATTAAACTGAATTTAATAAACACTTATTAAGTACCTGCTATACCCTCTCCTAGGAGTAGATGTTAGGAATGAGAAACAAGACAGAGTTCCTACCAAAAGCTTCAAGACTAGAGATCTCATGTTCCTCTACCCCAATGCAGGATGCCCTACTTCCCATTTGCTTATCTGGTACTACAACATGTCCTACACACTACTGTTCCCATAATTTCTTTTCTGTCACTTGCCCTATATGTAATCTCCTTTAGGGAAATCTTTCCCTGCTTTCCAAGATGACAATTAGCCAATAGCATAAACTAATTGGACTAATGTGCTAAAGGCAAAAGACTCTAGGAGTTTTTGAATACTATTCCTCCATTGCCCAGTCCATACAAGGGCCATCTAAGGATAATAGTGTTTGTTTGGTTACGGTATTATATTCTATTAATTTTTTATGTTAATTCTCAATAATGGAGAGAAAAGTTAATCAGCATAATAAATGTGGGAAAGCCTTCGTTAGCCACTCATGTCTTACTATAAGTCAGAGAATTCATCCTGTTAATAAATTATCATGTTACATAGGCCTTTATCCAAGTCACTCAAAGATGTGATTTTAGTTTTAGAGAAAAATCTGGGGATTATTATAATAGAACAGCCTATTGGTCAATCAAATCAAGAAGCATTTATTAAACTCAGTAACGGTGATTAACATGTCCAAGTTCACAAAGTCAATAAAAGGCAGATTGAGAATTAGAATTTGTGACTTCTGGATACTATCACCAATTTTATATGCTATATCATTCTGCTTCACCATGTATCTATACAGTCTGCTCACACATATCTCACATAATAACACTAATGGACTGGAAATTTGAAATGCCACAGCAGTTTCAAAATATTTAATTCAAAAATCCTCATAAAATGGATAGAGGAAATCTAAGGGGAGTTGTGGTACACACAGGATTTTTGGCAAAAAATAAATTATATTTCCTGGTGGTTGCCATTATTCCAGTATATATCATACACTTGTTATAGTTGAAAGTGGCCTTTAAGCTCATTCAAGTCCAACCTTTTATTTTATAAAGAAGGAAACTGAGTCTCAGGGAATTTAAGTGATTTGCTTAAGGTCATACAGGTAACAAGTGATATAGCTAGTACTTGACTCTAAGTCAAGACTCCAAAACTAGTTGGGGTTCATATACTTGCCAGATACACTAAACATGTCCTACAAGTTGTGACCAGATTCCACAACTAGTCAAAGATGAAGAAAGGTGGCCATAGCAATTAGTCTCATTCCTTCACTCACTTTGTGGTTTCCTCTCAATTTCAGCCCATCCCAACATGGAACATCCCTCTGTGGTTTAGGAGCCAAGTCACAAAGAGTTGAATAAGATTCAAAGAAGGAAGTGACTTGCTCAGTGTCATAAAGCTTGTATCAAGAATGGATTTGAATAAAAGTCTTCCTGATTCAAAATCTAACTCTCTCTATATACTAACCATATCATGTTTTAAAGATATTTTAACTATTTGTTTCTTTAAACGAGGAAGCGATGCATAGTGAATAGAAAGCCCATCCGGAGCTATCATTTTTCCTATAACACAAAGGTTCTGAAACCCTGGGCAAGTCACTTAACTTCTTAGTGTCACCAAGCAAATCTCAAAAAACAAAACTTGTTGCACAGATTCTCATAGGTAAAAGGATTTTCCTTATTAGAAGCTCCTCATACCAACAACATTGTAGATTTGTACAAAAAAATCCACTTATGGCATATATTATTTATTAAAATATTTTTAAAACATAATATCATTAGTTACTAGAAATTAAACTTGCTTTGGGGAGTGACTGAACAAACTGTGGTATATGATTGTAATGGACTATTACAGTGTTTTAAGAAATGACAAGCAAGATGATTTCAGAAAAACCTGGGAAGACTTACATGAACTGATGCACAGTGAAGTGAGCAGAGCCAGAAGAACATTATACACAAGAACAACAACACTGCACAATGAAGAACTTTGAATGACATGGCTATTTTCAGCAATACAATGATCCAAAACAATCCCATAGGACTCATGATGAAAAATAGCATCCACCTCCAGAGAAAGAACTAATATTGTTTGAATATAGACTGAAGTTTTCTTTCTTTCTTTCTCTCTTTCTTTCTTTTCCTTTTTCTTTCTTTCATTCTTTCTTTCTTTCATTCTTTCTTTCTTTCTTTCTTTCTTTCTTTCTTTCTTTCTTTCTCCCTTCTTTCCTTCCTTTCTTCTCCCTCCCTCCCTTCCTTGCTTCCTTTTTTTCCTTCCTTTCATCTTCTTGCACAAAATGACTAATATGGAAATGTTTTACATGATTGCACATGTAAAATCTATATCAGATTGTTTACCATCTCAGGGAGGGGGGAGGAAAAGGAGGAAGGGAGAGAATTGGAACTCAAAACTTTAAAAAAAAATAAAAAATATTTGCTGATTGAGCAAAAAAAAAATTACAACTGCTTAAGCAGGCTGTTATCCATTACACTGAGGAAAGTTGGAGGTGGAGGCTTCTTTGACGCTTTTGAACTTATCTCTACGGTGAATACATTTTGTCCTCTAGGAAGGAGTCATTTTAGAAATAGCTGAAAAGTCTATTAAAAAGTCATTTGCAGGACTAAATAAACTATTTCCTAAAGAAGCATGAAAAGCAACCTCTCACAAATCATCCTGCAGAGATAGACTGGATAAAGTCAGGAAAGAACAAATGGCCATGAGAGATTGGTTGCTGATAGGAGAGCATTGTCTGTGTGGAAGCTTTTCAGTTTCATGAAATCAGTTATTTATTCTGTCTTCTGTAATTGTCCCTGTCCCTTATTTGGTTAAGAATTTATCTCCTAAAAATCACAATTGATTAGAGAAATGCAAATTAAAACAGCTCTGAGATAACACCTCACACACCTATCAGATTGGCTAATGTGACAGAAATGGAAAATGATAAATATTGGAGGGGATGTAGGAAAACTGGGACACTCAAGTACTGTTGGTAAAGTTGTGAACTAGTCCAACCGTTCTGAAGAACAATTTGGAGCTACACCCAAAGGGCTTTAAAACTATTCATATCCTTCAACACAAAAATACCACTACTAGATCTGTATCCCAAAGAGATCAAAGAAAAAGGAAAAGGACCTATATGTACAAAAATATGTATAGCAGCTCTTTTTGTGGTGGCAAAGACTTGGAAATCAAAGGGATGCCCATAAACTGAGGAACAGTTGAACAAGTTGTGGGAAATCTGGGGATACTTATATGAACACATGTAAAGTGAAGTGAGCAGAACTAGGAGAAAAGCATATACAGTAACAGCAATATTGTATGATGATCAGCTGTGAATGACTTAGCTATTGACAGCAATCCAATGATCCAAGACAATTCTGAAGGACTTATGATAAAAAAAAAAATGCTATGCACCTCCAGAGAAAAAACTAATGAAGTCTGAATGCAGATTGAAGCACGCTTTTTAAAAAAAAACAAACTTTTTTCTTTTTGGTCTGTGTTTTGTATGACTTTGCAAGTATAATCTGTATCAAGTTGTTTACCTTCTCAAGAGGCTGGGGAGGGAGAAAAATAATTTAGAATTCAAAATTTAAAAAAAAATGAATGCTAAAAAATATTTTTACATGTAACTAAGAAAAAGAAAAGAATTTATCTCCTACCTCTAGCTGCAAGAAGGTATATGATTTGCTTCTCTCTTAAATTTTTTATGGTATGATCTTTTATATTAAGGTCTCATCCATTTAGAATAGATTGCAGAATATGGTGTAAGGTACTGTTTAGGCCAAATTTCTGCCAGACTGCTTTCCCAGCTTTAAAGCCAGTTTTCATCAAATAGGGAGTTTTTCCATGACTAATTTATGTGTTCCAATTTATTGACTACTAGGTTATTGAGATCATTGTTTCTGATTCTCCCTTATCTAGTTTGGTCAACTAATCTCCTGATTTTTATCTACTGAATCCAGTGTGTCAGGCATCTCTCCCTGATGAATGTCATAAGCAGTTTGACAAACATGCCAGGTAGTCTTTATTCAAGATATTCACAAAATTTTTAGACAACACACAGATAAGAAGAAAGTTCTGGGCCATTCCATTAGAGACTTCTTTCCAAGTTAATATGAAACCATTAGAAAATAATAGCCATAACTACTACTTAAGACTGGTCATTCAACCAGTTACAAATCATGTACTATCAATTAATCCATCTCTTTCCATGAGAAAACCATGAGAGACTTGGTTAAGTACTTTTCTAAAATCTGGCTAAACTATATAATCTTTCTCTTATCTACTATTCTTGGAACTTGGTCAAAAAAGAAATGAAATTAGTTTATTCTTGAAGAAGTCATGATGTGTCTGTGTGATCAATATTTCCTTTTCTGGCTGTTCACTAAGCATTCCTTTAATAATAAATAACATTCTTGAGACATTGAAATCAATCTCCCTAACCCATGATGCGCAGATTCCATTCTGTTCCTTTTTTTTTTTTTAACCTGGACTTAAACCCTATTCCAATCCTATGGCACCTCGTTTGTTCTTCATAAATCTTCAAAGATTAATGAAAGTGGTTTAGCAAATGCATTTGCTAGGGTTTGGTTTTCAGGTTTTTTTTTTGGTTTCTTTTTTAGTATCATGATACTAAGTCTAACGACTCAGATACATCAAGGACAGCCAGGTAGCCTCTTACTAACTGCCTCCTTGCCTCCTTGTCTTGAGTTTGTATTTTCAGAGCTTAGCACAGTACATAGCATATAGAAGGTACTTAATGAATGCTTGTTGACTTGACTTGACAGCCATGGATAAGTGGTTTGATCCTAAGAGATGGAGGAAGCTTCATGTAGAGGAGGAAAAGCAAGAGATCTTAGCCATAGTCTGCTAAAGTGGAGAGATTTGTCCTGGATCTAGAGAACAAAAGTCCTCAGCTACTACCAGTAGCTATTCAAATGCAAATGGAAAGGATTTGTCTAACAACCCAGGGTTCATTTTTCTTCCAAAGGTAGACCATTTAGCATAACACTACAAGGTGGCACAGTGGATAGAACACTGGGCCTGGAGTAAGGATGACTTGAGTTCAAATCCAGCTGCAGACAACTGCTAGCTGTATAACCCTGGGCAAGTCACTTAACCTGTTTGCATCAGTTTCCTATCTGTAAAACAAGCTGGAGAAGGAAATAACAAACTACTCCAGTATCTTTGCCAAGAAAACCCCAAAAGGGGTCGTGAAGAGTTGAAAATGACTGAAATGTTTCAACGACAACAAAATAAGGTGGGAGACTTGTACAAGGCCTTGAGGCACTTTTAATGTACAAGAATATAGGAGTGTGCTTCCCAAATCCCAAGTTTATTTCCTTCTTGTGTAGGTTCCCTTAGGGTAGTGTTAAAAGATTCAAGGTCTAAATAGATCCTCACAAATATAAAATAGGATTCATCAGAAAGCGGGAAATGAATCATATTGATTGTTTATAGGTTACTGTGAGCCTTTTTTGTGGCCTTTTCTGTGGTATGAAAAAAAAAAGTTTAGCTTTTCTCTTATATACACTGATATGTTACCTAGAGTGTTCTCACTGGACCTGAGGACTCTTTTGCCCATATTTATGAATCGATTCTGAGGTTGTCCTAGGAAACTCTGGGTGGGGAAAAAAATGAGCCCAACAAAAGGTCAAGATTGAATTCAGTTCTTCTAAGCATGTAGTTTGGAATGCTGGGCCACAGGCTACCATTGTCGTTCTCTACGCAATATTAAATGTCTTACTCATTCTAACTAAGAGCACAACCTGTTGTTTAGAGGAAAGCCCAGTGATATTTTCTGGTTTTAGATTTCTCAGCAGGGTCAAACAGCTGTTCTGGAGAATTCCCACCATGTAAGTTCTTGACTAAATCTCGGAACTGAATGACTATCTTGTGATAGTCGAAGTCAATCTTTCATTAGCAGCTTTTTAGGAGTGAGCTATGCAGATGTTTATCCTGCTTAACAACTACAAGTGTCTTGCCTCCAATCTAAATAGGTCACTCTTGAGAGGAGATGATCTTTCGCTGCTTAAGGGGATTATACAGTTAAGTGATACTATGCATGGTAGGCTGCCCTAATGCGTATATTCGCACGCAGAACAGGCATCTAAGAACAGGAACATTTCGCCCTGTGTTTTCACAGATGGCTTTTATAAACAACAACACTGTTAAAGTTGGCACCAAGGTGAGGGGTGTAAACTTCTTTACGAGTAAAAATATCAGGTGACCTTTGGAAACATACTTGTTACGACATTTGGTTACAACTTGTATGCTCCAGAGTCACCCAGTGTAATAAATAAAGACGATGCACACGAAAAAGGGGAGCTAAGTTGGATATCCTGGCTGGCGCTTTTTCAGAGAACTGTTTTGCAAGTAGCAGTGAGGAGTGAGGTAGGCTTTGCTTAATTAGTAAAAACAAAAGCAGTTGGTGGATGGCCAATTCCTGGAACGTGCACATTCCATTGCAAAAGAGAAAAAGTAAAACCTCAGGCAAAACTATGAATTCCCATACTTGAAGCTTGGAGTTAGATTTGGGGAGTGGGTATGGGAGAGAGGAAGAGAGGGAATGTTATTATTACTTTTTTAATTAAAGTTTCTTTATCATTGAAGAAAAGGCAGCTAGGTGGATCAGTGGCTGGAGTGCTGTATCTGGAATCAGACAGTCAGGAAGAGGAGTTCAAATTTAGTTTCTGACACTTAAAGCTCTGTGACCATGGGCTCTTAACTTCTGTCTGCCCCACACATGTACTTATAAAAATGAAAGAGTAATCAAAAAAAGTGATCATAAAAGAGAAAAAGTGAAAACGTGGGCAGAACAGTGAATTCCCATATTCAAGGGCTGTAGTTAGACTGGGGGTAGGAGTGGAAATAGAGGAAGTAGGAGGAAAGGGAATGATTTCTATTTCTTAAATTAAAAATAAAATTCTTATTATTGAAGAAATAACCAAAAAATAGGACTCCTCCATGTGTTGGGGGAAGAGAGACATTAAAATGTTGTAGCACTTAATGAGGTGCCTCCCCTATGAAGTGAGGTAAGATTATGGTTCCATATTTGATTATCATGGATTCTTAACCTGGAGTCTGGGAACTTTAAAAAGAAAAAAAAACATATTTTGATAACTATAGTTCAATATAATGTTTTCTTTGTAATCTTACATATTTTATTTTATGTGACTAAAAACATTATCCAAAGAAGAGGTCCACTGGCTTCATAAGACTGTTAAAGGAGTCCATGGTACAAAAAAAGTTTAAGAACTTTTGATTCAGATCATAAGACTATTTTCACCAGTAAAATCAAGCTGAGAAGTAGTGTGTCTTAGTAGACAGAGAAGTTCCCTTGAAGTCTGAAAGACCTAGATTGGAGTGTAGCTTCCAACACACTGCTTTGAATCTCATTGTCTCAGAGAACAGCAAGGAGCAACTGAGAGCTCCAGCTCTCAAGTAAAAGGTTGTGTTTATCCTTCGTTCTTGAAGAGGACTGTGACATCAAGGAGATGATGACATGACTTGCAGTTGACTTGGATTTGAGTGAGGGAGGGCTGTGCAAGGTCACCAGCCTCACTTTCTCCTCCAGAGCCATCTGGGTCCAGTGGCGTGATATTCACCAGGATGACTGGAGGTGACGCAGTATGCAATGGGAGACTGGGGCCCTTTTAGGCTCAGGCCTTTTCATGTACTCACTTATGGTGAGGTAATGCCCATTCAGTGAATAGGCCTTTTTAAGAAGTGAGTCAAGGGATGGCCACTTTAATTAGAAAAAAAGATTTTAAAAAAATCAAGCTGAGATGGGAAGACCCTCAGGGTTGCTGTTCCAAAAAGAAACAGTTACCACTGACATTCACTCGACCTACCTCTGACACTTATTCTGCATGTCTCCATGGGCAAATTGGTCTTTGGGCCTCAGTTTACCTCTTCTGCCTCTCTGAAATGAGGGGGTTGGATTAAATGGTCTCTGAGGCCCCTATCAGCTCCTAATTTATGATTCTGTGATCTTTAATACCCATAAGAGGCAGAACAAATACCATTCGACAATAATAAAGTTTTCTGATTCCTTCATGAATAAAATCTCTGGTCCAGACTCTCATCCCCTTCAAATAAATATCCAAGTAGCTAAAACAAAATCTCATTTTTGGAAGTAATTATTCTGAATACTTCCTCTCTATTAAATCCTGGTTATTTGTATTAACTCTAAACGAGTACAGTCAGAAATCTACTAGAGAATTCATCTTAATGCAAGAAAGACCTTCTTAAAAATAAAATTTTACATTTACATAGTACCATACATTTACCATGCCCTTTTCTCATCTACCCTTTGAGACAGGTAGTACAATTACTTCCATTTGCATATGATAGATGAGAGAACTGATCATTAGAGGCATAATGTGAATGTCACAATGTCATATATTCCTAATGTTTATAATATTCATGTCCTTTTTTCAGAAGCACCAAGATGAAAAGAACACATTTAAAGGCTCTCACAAAATAGCAAATGACACCCAAGATAATGTATTTATTTATCATATTCAGTTCAACAAGCATTTCTGTACACCTACTACGTGTAAGTCCTGACTATTTATAAAGGCAATTCTAATTCTGGTTCTGATTTAATGATGAGTTCGAAACAGGGGCAGCTAGGTGATGCAGTGGATAGAGCAAAAGGCTTAGGGTCAGGAAGACCTGAGTTTAAATATGGCCTCAGACACTCCCTAGCTGTGTGACCCTGGGCAAGTCACTTCACCTTGTTTGCCTCAGTTCCCTCATCTGTAAAATTAGCTGGAGAAGGAAATGGCAAACTACTCCAGTATCTTTGCCAAGAAAAGCCCAAATGAGGTCACAGACACAACTGAACTGACTGAACAACAATCAAAACAGGAGCTATTTCATTACTTGTACTATAATTCTCTCTAGCAATTTCTAACAAAGAGTATATATTGATATGTTTTCCTTGAAATGTTTTGAGACCTTGGGATAGTCTAAAGAATGTTATCCATTGCCAATTTTAAAGAATAGATTTATATACTCTTATATTTGAAATGATCCAGTTATGGATCTGAAATGTGGTAAAGAACCATTGAGTATCATAGAAAATTATATCAAATTTGAGTTTTTACATAAACAAAAGCAATGTAACTTGAAGAAGAAGAAACAAAGTTGTCAAATGGGAAAACAACTCTACATAAAAGCCAAGCCACACATCTAAGATATGTAGAGATCTGACAAAAATATATAAAACAGAGAGCTATTTTTCAGGAGATAAGATGTCAAAGGACATGGATATTTTTCAAGAAAATTTAAGCAACTTGGCCAAAATGATGAAAGATGGAAATAGTACTTTAGAGAAAGGAAGAAGATAGGCATAAAACACAATTTTGGTGGAGTGTGCATTGCTTCAACCATTCTGTATAACAATATGGAATTATGTGAGGAAAGCTACTAAATTGTTTATATATGTTGACCCAGTGATGCCAGTGCTAGGCATATAACCCAAGAAGATCAACAACAGAAATGCTCATACACATAAAAATATTCATAGCAGCACTTTTTGTGGTAGGAAAGGACCTGAAAACAAAATCCAAGCCCATTAATTAGACACTGTGTCAAATCACTGAAGACTATAGAAGGGGATGTTATCACCCTGTAGGAAATGACAAATAGAGACAATAGGAAGTACTCCAGCAATATGATGTAGAGAAAAGAAAGTAGAACCAAAAACAATATACATGACTTCAATAATTCTAATGGAAATGACATTAAAAGGCAGCTAAATTCAGATGAAATACAATGACCAATATTGCTTTTTCCTTCCTCTGGGGGCAGACAAGGAATTATAGATGTTTAATTTTGCATATGGCAAAAATCACCATCACTGGGTCCACTGGTTTTGCTTATCTCTTTTCTATCTCTCCATAATGCCCCTCTTTAGGGATATTATTGGCTACTCTGGGTTCAGTGATCATTACTATGGAGACAACTCCCGAATCTCCTGCCCAACTATCTTCTCTGAATTCTTTTCTCATAATACTATTCACCCACTGTACATTTCCCTCAGACATCCCTCAGGCATCTCAAACCCAACATGTCCAAAACATAACTCAATATATCTTCTTCCAACCTCATCCTTCCTACAAACTTCCCTACTTTTGTTGATGGCACCAGCATCCTTCTAGTAATCAGGTTCACAGGTTTGGAGCCACCATGTCTTTTCCACCTTGATCTATCAACCACTATTTCCAATCAGTTGCCAAGGCTTGCTAATCCTACCTCCAAAACATATCCCATGTCAGTACTCTTCTCTCTATCTGGTTGAGATCCCTTTCATTGCTTGTCTGGATGATTAAAATAGTTTCCTAATTAGTTTCCTTGACTCTTCTTCCCTCTCTAATCCATCCTCCACATAGCTGGCAAATTGATAGCCCTAAAACACAGATCTGACCCTATCACTCTCATCCCTAACACTCCCCCAAAATTGAGTTATTCAATGACTCCCTATGACTTCTAGAATAAAATACAAATTCCTTAACCTAGCATTTAAAGCTTTCTACTATTTGGCTCCCATATTTCTTTCCAATCTAATTTCAGATGACCTCCTTCACAAATTTTCTATTGTAGTCAAACAAGCCAGCTGTTGATCATCTATGATATTCCATCTCCTCCCTACATGTATTTGTATAAGTCTCATGTCTGGAATGTGTACCCCTCCTCATCTCCACCTAATATAATTTCTAATTTCCTTAAAAGCATATCTTAGATATTTTCTCTTCTATAAAACTTTTCTTCATCCCCCCAATTATAAGCCCTCTTTCCCCCTTAAGAGCACATTTTATATACACGGTTGTGTATGTGTTGTATTTTTCATCCCCAGAAGAATCTTCCTGAGGGCGGGGGTTGTTTTCTTTTTTTTTTATCCCCTAGAGACTAGTTCAGTGTTTTGCACATAGAAAGTGTTTAATAAATATATGTTGAAGTAAATTAAACAGATTCTTGGGGTTCTTTACTTGGTGGAGGGTATAAACACACAGGGAAATAACCATGGTATTAAAAGATTTACTTGAAAAAAATCTCATAAAGACACACAGTAATATTCATGTTCCTCTGACAAACTGTTAAAATCCTGGGTTGCAGTATAAAAAGTGACTTATACTTTTTGAATGAGGAATCCAAAATGGCACTTGGAGCTCTAAGTATACTATAAACAAAGCTATCTGGGATAACAAGGTCTTCAAAGCAGGAAAGATTTTTTTAACTGATTATATAGATCATGCCAGAAACCTCAGATGTTCTGCTTCTAAGTTGGAAATGAAAATATGTTGTTGCCATACACATAAAATACCACCCTGAATTACAATTTTAGAATTTGGGAGGTAGTTTTCCTGCAAAAATAATTTCAGCCATCATACCACTTACACCAAATTAACAATAGTCATTAATAATTACTTTTTAAATACGCCCATTGTCGCAATCCAAAAAAAAAAAAAACAAAAACAAAAACAAAAAGTGGCCATGTTAATTAAATTACATGTCGCTATCTTGTGTTAAAATTAAATAATCTAAAAAAAAAAACAGATGAACATTTACATTCGGATTTAGATGTTTTGGGTTTTGTTTTTTTTTTTTTTAACCCACCAAGATCAAATACTCTGGAATTCTTCCATTTTCTACATTTCTATAAACTTCCAATTATATTTTTTCAGTCACCTTCCACAGCTTATATCTTTAGTTATGTAGAGTTTCAATCTTTTAACTCATCTACTTTTTTCCTATAGTAACCCTCATCACAAGAGTATAAACTGAACTGCACAAAGAAAGAAAAAAATTCTTTCTAGGCCACATCTGTGCTTGTGTTTCCTTTGGCTTCTCTGGACAGAGTTGCCCTTTAAACTTGCAATATAATTATGAGTTCTGAATAATGTGTGTGCCACCATTCCCACTAACCCCACCTCACCCTGCCACTCGGACAACGCACCACTCCTAAAAAAATAATATTTTGGAGCAGCAGATGATGTCTTTCCCATCTGGCATTCCCACAAACTGCATCTATTACTCAATGATGCATTAAACATTTGATGGCTTGTCATTTTAATTACAAAGGAATTCAGTTTTGACTGGCTTTAGAATAACCATCTAAACAAAAGATTAAATGTCTTGGATTGGTTTTAATCTTGCCAAGTTTGAAACCAAAATGGATTTTCACTTGAATGTTTCAGAGGAGTACTAACTTTGGAGATGTTATCTATTTGCAGTGAGTGTGATGTCCAAAATCTTTGTAAAGTACTTGCCACTTGGCTGAGATGAATATGTTTACATGTACTTAAAAACTTAAATGCGACTTTCTAATGGAAGACCCCAAACATAGCAACTAGGTTTAATAATCTTGACTTTATCCTGTCATGATACAATAAGACTGTCCATTCTCAGTGACACTGAGGGAGAGATGGCACATTGCCAGGTGCTTAAATCCATTCCAATCTGTCATGGTTCAGGTCTTGTAAAAGACAAGATTCTCCCATTTCATAGCCTACATTAGGAAGACAAGGACAAAAAAAAATGCCCATTTCCTTGAGGAATGAGGAATGAGGAATGAGACTTTGTATTATAATACAATTCCAATGAGAGGAATTAACCCTAGTCTAGGGCAATGGATTGCAAGTCAGATCACAGCTTAGGCCAGTTCTATGAAATTCGGATACAGTCAAAGGGCCACACTTGAGGACCTAGAGAGCCACAGGTGGCCTTGAGGCCCAAAGGTTCCCCACTCCTGGAGCCTTAGTCTGTCCTGGGCTACTTAACAGCCGGCCATGGAGCTTCAGGCAAACTACTTATCTTCTCTCAGTTTCCAATTCTTCCTCTATAACATGAGAGGTTAGGACTAGATGAACTCTAAGGTCCCTTATAATTTGATGGCATTTAGTCAAATTTTTTTAATATTATTTTATTGATATCTTTTATTTTGAGAAGTAGTGAGGCATCACAACCCTTTGAGTCAGGACATCAGTCCAAGTCCTACTCCTGATGCATAATAGCTTAGTAACCCTGGACAAGTCACTTATCCTCTCAGTGACCCAGGTAACTTCCTAAAATTATAAGCTATACAGAGCATGCCAGTCTGCATTTGTAGAGGGAATTTCCCATGCTAATTAAACCATAGGTACGGTTCATTTCTCACCTTTTATTTCTTTATTTTTTTGAGGGGGGAAGGCAGGGCAATTGGGGTTAAGTGACTTACCCAAGGTCACACAGCTAGTAAGTGATACTTGACAGTCTAAGGCTGGATTTGAACTCATGTCCTTCTGACTCCAGGGCCAGTGCTCTACTCACTGTGCCACCTAAGTGCCACTTTATTGTTTTTAAAGAGGCAATTAGTGTTAAGTGACTTGCCCAGGGTCACACTGCTAGTAAGTGTGTAAGGCTGGATTTGAACTCAGGTCCACTGCTGTGCCACCTAGATGCTCTGCCTTCTATTTTTAAATCACATTTATCTTACATATTTTTCTTCTCCCTCCCCTATAGAGGGACCATGTCTCCTAACAAAGAAATAAAGTTCTGGTTCATCCAAACTAACCAACACGTTGACCATGTCTGAGAAAACATGCAGCATTCTCAAGGGAGGATGGGAAGCTCAGCTCTAATATTTGAATGTTCTAATTGGACCCAGCTATCTTACCAATCACTATATTAGCTTTGTGCTTTGTATACTCCAATTGCATGGAAATTATCATCCTTTACTTATCCAATCTTTCTTGTCCTTTTTTGCCTTCATACATTTTTACACAATATTAGTTAAATTTTTTAGTCATTTCCAGTCTTGCCCATCTCTTCATGACCCCTTTTGGGGTTTCCTTGGCAAAGACACTAGAGTGGTTGGCCATTTCCTTCTTCAGCTCATTTTAGAGATGAGGAAACTGAGGCAAACAGGTTTAAGTGACTTGCCCAGGGTCACACAGCTAGTGTCTGAGGCTGGATTTGAACTTAGAAAGATGAGTCTTTCTGACTCCAGGCCTGATGCAGTAGCTCTCTATTAAAAAAAAGAAGAAGTAACTTTGAGAAACATGAGGGACCATATTATTCCTATTTATTAGGTAAATGAAGATTTCAAAGCTGCCGTAAAGGGTGCTTATAAAACAAATCCTAGATCATAACAGTATAAGGGGAGCTTCTGGGGAGTGTGTGTGAATCTGCACGTTGAAAGAAAACAGAAACATGAATGTGTAGGAATCTCCAATCACAATGGCATTGTTGGTCCTAGGAATCAGTTGTTGTATGAGTGTCTGTATGAGTTGGGTGTATGAGTGTGTGTAACTGAAAGAAAACCAGGTCATGTATTATTCATTTAGCAGTGTGGTTACTGTTGATGAAATCTGTTTATTTGGGGTTTTCTGAGTAATAAAAGAACCCCCCCCCCAAAAAAAAAAAGTATCCTGGAGCTAGGAAATGGCCCTGGCTTAAGGGTAGCTTAATTGTATACTGTATTATAATACAAAGTCTGTATTCCCACTCAAATTCCTCACATGATTCATAGATGGCTTTGACCTTCAGACTGATACTATCACAGATTACAGCATTTCAAAATAACAAAAACACTTCCACTGTGGGTACTGAGGTTTACACTGCCCCTTACCACCACAAGGGTCCTATTTTGGGCAATGAGGATTATGGGAAATCACCTCTAGATACCATATGTTTCCAAACTAAAAATCTAACCATAGGGGGCTGATGGAAAGACAGCAGGTTCCCTGATCATTCTGACGGCAGGTGGGCCCTTCTTCAGGACTTTGACTGGATCTCCCCATGGAAGGTATGGGGCATACCCGTTGACAACTTCGCTAAGGCAACTGAGAATGTCTCCCAGGCATTATGCATAGCTTGGTTGGCTCAGGCTGTGTGGGGTGGAACCACTTCTTTGGCTAGGCCTATAATAGGGAGTTTTCATTGCAGAATCAGCCCTTTCCCCTTCTTTGTGGGGAACCAGAGAAAGAGCTAAGAACAGAGCCCAGACAAGAGCCCTGAGAATAGGATTTGGTCCCAAGATGTCCTGAATGACAGGCTTCCCCCATCTCTTTTCCCTCTAACCCCCAACCTAGGAATGACCACAGTTTGCTCTTAGGTCTTTGGTCCCAGTGTGATCTCTCATGATCCCCTCTCCCCCTTTCTCTTGTCTGTGAACATGGACAAAGACTGATTCTATGATTCTGCAATGAAAGTTTCTGTTTATAAGCCCATCACAAAGGAGTGGCTGAAACCTGCAATAGCTAGAGCCAACAAATCATTCCTCTAATGACCAGGAGACGTACTTTGTCCTCTTAAGGAAGTTTTCAAGGGCTGCATCTCCCATGTTCCCAGCAAATTCCCAAACAAAGGCTCAGCCTTCTATAATCTCATCAAGTTGACCAGGGAAGTTCCCTAATGTATCCCTTACATAACTTTGGGTATAAAAATCTACTAAAATAGTGACTTCTTTTCAGGGAAGCTACGATAACAAAAAAGAAAATTTATCGCAGGAGAAGTTATCAAATAAACTTGCCACTTGGGCTCTAGGATGCGAGAGGGGCTGTCTGCTCCAGGGTTAACCTCAGTAACCCTCTCCTATTGTCATCTTTAAAATGGGGGATACATGACCTCTAACATTCCTTCTGACTATAACGTTCTATGAGTCTATCAGTGCTGTTCATGTACGCGTGTGCATATGTATGCGTGTACGTATATGCATATATATGTAAATGTGTACATTTCTGTGTATGTGTTTAGAATATCCTAAGCTGTCATTACAGCCTCAAATTCTGACCACCCACTAAGGGAGATGAAGTGCTTCCTTTTAGCACAAGAGTTCTTAATCTGGGGTTGGTGAACTTGTGGATATGTTTAGGTGTATGTGTATGTTTACATACATACATATATATATATATATATGTACACACACACACACACACGTGTGTGTGTGTGTAATAATTTTTACAATAAAATTGGTTTCTTCTGTAATCCTCCCCAAACTACTAAAGGGGTCAGTCGAAGAAGGAAGTTAGGAAGGAAAGTTAGGAAGGAAGGTAGGTAGGTAGGAAGGAAGGAAGGAAGGAAGGAAGGAAGGAAGGAAAGAAGGAAAGAAAGAAGGAAGGATGGAAGGAAGGATGGAAGGAAGGAAGGAAGGAAGGAAGGAAGGAAGGAAGGAAGGAAGGAAACAATCATTTGTTAAGTGCCTATTATGTGCGAGATGATACATTAAGCTCCTTACAAATATTATCTCATTTAATTCTCACAACTCTGGGAGGAAGGTGCTATTATTAGCCTCATTTTAGAATTGAGGAAATTGATTCAAACAGAGATTAAGTGACTTGCGCAGGGCCATACAGCTATTAAGCTTCTGAGGCCAGACTTGAATTTAGGCCTTTTAAACTCCAGGCCTACCTGGCACTCTATCCACTGTACTACTTAGACATTTAGAGTGGTGGTGACATAAAAAAGGTTAAGAGCTTCTGGTTTAAATGTGATACATCTTCATAAAACTTCTAAGGAGTTTGATTAGGGAAGTATAGAACATAGACAAATGTGCATATAGCTGTAGTAAAGAGAGAGATGGAAGGACAGGATGAAGAGGAGAAGCAGCGAGGATCCTGCCATAGCTGAAGATTACCTACTGCTGAATTGTTACTGTATTGGATATCTCTTCCCATTGAGGATCTGGTACTTCCCAGCTTTACCTAAGGTTCTCTTAACCATGGTTATAATACCTGGCAAAACAACTTTGTGCCTTTCTCAGACAAGAATAAGCCCTTCTCTCCTAAGGACACTGGTTTCACTTTAGTGATTTTAAATCCTTGGATTTTGATTTTGACCTTCAGCACCACACTGACAAGTGTATTGGTTCTAACCTTCTGGTTCTTTCAAGTGACTATACTACTAAAGCAGAAGAAGAATAAGGCACCTCTAACCTGGCAGGGCTAGGGAAGAGGGAAGACAAAAGTCCATCCTATGGCATGAATACTGAGGACAACATTATGAGGAAATGTTAGTATAGAATAATGATCATTGCTAGCTCTTCCATTGGCTTAAACCAACATCTCCTTAGGTGTGTATACATACATACATACATATTTTTTTTCAGGGGAGCTGTGTGTATTTGACAATCCTCCACTTCATCCAACTTTGTTGCCATCTCCAAACACCAAGCCTCATTTGTAAAGAGTGAATGTCTTAGAGAAAAGACAGGGCAATCACACAGCTTCTCATGGGGAGAGAAAGCAATCTTGCTATGTTGGGAAATTTGTACACTGCTTAGGGGATTGAGAGCTTATTCCAGTCAGCGCCTGGGGCAACCTGCCAGCTCCCAGGAGGGGAGAATGCCAAGCCCTCTACAAGGGAAGACTCTAGTTTTTTGAACAAGATTGTTTCTCCTTCAGGCCTGGCCATCATTTCCCCCAAATTTTGCCTTCTGAATTTTTTTTTCTCAGATTTTGTAAATGGCAGAATTACTGTCTTATTTTTAGAACCTCTCTTCCCCCTGCAGGCTAGCCTAGCCTTAGTTTTCTCACTCCAAGGGAAATGTGCAACCCTACAGGGCAAGAAGCACTCACTGTCCTAATTACATACACGTAGCATAATGCAAAGAACTCTCAACTTCAAACACCTAGACCCATCAAAGGATCTAATCGAGTAGTTCTGATGGCAAAGGCGGCAGAGTGATCGCAGTAGACATACCGATGATTGTTGGCCAGGCCCCAGATCCCTACCAACTTCTGTCCTGACCACCATGCAAGAACAGGGATTAGTCATCTCCCTGGCTGCCGTTCCCTCTCCGCACGAACCACCAGCCCAGGACCAAGAATCCTGGGGCAGAACGGATGTGGTTAAAGCCTAGAATACTTCAAACATATCTTGGCCAACTACACTCTGTAAGCCACCAGGCCTCAGGACTTCACAGATCCCTGCATTCACAACCAGGTGGGGACAGAGATTGGCCATCTGTCCTGACACCTACACATCTCTGCACCTCTGCCTCCCTTTCATTTCTTGCTCAGTGACCAATAATCAAATCAACACTACCGCTGGTTTCATGAAAAGTGTCACAATCCATTGCCCCATGGTTCCATTAAGTTATCCTTGTGCCCTCGGTCCTCGGCTGACTTCTCTGGCCATTACTGCCTCTTCCCTCATGTCCATCCACACCATCCCCACCTCTCCCACTCTACCCTGTCCTTCCACTGTGCTTTCAAGAACCCATGTTCAGTTATCACTTCCCTTAATATTACTTGTACTCACGACCTTGGAAACTACTTTACATAGGTTTAATATTTGATTTGCTACATATGCGTTGGCCCCTCCAGTAGGATATTAGTTTCTTGAGGGCAAGAACAGTTTCATTTTTGTCTTTGTACACACAGTGCCTGACACATACCAGTGTTTAACAAAGGCTCAATGAATTCAATTGAGATGTCATAGCACACCACTACTACCTGTAGTGTTCTAAAATCCATCACAATGTCCTTTGCCAATCACCCCATTACAAGGCTGAGCCTATGCAACTAACACATATCTGTATGCCCAGTGCCAACCACAGTGCCTTGAACAGAAAGGGTACTTCACTTAATAAGTATTCACTGAAATGAAGTGAATCTCTCGAAGATAATTTGAAGGCCTAGAATGCCATGGATTATCTTGTTATTTGTAGGTATGTCCTAATTTAAAAAGAAATATATATATAGGATGTAAAAAATTGATTTTATGAAATAGATAACATAGCAAATGCTTAATCAAAGTACAGATAATTCACTATAAGGATTCTTTTAAAAGGTTTTCTCTTGGTAACCAGAACAAGGGAGATGACAGTCCTTCTATATTCTGCCTGGGTAAGATATTATGTGGATGCTGGGTTTTTTTTTCAATTCTGGCCATCATATGTTAGAAGGTAGGTGTGTGTATGTATGTGTGTTGGGGGTGATAGATTGAAGGGTTGCCCATAGGAAGTCATCTAAAATGGTGAGGGGACTTGAAATCAAGCCATAAGAGGACTGGGTTGAAGGAATTGAGGCATGGAGAAGAGAAGATGGCATAAGAAGACTCTAAGTATCTGGAGGTCTCTGCATGGAACAAAGATTAGACTCACTCTTCTTGGCCCCAAGAAGAAGAACTATGGATGGAAGTTGCTTCACATTGTGGCACAATTTGAGGAAGAGGAAAGTCCTCACAATCTGTACTCCCTCAGTAGGTATTGGGGACTCTATTACCTGAGGCCTCTACACTTAGATCTGATGACCATTATTTGCGGTTATTGCAGAGCAATGTTGTCAAACTCAAACAGAAATAGCTCCCTCTAGGCTGCATATTGATGCTGAAAACCATAAACTAACATCACGTATGTTGCATTGCAGTTGGTTTTTTTTGTTGTTAAACATTTTTGAATTACATTTTTAATCTGATTCTGGCTGCACTTGGTTGTTTTGCTGGTTACTTACATGAGCGTATGATACCTTTGTTGTACAGGATATGGCTCTCTCCCAGCACTGAGATGCTATGATTCTACATGCTTCTTATAACTGTCTTTCATCTAACACCATAATTTGAGAAACCAATGAACAAAGGCCTTGGACAACTCAGGGCAGCCAGATGGAGCAGCGGATAGAGCACTGGCTCTGGAGTCAGGAGGACCTGAGTTCAAATGTGGCCTCAGACACTAGCTGTGTGACCCTGGGACAAGGCACTTAACCTTCTTCTCTGCCATTTGTTCCCTCATCTGTAAAACTAAGAGGTAAAACCAGATGGCCTTTTTAGTTCTAGATCTAGGATCCTATAGAAGATTAGCTGCAATTAATCACTAGTCCTGAAAATTTAAAAGATGTCTAATCCAGGTGTTTTAAATTCCTACATGAACCAAAAGGAAGCAACATATGCCTTTACTAAAAAAGGCAGATTTCAAAAATTCTGTTAAAATTCTGTCTTTTAAAGATACACAATCAGTGAAAAGAGGAATAAAATTAGAAGTTCATTAAGGAAAATAAAGTTAACACTAAGAATTAAAGTATTGTTAAAATTAATTAAGGGAGAAGTAAAATGTCTGATTCTGGTATCTCAAGATGATTCTGCTGAAATATTTGCAAATTACTCTTTTTAACATTACTCCCTTCTGGTTGGGGGGGGAAGAGGGGAGGAGGATACTAGCACTACACCACTGTACATGCAGTGGGCAGCCCTTGGAAGTTCAAGGTAACCTCACATTCTCTCAGGTATAAATAGCAATTGTACTGCTTCCATAGCAGTCACTACCAAGTAACCCAGGAGTATCCTGGCCAAAAGAAGAGGAGCCACTTTAGATCCTCCAAAAACCAAAGAGCTATTGGTTTTTAGCATCATGCTGAAGGAGTCAAGTGCTAGTCTAGTTTGGACAGATAGTTTGGTGCAGAGGAAAGAGTGGAGGACTTTTCTTAACTTCAGTTTCTGGTTCTGCTCCTCATTGGCTTTGTGAACTTGGGCAAATGACTTCACTGATCTGGGCCTCTGTTCTCCCATCTGCAAAATAGGATCGATAATATTTATATATTCTACATCACAGGGTTGTTATAAGGGCAATGATTTGGAAACAAAGGAGTAATATAAAAATGGGAATGATTATCACTCTTACTTGTGGTTAAAGTCCTCTACCTCACTTTTCCCAAGGTTCAAGGTTCAAACTTGGCTTTGCCAACTCAAGACTTCAGAAAAAAAGGCATTTTACAAACTCTTCCAAAGAGTACTGGAATTACTTGGTTTCATCACATATGGCTGGAAACAATAAGGCTGGACCTGGTTTTAAACTCTGAGGTTATAAAAACATTTTGTCAAAATTTTCTTTTTCACATTGAGATACTTTTAGAGACTGTTGCTACTATGGAAAATTTCCTCCATAAACAGGCACAGTTTATAATCAATTGAGTTTCTGTAGGCAGGTAGAAGCACAGAATTTAGAGTCAGAAAAGACTTTAGAAATGATCTAGGTCTGTTACAAAAAAAAATAACACCAGATATCGTTTTCAGTTGTGACAAAGAGTCTTCGCTAATTTTAGCAGCAGAATCTAAAGCATGTTTTATTTCTGGAAGGTGAAGATGTGTTATTGCAGAAAGGACCTGAAATTCAATTACAGGCTCCACCAGCAACCTAAGATGTTCAATCAGCTGCAAATAGATACCGGGCTTACAAAATTCTGCTCCAAATTTTACAGATGTTTTCTTGCTAGAAGAGGAATTGAGGAGATTCAATAAGTAATTTGCTGCTGCTAACAATGATGATAAATAATAGTAACTGGCATTTAAATAGTGCCTATTATGCGTCAGGCATTGTGATAAGTGTTTGCAAATATTATCTCATTTAATCTTCAAAATGACTATGTGAGATAAGTGACTTAAGGAAACAGAGGCAAACAGAGCTTAAGTGGCTTGCCCCAGGACACACAGCTAGGCAACGTTTGAGCTCAGGTCTTCCTAACTTCAGGCTGAGACCTCACTTAAATCAATTCACTTGCATGTCATGGCATCACCTCCCTGATGTGATGGTCCCCTTTAAGGACAAAGGACAAACAACAATATCCTAATTATATATTAAGATTTACAAATCATGCACATACCAAAAAATAAAGAAAGTCCTGATGTTATTGTTTCAGAAACCATGTGAGCATCAAGTGATTTCACTAGAAGGCCCAAAATGTAACCCTATGAAACTATGTTGGTCTAGTCAGGACCTGATTTCAACATTCCTAAAAAGTGATCATTTACAATTCAATGACTGTTAAAGTTTTTGAATTTAATTTTTTAAGTTACTAAATTTTGTTACAGTTGTTTTAAAAAAATCTCTATTTAAAAGTCACTCTTTAGTCACTCTTTCTTTAAATAAAAATTTTCCTTATACTTTGGGATCTCAAAAGGCACATTATTCAGTGTTGGTAGTCTAGGGGAGGTGGTGGGTTATGTAGCACCCAGAATTCTGAGGTTGTAATCCAAAGATACTTAACTTCAAATCCTCCTTTGTGATAGTTTAGGGACATTGGATCTTGCCCAACCACCTCACTTTACAGTTGAGATAACTGAGGTCCAAGGGGATTAAGTGCCTTGCCCATCATCACACATAGTGTGTGTTCAATATGAGATTTGAACCTATGTCCTTTTGATTGCAACATCAGTGGTCCTGGCTAAAATCCCACCTTCTGAAAGAAGCCTTTCTGATTCCCACTTAATGCCTGTGCCTTCTTTCTGAGATTAGCTCCAATTTATACTGGATATAGCTTATTTGTACATAATTGTTTGCATGTTGTCTTCCCTCATTAAACTGTGAACTCACTGAGAACAGACTCTTTTTTTTTTTTTTGCTTTTCTTCATCCCCAGAGCTTAGCACTGTGCCTGGAATACAGTAGATGCTTAACAAATTCTTGTTGACTTGACTTCCACTAAATTACATGGTGGGCTCAATTCCCTGAATACTGCCACATATGCTCTCTGGGGTCTCACCTCTGAAATGAGGTCTCACCAATACTATTTCTCACATTCTCTTTAGCTTAATTAAAGTCCTACAATCACGAGCCATTGATTCTCATGGATAACTTAAAGAGGTGGCAGGTAATCGATTGATTCAGAACAGACATTAGTCTAGCAGATTTGTATAGTGTTTGAATGGGCAAGTAACCAAATATGCAATGAGTTTGCAATGAGCTGGTGGAAATAAATGGTCAAGAGACCCAAAGAGGTGAATTTTACATCAGTCTCCTCACAGTCTACTGTTTTTCCCTTCTGGAATCAGTGTCAGCCTCTCAGACACTAAGGCAGCCAAGAAACTGTTTTCTGTTTACCTCAAATTTCTTTTTATAACTGCACCATGCAAGCAAAAGTAGAAAATGTTGCTTTTAAGTGAAAATTTAAGCTGGTAACAAACTCTTCATAGAATTGAAGCATCTTAAGAAAGGCTTAGTCTTAGTATACTTGTCATATTACATTGCAAACATTTGGAGAAGCATATTTTTGGGATGTATACATATACATCAACTTTCATCTTGCTGATAACTCAAAGACTTAAGGAAAATGCTAACACATTTGGACATATGTCAATTATTAGAACCTATGCAGTAGTTGATACAGGAAATAATAGCACAAGAAAAGGAAGGGATAAACAAGTTGTGGTATATGATTGTGATGGAATACTACTATGCTATAAGAAATGACGAGCTCGATGATTTTGGAAAAATATGGAAAGGCTTGCACAAAATAATGAAGAGTGAAATGAGCAGAATCAAGAGAACATTGTATACACCAACAGCAATATTGTTTTAAGAATGACTTTGAGCAAGTAAGTTATTTTTTCTATTATAAATATCCCTAATTAACTATAAAGTACATATAAAGAAAGACATTATCTGCATCAGTAAAAGAACTGATAAATAGAAGTATGTATAGAATAATTTTACACATACATACATATATGCACATATATGTATATGTGTATGTATGTGTGTACATATATACATATATACACATACATATATACATATATATGCATGTGTGTATATATGTGTATATATATGTGTGTGTATGTGTGTGTGTGTGTGTGTGTGTGTATACATACATATTTGTGCCTAATGGTAGCCATCTCTAGAACAGGGTGGGGGGAGGGGAAGGGAAGGAAAAAAATAGCATGATAATTTTGTTGAATATTTGAAAGGAACAGCAAGTTATGTATAATAGATTTGCAGTTTCGTGTACAATTATCTTTTTTATTGTATTATGTTATGAAAATGCTTGTTTTATTCCATAAAATAAAAGTAAGATAAAATAAAATAAACCATTAAGAAATACCTTTGATATTATCCGTGGGATTTGTTTAACTGAGGATACTCACCCATACTAAACAAGACTGCAAATATTTTTGCAGAATCATCCATGTTTGAATAACACAGTGACATGGAACCTAACCAAAATGTACCAGTCTTTTTGTCCCTGGATGCTGAGATGAACCTCTCAGACAAGGAATGCTCAATGGTTTCTTTTAAACCACTGGCCATAAACATGTCCCTCCCTCTGTTTTATCTCATTGTGTATACCTCATAAACTTATGTTAGAAAATGAAAAGAATACTTGACATTACCAGGGCTTGTTAAATGAAGAAAAAGTCAATATTAGTTGATTGTAAAGTTTCATGATCACTTAGCACAGAAGACAGCTCGTAACTTTTTAGTGTTCATCCCTATTGTTTAATACGTCACGTAAATAGCTAAACTATGTAGCAGGGCAATTGGCCATGTATTTGGCATTGGTTTTCTAACAGTGACCAGAGCCTTAGTTCCATTCAAAAACCCCTCCTGCTGATGACACAGCAAATCAGAACAAATATTAGTATGAGAACTCCATGTCTGTGGGGCACCTAATAATGGACAGCAACCTTCTAGCAGGAAATTTTGCTAGCTTTAGGTATGCATGAGAGGCAAAATAATCTTAAAAGAGACACAAGAGTTGAAGTGGCTCACTCATTCGTGTCAGAGGCAGGCTTTGAACTGAGTTCTTCCTGACTCCAAGGCTGGCCATCCATTGTGAACATAATACAAGCCTAATTTTCTTCCGTGTGCATTCACACATTCTTGTTAGGGTAATAATAATGCCATTTCTTTGTAGATGACTTCTCACTTTTCAAAATGACCTTACATATGTTATCTCATTTAAACCTCACAGCCCTCAGGTGAGATAGTCAAGGAGAAAATTATTAACCCCATTTTAAAGATGAGGAAAAAGAAGATCAGCTGTGATAAGAGACCTGTCTATGGCTATTAAGTAGCAGATGAAGAATTAAAACCCAGGTCTCCTGACCTTTAGTCCAATACTCTTACATATGACAATACACTTTTAGACCCAAAAGTGACTGGAGGAGTGCAACAATGATACAGTTTAAGGAGGGAATTCTATGTTCCACAGACAAGGAGAGAGAGAGGAGCTTCTATGATTCAGTATTGCAGAGACTTTGCAAGGAAGGATAAGATGATATAAGGTTGAAACTCGAGCTTAGGGTAGGGGTGAGGGTGCATAAGATAGGGTAGCTTTGGGGTTCAGAGGGGAAAGTCCTTTCTTGGTGGGAGCCTAAGGGACCAGGAGACACTTTCCTAGGCTATATCTAGGATTCAGGGTAAAGTATACCCAGTTTGATTAAGCTATGGGTTTATGTACAGAAAGGTCCTGTCTAAACTGCATACTGCTGCACCCCGATAATGAGGGCTGAAAAATATTTAATGGGCTGAGATGCAGGCAGACTAGCCTAGTATATCCATGAAGAACTTGGCTAATATCAAGGTCAAGACCAGAAAGAAGAAATCTGGGACCCAACCTAAGTCAGTTACATATAAGGTAGGAGGAAGTACAAGAGTAAGCAGAGATATCTGCAGTCACTATTTATACACCAAGATTAAACAGTAAGACAAGACAGGGGGAAGCATGGAGGTCAGGATCAGAGGGAAAATAACAGTTTTCCTCTGAAAACAGTGATGGTAATGAAGCCAAGAAAGAAAAGGTGAATGGGAATGGAAACTCAGTAAAGACCAATAGCTGGTTGAGTTGAGACTGGATGACGCAAAGGTGAGGTGGTATTACAAGGCTGAGGTGTGTGCTGGGAACAGTTAGGGGGTGGGAGACAATAACTCTCTTTAGCCCTAAGTCCTAGGAGAACCCATAAGTCAACAGTAGGCTACAGCAACATCACAGGATTGTATCTTCTGTGCAAGTCAGGCTCTACCTGCAAATTCTGATGTGTAGGCCAAAGTCACCTGCCTTCAAGCGACCTTGGCATGCACTATAAGCTATAATACAGTTTTTTTCTACATGGACAATTTGAAGTTAGCTCACATAATCAGAGCTGGCAGCGTTTGTGTGCCCTGGGTGAAATTGCAAAACTGTATTTCCTTTGTTCCTATTCTACTGAAATGCTTTGTCCCTTACCTTGACTTGTCACAAAATAAACACTTATATGTCACTGACATATCCCCTTCAGGATCCACCTCCCTGGGAAGGGATTAGGTGGAGGGATTAGACTAGTTCTGTTGGCCCCAGGGGGCAAAACCAGAAGCAACTGGGGTTGGGGAGGAGGAAATACAAAGAAGGAAATTTAGGTTTGATGTCAGGAAAAGCTTCCTAATGATTAGAGCTGTCCCCAAGGTGGAATAGACAGCTTTGGGATATGGTGGGTCCCCCCTCATTGGTGGTCTTTAAGCAGAGACTTGTCAGGACCACCTGACAAGTGTTTTATAGTGGGGATTCCTTTTATGTATGAGTTGAACTAGATGGCTGCTCTCAAATACTGTAATGCTGAACATGGAATTTCTGACATTCAAAATAAATACATTTATAAAGAGTAATATTTCAGGATTCTTACAAGAATCAAAATTGCAGGTGATCCAAAGGGTAATGGGATAATGTATGATGGTACAAGTTGACTGTAGCATATTACCCCACAATCACATGTATGCAATATCATCAAGAATATATATGGCCAAAAAAGAGAGTGGCCCAGAAATGTAGCAATGAGTGAAGGAAAATATATAGACAGCCTGACTGTCACACTAGTATCTACCAAATTTTAAAAGAATCAGCTCTCTAGCTCATTGGATAGATCCTTTTTGGAGGATATATAGAAGAATTTGAACAGGATGAAACAGCAAAAATAGGTTATTATCTATAAACCCATGGAAGAAATGACTACAGTGATGAGATCATTGATTTATTTTTTAAAAAGGACACTAAGAAGTATCTTGTGTCCTCCCCGACCACCCCTCATCACTGCCACCCCTTCACCCATTTGTTGCACCCTTAGTAGTAATCTACCCCAATGGTAGCTTTGAACACAAGCAATCAAAATAAAATGGGAATCAACCTTGGTGCTAGAGCAGAGGTAGTGGGATGCCCTTCTCACCTCACTAGAGGTGAGTGAATAGGGGTAGGGGATGTTGGACGTGCTGCAGACCTGGGGTAGTTTGGCTGAACTGAGTCTGTCATAGACATCTCAAACTCAACATGTCCAAAAGAGAACTCAGCATCTTTTTTCTGATGCCCACCCCTGTCCTGAATGCCTCCAGTTCAATCAAAGGCATCACCAACCTTTAGGATACTCAGCTCCCCAACCTCAGAGTCAACCCCCATTCCTTACTCTTCCTCATCTCAAATCAGTTTCCAAAGTCTTATCAGCTTTAATTCTGCAACCCCTTTTGCATCCATCCTCTTCTCTCTCTCCACACAGATTCCATTGTAATTAAGGACTCTGCAACCACTTGCTTGGATTATTGTTACAACCTCCTAACTGGTTTTGTGGCCATTTAGCCTTTCTCCTCTCTAATCCATTCTCCACATAATTGCTGAAGTGATTTACCTAAAGCATAGTTAGGGCCCTGTCACTCCTCAACTCAATAAACTCCAATGACTCCTTATTATCTCTATGGTCAAACACAAACTATTCTGTCTTTTAAAGCCCTTCACAACCTGTCTTCAATCTATTGTTCTTGCCTTATTATATATTATTATTTTTACATGTTTTGTTGTCCCCCCAAACTACCCTCCTTGCTGTCCTTCACACATGCCTTCATCCTGCATGTCCTGGATTGTCTGAGATACCTATAGTTTCTTATATTTTCAGTATATACGATAGATCAAAGAGCAAAATCTACTTTAAAAATAAAAGGACAACATCATGAATATCTACAAAAATGTAAATTACCCAGATTAACAGAAGAAGAAGAAAATACTTAAATAATCCAAACTTAGAAAAGCAAATTGAACAAGCCATCAATGAACTTCCTAAGAAAAAATCCCAAGGGCCAGATGAATTCACAAGCAAATTCTACCAAGAATTTAAAGAACAATTAATCCCAGTACTATAGAGACTATTAGGAAAAATAAGTGAAGAAGCAGTCCTACTAAATTCTTTTTATGACACAAATATGGTGCTAATACCTAAACCAGGAAGAGCCAAAATAGAGAAAGTTATAGAGCAATTTCCCTAATGAATATTGATAAAAACTTAAAACACTAGCAAAGAGATTATGGCAATATATTACAAGGATCATACACTATGACTAGGTAGGATTTATACTAGGAATGCAGGACTGGTTCAATATTAGGAAAACTATCAAAATAATATGGTTATCTCAATAGATGCAGAAAAAGCCATTGACAAAATACAACATCTATTCCTATCAAAAACACTAGAGAGTATAGGAATAAATGGAGCTTAGCTTATCTCAAAATAAGTAATATTTATCTAAAACATCAGCAAGCATTATCTGTAATAAGGATAAGCTAGAAGCCTTCAGAATACAATCAGGGATGAAGCAAGGATGCCCATTATCACAAGTATTATTTAATATTGCACTAGAAATGTTAGATATAGCAGTAAGAAAAGAAAAAAAAAGAAATTAAAGGAAATAGAATAGGCAATGAGGAAACAAAACTATTCCTCTTTGCAGATATGATGTTATACATAGAAAATTCTAGAGAATCAACTAAAAAACCACTTGAAATTATTAACAACTTTAGCAAAGTTGCAGGATACACAATAAACTGATGTAAATCATCAGCATTTCTATATATCACCAGCAAAGTCCCAGCAGCAAGAGATGGGAAGAGAAATTCCACTTAAAATATCTGTAGACAATATAAAATACTTGGGAGTCTACCTGCCAAGACAAACCCAGGAACTATATGAACAGTTATAAAACACTTTTCACACAAATGAAGTCAGATATAAGCAATTGGAAAAAATATCAACTGCTTATGGGTAGGCCAACCTAATATAGTAAAAATGACAATTCTCCCTAAAACAATCTATTTATTCAGTGTCATACCGACAAAAACTATCAGAAAATTATTTCATAGAGGTAGAAAAAATAATAGCAAAATTTATATGCAAGAACAAAACCTCAAGGATATCAAGAGAAACGTGAAAAAAGAAGGCAAAAGAAGGTGATCTAGCCATACCACATCTCAAACTATATTATAAAAAGGTAATTATCAAAACAATCTGATACTGGCTAAGAAAATGGTAGATCTGTGAAACAGATTAGGTAAATATTACATCATAGTAAAAGACCGTATTAATCTAGTATATGATAAACCTAAAGATCCAAGCTTTTGGAACAAAACTCATTCTTTGACAAAAACTGCTGGGGAAACTGGAAAACAGTATGACATAAACTAGGAATAGACCAACATCTCATACCATATACCAAGATAAGGTCAAAATGAGTACATGATTTATATCTATAGGATGATATCATAAGCAAATTAAGAGAGCATGGAGTAGTTTATCTGTCAGATTTATGGATAAGGGAAGAATTTAGGATCAAAGAAGATATAGAGAGTATTATAAAATTGATAATTTTGATTATATAAAATTTAAAAGTTTTTACACAAATAAAACTAATGCAACCAAAATTACTAGGAAAGCAGAAAACTGGGGGTAAAATTTGAAACAAGTATCTCTGATAAAGGTCTCATTTCTCAAATATATAGAGACTGAGTCAAATTTATAAAGAATACAAGTCATTCTTCAACTGATAAATGGTCAAAGGATAGGAAGAGGTAGTTTTAAGACAGAAATCAAAGCTATTTATAGTCATATGAAAAAATGCTCTAAATCACTATTAATCAGAGGAAGGTAAATTAAAACAACTCTGAGGTACCATGTCACACCTATCAAAGTCTCTAATAGGATAAAAAAGGAAAATGTTAGATGTTGGAGTGGATGTGGGAAACCTGGGACACTAATGCACTGTTGCTAGAATTATGAACTGACCTGATCATTCCAGAGAGCAATTTGGAACTATGCCCAAAGGGCTATAAAACTGTGCATATCCTTTGATCCAGCTAAAAACCACCGATAGGTCTATATCCCTAACACATCCAAAAAAGGGAGAAGGACCCGTTTGTACAAAAACATTTATAAGAGCCCTTTTTCTGGTGGCTAAGAGTTGGAAATCAAAAGGATGTCCTTTAATTGGGGAATGGCTAAACAGGCTGTGGTATATGATTGTAATGGAATATTATTGTGGTATAAGAAATGACAAGCAAGACGATCTCAGAAAAACCTGGAAAGACTTAACATGAACTGAGGCATAGCAAAGTGAACAGAACACATTAAGAGCAATTTTGTTTGATGAAGAACTGTGAATGACTTAGCTATTCTCAGCTCTACAGTGATCCAAGACAATCCCAAAGGACTAATGATGAAGCATACCATCCGCCTCCAGAGAAAGAACTGATATTGATATAGATAAACAGATATAGACTGAAGCATGCTATTTTTCACATTCTTTCTTTCCCTTTTTCCTTTTTATTCAAATCTTCTTATACAAAATGACTGATATGGAAATGTTTTACATAATTGTACATGTATAAATTATATCTGATTGCTTACCATCTTGGGGAGGGAAAAAGGGAGAGGGGGGAGAAGGTACAAAATTTGGAACTCAAAACTTTAAATTAAAATGTTAAAAAATTTAAAAAAATAAAAAAGGACATCATTTTATTGCTAAAGTGAATGTTTCTATGCCTGGAATGTACTGCTTCTTGACCTCCATTTCTAATTTCCTGGAATGCTCAGCTCAAGGACTAGCTTCTATATGAGATCTTTCCTGAGCCTCCCAATTGGTATTGTTTTTCCCATAAAAAAGGACAGATGTATATATACTTATTTAGGTACATATTTTTGCCCCAGATAGAATGTATGCTCCTTGAGGGTACTATTTCATAAAAATATATATCCTGTTTGATTGGCATTTTGTCATAATAGAGGATCTGATGGGCAGGGAGAGAGGATACATGAAATAGTGACTGGCATAAATAGCAAAAGGAAGAAATACAATTTTTAAAAGTTAGAAAATGAGTTTACAAGTGGATCACAATTTTAGACATATTCTTAATACCTTGTTGTGGGTTTGTTTTATTTTTTCTGTAAATGTCATCTATGAAAGCTGCCACTGGTTTCTACATATTGGTTTTCTTTGTAATCGGTGATTTTAAAAATATTCAAGTGGTGAGGCTGAAACAACTCTGAACTGGAAATTTAGAGAATATACAATAGAAGTCAAAGTTGATCTCTTATATTTCTAGATTTAATTGAAATAACATGGAATCTTGAAAAAAAATATTTATTTAAAGTTGAACCATAGTGAAAAAATATGATTTAATACATATGTTCATTTGATAGAAAAGGAGTAGGGAACCTTCTGTTATAAACTATGAAGAAGTGACAACTTCTCATAAAGACAGGCTGCTTTTCTGTGGAATGACAAATAGTCTTGCTAAGCCCATTTCCCAGTATGAAAGGCAGTGTGCAGTAGTTGATGGAAAGCTGAGCTTGGAGCCAGGAAGATCAGTTCAAGACTCACCTCTGACATGTACTGGCTGTGTGACCCATGTCAAATCACTTAGACTTTCAGTATTGTTGGGTAAATCTCTAAGATTATAAATTGCTGACTTGCATAGGTAAAGGGAATTTCCTCATCTGGTAGTTCCTTACACTAAGCAGTCAGTCACATGTCTTGTCCTATTCCCTATCTATGCTCCCTACATTTCCTCCCTAAAGCTTTTTTCTCATAAAGCCTCTATACAGGCACTAAATTTTATACATTGATAATTTTGGCCTGTGTTTTAAGATCGGGGACCACAAGACACAAAACCTAGCAGAACTCTACGATGTCCTGCCATTATTCACAGCTATCTTGCCAGGTCATGCTGTTCCGCCATTCAGCTGTGGGCTTGTGCTCAGCTGTCTGTAGTAATGTCGCAATCAGACTGTAAATCAGTGCAACTTCACGTTCCCTAATCAAGTTTAAAATATAAATGTCAGAGAATCCTGCTATTCTCTTTTGGATAAGACAGTGCCGGGGAATCTCAAAAGTTGTGCAACGTCAAGTGGGGACACTCTGCCAAAGGAATTAACCATTACTCCACAGCTGTGAAATCTCTATTTCTTTCAAAAACATCATCATTACAATGAGTGTCTACACTAACAAAACTAAATAATTCTTCTGCCAAAAAGGACATTTATAGTGAATGCAATGGAATCTTAATCTCACAATGCAAGACATCAAATCAAGTTTTGTTTGTTGCAATCACCAACATAAACGAGGTCAGGAATATAATCCTAATGGGCAATCTAATTTTATATGGAGCCTGCAATACTTTGTTGGCTGAAACTTTACTAATTTTATTTCCAGCCATTCTGTCATTTTCTTCCCCTCTTCCCAGGCCCTAATTACAGGTAATGATCAAGGAAAAATACACTTGGTTCCTTTTGTGACTTTTCATCCATTTCTGTCTTTTTAGTTTTAGGGATGGTTTTTACCTTTTCATCCCAACTAAACTGTGCTGAATCATTCCCAAGAGAATGAAGGAAAATCAAGGCACCTCTTTTGCCCTTCTTAAAAACCTCACCTAATGGCTGTAGACATAACCTTGCCCATTTTGAAATTAGAAGAAATAAAAAATGGTGAAGTTTTTCATATTTAGTTAATGTATTGGTTTTTCCTATTCAAGTTCAAATTTTCCTAAATTACTCTGTCTGGATCTCTCCTTTGCATTTAGTACATTCTGCTGTTGTTTACTTATTTTTCAGTTGTGTGTGAGTCTTCATGACCCCATCTGGAGTTTTCTTGGCAAAGATACTGGAGTGGTTTGCCATTCCCTTTTCTAGCTCCAGATATGGAAACTGAGGCAAACTGGGTTCAGTGACTTGTTCAGGACCACACAGCTAGTAAATGTCTGAGGCTGGCTTTGAACTCAGGAAGGGGAGTCTTCCTAACTTCAGGCTTGATACTCCATCCACTGCACACCTAGGTGTATATATTTCTATTTATCTATTAGAATGCAAGGGCCTTGTGGTCAGGGACCATGTTGATTTTAATCTTTACTTTCCTAAAACCTAGCAAAATGCCTTGTGTCTAGTAGGTGTCTTTAAATAGTTTGACAACTCTCACAAAGGATATACAAAAATATTTATAGCTCTTCAATTGAGGTGGCCAAGAAATGGAATCTGAGGGGTGCCTATCAATTGGTGAACTACTGAACATGTCACGGTATATAAATGTGATGGTATACTATTGTGTTATAAAAACTAATTAATACTATTTTGGCTCATAAAAAATGAAAAAAAGGCACTGGGTACACTCATTATTAACAGTAGGTTGGTAACAGAAAAGCACATCTTACAGTAATAATCAATCTATTTTGTCCTAAGATAATAAATGAAGTCAAACCAGAGCAACTTGTTACCTTCTGGAATGTCACAGGAGAAAGAAGTTTATATGGCTGACCATCTTAACAGTGAAGGATGGTAGACATGAGGGCACAGGTCAAGAACAGATCACTTGGATCATCATTTCCCTGAAAATTACCAAGAACATACATTTCTACTCTTAAGAACAAAATAGTGGTGACCCAGATCTGAGTCGATATTATGAAGAGTTTTATGCTGGAAGACAATCAGGATTTGGACTGTAGATATATCATCAATAGGGCCCAAGATTGGTCAAAATTTGCAATTTCCAGGGATATAAAGCTATGGTTACCCCAACAGCTATAAAAATTCACCAAGGCTCAAGCTTAATGAAAAGAAAAATGCTAACATTGATCTAAAGAAGGTGTTCTTAACTTGGGGTCTGGGAATTTTTAATTATATAAATATATTATATAATATTATATAAATACATATACATATATGTACACATAAACTATTTCAATATGATAGGTTTCCTTTGTAATCTTACGTATCTTATTTTATGCACTCAAATACATTATTCAAGGAAGGGTCCATAGGTTTCATTTGTTTGTCAAAGGGGTCAATGACACAAAAACTTAAGATCTAAAGTCTTATCTAAAGGCTAATATTTCCAGACAGGTCCGATTTAAATCAAAGGTTTTCCTAAGCAAATAATTAATTAAAAAGCATAAGAAGTCCTTTTTATGGAAAACTAAAAAAGCAAAAACTTAATCATTAAATCTTCCTGGTGATAAGTCATCAGACTTCATCAGGTGGCTGGTTTTCAAAACCTCTATATAGTGAGAATGGCCCCGCCATTGTAGTAGTCATAGAGGAAAAAGATCAAGAGAACTTCAGCTCCAATTAAGATGAAAGGCAGGGCATTCATCAGAGAAAACAGAAAAATGCAATGGTGCTCAATGTTACTATGTATCTGTGTGTGTGTGTGTTTCATTCTGCAAAGAGCTCTCCTACACTTGAGGTTCTCCTTTGGTATATTCATCCACTTACTTTTTTCTAAACCCTCTGGTTCACAGAGGAAGTTTTTGTAGGTGTCTCTTATCATGGAGTTTTCTTTATTACTGAACAATTTTTTTTGGTATGGTCAAGGACAAGACTTATAAATCTTGACTGATAGCCAGAAGGAGCCCTATGTGACGATCTAATCTCAACCTCTTCATTCACCAATGAGGGAACAGAGAAGCAGAGAGTGGAAGAGACTTTTCTGAGGTCCTCCAGCCCATGAGTGGAAAAGGCAGGATTTAAATTTAAGACCCCGACCTCCAATTTCAATGGTAATTTGTCTAATTTATGTGCATTTAAAAATGAATAGGGTTCCAGCTTCCACAAAGTAGTGAGTTCCTCATCACTGGAAATGTTCAAATAGATCCCAAAATAATAGAAGCATGAATTTTGACATGCTGAATGACAGCCTGCCTGGGATATAGTGTAAGAGATTTTTGCTTTAGGTAGGGCAGGAGCTAGATGGTCTTCTTATTTTCTAAGACTTAAAACATAATAAACAAAGCTGAAATAATTTGGATGATAGTCTAGGCAATGATCTTGGATTGAATCAGAATTTTCATTAGGAATAACACCTAACTTACTAGTTAGGAAGTCAGTCAACAAAGTGCTTCCCAAAAAAGACAAAAACATTAGAAAATATTGATGAAAGTGCCAGATAGAGGAGAGTAAATGGTATTTTTTTTAATTTGAGACTGATGTTGTTTATAGCTGGGGCAGCCAGGTGGTACAGTGGATGGAGTACTGGGCTTGAAGTCAGGTAGATGAGCATCTTTCTGAGTTCAAATTCAGTCACAGAGACTTACCAGTTGTGTAACCCTAGGCAAGTCACTTAACCTTGTTTGCCTCAGTTTCCTCAACTGTAAAATAAGCAGGAGAAGGAAATGATAAACCACTCTAATATCTTTGCCAAGAAAACCCCAAATGGGGTCACAAAGAGTTGGACATGACCAAAATCACTCAATAACAGAAAGTTTTTCCACCAGGCCATATCATATCAGCAATTCATCTCTAACTTGTAGTCTTAGTTGTTTAAGGCAGTGGTGTCAAATTCAAACAGAAACAGTCCTGCTGGCAAGATACTGACTTAGAAAACCACAAGTTAACATTATCTATATTGTTTCATATTTTTATTTATTCTGTTAAACACTTCAGAACTACATTTAAATTTGGTTTGGTTTGTGCATGCAGCCCACTGGCTGAAATTTGACCCCTCTGGCTTAGAATACCAAGAAATTAAGTTACTTGCTCATGGGGCTGGCCCTCCATCCCTTACCCCACATTGCCTCTGGGTTAAAAACAAAGTTTTAAAAAGATCAATATTGGTTTTCACCGACCATACTAGGAACATGTTTTTACTAAATTTTCATTAAAGTTCAAATATTTATTTAAAAGAAACATTCTGACTGATTTTTAAAGTGAATAGTTACGGTGTTCAGGCCATATCATATATAGTGTTTATTAGCATTTCCATCATTATTTTTCTTTCAAAGCACCTCATTACATGATATGTTGTACATACTGGAGAATGTATTATAGGAATATCAAAGCTTCAAAATTTACATGGATACCCTTAATATGGAAGCAGCTAAAATTCTTTAATAACCAAAACAATAAGCCCACCATCATGATCACTAAAAACTCAGTAAAACATAGACAAAAAGATACCAAGCAGATTTTCCATCAGTTTTCAGAGTTACAAATTATTTAAATCAAATCTCAATTGTAGATGACCCTTTACCAACCAGGCCCAATATTCATCCTTCATACTGTCTCAGATCCTTTTGAATATTTACTAGTTCAGCTCTGTGATGTTCTAATATATAAAGAAACATAAGACTACCTGAACAGTCAATCTCTGGGAGATTTTAGCAGGTCCTGTTTGGCCCCAATGTACCAAAAACTCCAAATTCCTCAAGAAACAAGTCCAATGATCTAATACAGAGCATAAGAATAGTTCAGTCTAGCTACCTACAGGGATGTGGGGCACCCATGTTCTGTACTAAATTTCTGGGTCAGTTTCTCAAGTATGTCTATCTTAGTACGCATGATTATCTTTGCATTTTATAAAGGCATTCTTGGAAATCTCCTAAAAGATAAAACACTTCAGAGTTTTATTAATGGAGTCCTAAAATCATTAAATTTCAATAAAATTCAGCTGCTCAGTGAAGACAGTGTTTCTGCCTCATAATGGCTAATTCAATTTAATAATACATATCTCAAGTGATTAGGTCCCCCAAGACATTTTGAATCATAGAATCTTGGAGTTGGAATGTGCTTCTTTAGTCATCTAGTCTAAATTCCATTCAAATCATGATTCTTTTGAACAACTAGACCAACAGTTGTCTTCCAGCCTCCACTTGAAGTCCATGAAGCACATATATACAAAACTAGACAAAACTCACTATTCCTCAGGAAGAAGCCCATTTCATTTTAGACATCTCTAAATTTTCAGGAAGTGCCTTAGAAAATCTCTGAATCTTAAAAGTGGAGAGTCTTTCAAAATTATCTATATCATGGGTCTGTAAATTGTAGCCATGGCTCAAATTGGCCTATAGAGGGCTGTTTTTGTTCAGCCAGAAACCAATCTTAGCTCATGGGTCATACGAAAACAGGTGGAGGGCCTTATTTATGCTTGGCTGAAGTTTGCGGATCACTGATCTCTACCAATCCCTTTATTTTACATATGAGGAAAATAAGGCATACAAACTTTAAATGTATGGGAACAGGGGCACCTTTTATCAAGGCCTATGTGTCTGGTATTGTGCAAGTGTCAAGGATACAGACTTTAAAAAGAACCCATTCCCTGCTCCCCACCCCAGCTTACACTCAATAGAAGAAAACAGCATATATAGGGGAGTGATGACCATATGTCATAAGATATGTTTTAGCCTGGGAAGTCAAAGATATAGTGAATGGATTACAGGAAAATTGATTGGAACATCTTTTTGAGAAATAGTTCTGTTGATGTAATTACTGTTCTCAAGGAAAGAGGTAGAAAATGAAAGGGTGGGAGGGAGCCCCCAGATGGCCAGAGTGGATTGTGGGTCTAGGGCAACTTGATATGGTGAACTCTCAGCAATCAGGAGTACAAGGTCTCAGGACAAGATTTGCCCAACATCACAAAGATAGTAAATAGCAAAGCTGGGGACTCCTTTTGAGCTTAAATCTGCCTTAGTATACTTTTTCTGGTCTTTCTTTTGCCTCTTGGGACAGGTAAAACAAGCCTATACCCTCTTCTACATGACAGCTCATCAAATATTTGAAGTCTGCTTATCATACCTGCAATAAATTATTTCTTTTCCTTGGTAAACATCCTTGGTACTTTCAACCTATCCTATGGAAGACTTTTATTTCTCTTCACCAGCCTAGCCCCCCACTCTAGACATGTTCCAGCTTGCTTACATCCCTTGGTGATTGTTGCTTGCTTCATTTTTAGGATATGAGTCTTAAACATGGCATTTATATACAAATACAAATAATTCCTTTTCCTAGTCAGTATGAATACATGTTAAGCATACTTAGAATTACCTGGCCATGGTTTTGACTTCCTCCTCCACCTGCCTTTAGAAGAATGACTAACAGGATCCCTATCTCCTCTTCCATCTCTTTATTTAAATCTATTCCCTCAAGAGGCATAACTACAGCAATATGTTTTTGGGAACCATCATTTTTCTCTTCTGATAGTTTTATATTCTGTATCTGGGTCCTAATAGGCAAATAAACTCCAAGTAGAGCTAGAAACATCTTTGCTCTAACAGAGTGTTCAAGAAAAATTAAGAGATTCAGTTGCTATTCAGTACAAGAAATCCTTTTAGGAAGTCAGAAATGCGTGGTGCATGTTATGCCCTTATGTAGTCAGAAACCAGATAAGCAAGCTTGAAATCTGTAATGAAATTTGACACTGAAGGAATTTTGCATTTTTCATTTTACTCATTTTGGCTCTGACCATTCTGGCATGTGTAGGCCTGTAGTCTTCCTCCTACACAAACATGCATACACACACACACACACACACACACACACAGATATACACAGAAATATACACATAGCACATATCATGCTTCATTTTATGAAAAGACGTTACTATTTTGAAGGGAAAGCACTGTCTCTTAGACCCGTGTTTATTCTTTACATACTGAAAATCCAAGCAAATAACTAATAATAATGCTATCGAGAAAGACATTCAAAAGTTCAGTGAATATTTATATGCTTAGAGCATCTTCTATATATACAATTATACTCAAAAAAATAACAAAGAAAGTCATAAAGTCATAAAGTGAAGAAAAATGGTAAGGTTTCTCCTGGTACAAAAGGCCATTAAAAAAAGTTATAGGTCATTCCATGTAAGAAGATATGCCCGGTGTGTGAAATACTGAAAAAGGGATAGAGACATGAGGATGAAGTTAGTCAAAATACAACTAACACATACAAGCATTTCCTGACTCTTAACTGCTGGCTGTATGAACTGTTGCCTAATTCTATGATGTATGTTCTACAATGATATTGTAGATTTATAAAACTGGTCACTGGATTCTAGAACAAAGCATCATTCCCTATATGAATCCAAATACTTAGTCTATTGTGCTCTAAAGAATCATAACAGAATTTGGTTCTTTGGCAGGTTCCTGATTATAAAATGCTTAGTTCACAAAGAGAATGATTTTTTTCATTTTCCTATGATATTCATAATCTTTAAAAGGAAGAAAATCATTCTGAAGTAGGATGTGATTACTTATGGACTGGACCTTTAATTTCATCAGTACAGTATAGGATGCTCTGATGGGGTAACTCCCTCTAACAAACTAGATCAACACATAACCTGCAAATGTACAGGGTGTCCCTAAAGTCTGGACCCATAGGAAATCTCATTAATATCTCATTAACCATTTCATCGAAGACTGTGTTCAGTGACTTCTTTTTCTGGGGTATGCTAAAGGAGAAAGTGTACTCAATGAAAATCACAGATGCAACACACAATTCAATGCATAAAGGGTGAATGTGCTAAAATTGACTGCAATATGGAGTTATTGCATTGAGTTCAGGTGAATCTTGAAAAGTGCATCAACCTTTGCATCACGAATGATGGAAATCATATTGAAGATGTTATTTGTTAATATTCCAATTAAATAAAATGTTGCTGAAAATTTCATTCATTTCATTTCTTGAAAATGTGCATTTTTGCCTGTGTCCAGACTTTAGGAGCACCCTGTACAGTCTTTGAAAGATGCCTGGGTCACTGTCAGGTTAAGTAACTTGACCAGGGTCACAGTGCTAGGGGTAAGTCAGAGATGGAACCTGAACCTAGGTCTTCATAGTTTCAAGGCCAACTCTCTATAACTATACCAGGCTGCTTCTCAAAGTAGGCCATAACTTTTCAGTTAAATGGACATCCCTTTCCAACTTCTGTGCAGTATTTAAAGTAAAGTTGACTGACATGACACCTGACATTAACTATGGATTCCAGTCTTTGCTAATTAGTACAAAAGGCTTCATGAGATTGCTCTGAGACTTAATTGCCTCATAAATGCAAATATAGACATGAGGGAGTAAGTTGTGTTCAACAACGTAACAGCATAGTCGGTTTATTTATAAAGCAAGCAAAGAAGTCTAGAATTGCTGGTTTCTGAAAAGACAAAGCTGGACACACCAAGTGGTTAAACACAGTCCTCCAACATCAACAATTTAATTTAAATAGCACCTATTTTAAAAAAAGGAACAGGGTTCTGGAGCCCATTTTTGACAAGTCATTTGGGCTCCAGATTAGATTTTGTTAAAGGTTAGTTTTATGAGTCACATATGTTTAGAATTGCCTAGTCCTTAGCTATCATTTTCTTGTCTGACTTTTGTTGGCTTGTTGACCACACTTAAAATTTCAAACTTCTAATTTACTAATTTCGTAACCTGCAAAGTGACATAAATTGAGCCCAAGATTTTGGAGACAAAATGGACTTTGGTCAGTTTTCCAATTTACTTTAATCAGAAATAGAAAGCCAATAATAATTAGCTAACATAGCCTTGCATGGGAGCCTAATTAAACATAGTATCTATAGAGTGAAAACATGCCTCTAGTTGGGGGTGGGGAGGGAGAATGAATTTTGGCTTAAAAACGTGTGTGTGTGTGTGTGTCTGTGTGTAAAATTAATCATATAAATCAACAAAGGTTTTGTTTTTTCTTCGCATCTTCCCACACTTAATCCAAATGTAGTTGGCTGGGGCAGTGGGTGGCAGGGAAATCACTAGCTATCAGGAAATAATGAAGAATATATTGATTTTGCATATACTATATTAAGTTGTCATTTAAGCAAAAACATCACCATGTATTTAAATTGTGCCCCTCCCTCAATAAAATGAATTTACGAAGGAAACCTTTACCTTTTATTAGCTCAGAGATAAAGAGATGTCTGGATCCTCTGCAATGCAATGATGGTGAGTGACGGTAGGGGGGTAGGGAGGAATTTACACTGATGGAAAGAGAAACAGTCTAGTACAAACTTATGGTTATCCTGAGTGCTGCATATTGGGCTCCAAGCTGCTTCCTTACCCAGGCAACACAGAGATTGATAAGGTATAAGCCCTCAATAGCTAGAGTCACGTGGCTGAGATGGCTTTAAGCTTCAGGGTACAGTTGAACTGTGTATCATTTATGTCATTCATTGCAGAGGTTTAGGGAAACTTTGGTCTTCGGTTAAACACGATAACCTATAAAGTGCCATTTAGCTGTAAAAGCTACATGATTTTATAACAAACTATGAATATCCTTTGTTGGATTAACAGAATTCCTGACTGAGCACAAGGCTAAAGCACTAGTATGTGGCACTCTGCTTTGTATTCTCTTTGTACAGAGTTGCATTTGCCATGGTAGACTTGTAAGCTCTCTGAGGGAGGTCAGGGACTATGACAGGTCTTTGTCTTTGTATCTACAGGATCATAGATTTTTGAGATGGAAGAGACCTTAGAGGTCAACAATATAACTTCCCTCCTTCAATTTACAGATTGGAAAACTGAGGCCCAGAAAGGCTTGAGAGACTCACAAGACAGAAGTGGAATTTGAACTCAGGTCCTTTAACTGCTTCTAACTAGTTCAAATCTGGCCTCAGACACTTACTAGCTCTGTGACCCTGGGCAAGCCACTTAACCCTGTTTGCCTTAGTTCCTCATGTGTAAAATGAGCTAGAGAAGGAAATGGCAAACCACTCTTGTATCTTTGTCAAGAAAACCCCAAAGGGGGTCACAAAGAGTTGGATACCCCTGAAATGACTGAACAATAACTTCTAACTGCAAATTCAATTCTCTTTTCATTACAACAAACTCTCTACTCTATATCCAAGGACTAGCACAGTGCCTTTACATATAATAGGTGTCAAATAATTGCTGTATCAAATTAAGTATAAGCCAATGATGGCTACTAACAGTTTAAATTGTATTTGCATTAAATAAGGCCCTGTCTTTCATGCCACAGACCCTGATAAATTAACAGGTTTTGCTAAGCTCTGTGATGATAAGTCTGATGACCATGATAACATTTATTCTTTTGGATAGATTTATAAGGCAAAGGGAGTTATTAATTTGTTAATTAGACTTCCCAGTAGATACTGGTGAACACGTGGTCTTCGGTTATAACATAGTTAAATAAACAAGCTCTTGCTAAAAATTATACCTCAATGGGGAGAAAAAAACAAAACATGGTAATAATTAAAAGAATTAAGTTTCCAGTCAGTCAATAATCATTCATTTTTAAAAATTTATTATCAGCCAATAACTGTGCTAAATGATGTGGAAACAAAGAAAGACCAAAAAAAAGAGGTTTCCTGCTCTCTTTTAAGCTGGAAATCTTTCATATACTGCTAACTCGGCCATTACTGGCTGCTGTCTATCATATAAACACCAATACGGCACTCTTCCTAACGACTCCTCACAAGAAAGTTTGTGTAATGGGGGAAGACAACACATAAATGGGACCTAGAAGTGGGGAGGAGGAGGGGGGAGGATGTGCTGTGGTCTACAGCCTGCACAATATTACTATCCATAGTTTGGAAGTGACTGAGTCAATGGAGGCCTAGGTTGGGCCAAGATGAAGTGAAAGCTCATCTATCAGAAAGTTCATCTGTTCATCACAACAAAGTTTGTCAGCAGGGAAAGACTTTTCTGACTGAAGTTACTGAGCCAAGTAAGGGGATGGGAAGACCTGCTCAAACAGATGTTAGCACAAATCCTTGAAAAAGTAGAGCAAGGATCTATTTCTTGGAGTCACAAAGACAAAATTCTTTTAAGAGAAAGTCTTTCCAAAATTAAGTCCTTAAAATATTTATTATATTATAATTATTTGATGATACAAAATTAGCTAAATTAGGATTTTTTAATCACTCAAGAAATATTTTAGGCTTTTTACAAAAATAAGTGTGATTTCATTAACTGGTCACTATTAAGCAGGACTGAAAAACCTCCCCAAAGTAGATGATGGAGGATGCAAAATTTGTGAGAGTCAACTCTGTGGAACGACAATTAATACTATAAATGCCCTGGAATATTTTTTCCAAGGTTCTCTATCTCAAGTTCAGTCACATCTCAGCCTCTGGACCATACTCTGCCTCTGAGACACCAGGTTCTGATGGATGAGCTTTCACTTCATCCCCCACCTCCATCCCCTTACTCCTAGGTCCCCTTCATATGTTGTCTTCTCCCATTAGAATACATAAGCTCCTTGAAGGCAAGGACCATCTTGTTTTCTTGTATTTTTATCCCTAGTGTTTAGCACAGTGTCTAGTCATAGTAAGTCCTTCATAAATGCATACTCTAAATACACTGAACTACTTAAGAGCAGGGACTGACTTTTTCCTTTTTTTTCCCTCCTTAATAACCCCAATGCATAATACAGTGCCTGGCAGTTAACAAATGTTCATTCTCTCTCTCTCTCTCTCATTCTCTCTCTCTCTCTCTCTCTCTCTCTCTCTCTCTCTCTCTCTCTCTCTCCAACCCGCCCCCCATAAAAGTATGAAAAAGCATCACTTGGTTTCCTACTATTGTAGGTTTTATCCTTCTAAGTACTAAATAGATATTTATGTTATGATAATATAATTTCTCTATCTCCCTACTGTGCTCCATTTTTGTCATTTCTGGCCATTTTGGCCTAGTCCCTTGAGGCGTCTCAGTAATACTGATTTGCATAGAAATACAAGGGAAACCACTATTGAAATACAATTATCAGAATATTCGTTAAGATAAGATCAGGGAGCCCAGGTTAAGAACTTTTGCTCTAAGGGGGATGGGGGAAGTATGCACTTTTTTTGTTCGTTCTCTATGACAGGAAAGAAGGGCGTGTGGTTAAGTTATCAGGCTGGAACTGAAAAAGGCAGATCAGGATCTTGTGTGAAACAGGCCAAGAAAAATCCAGGTCTGGGTAACAGGAAATTGGGGTAGGAAAAGCACTATCATTTCAGCTTCAGAGGCAGTGTCAGAGTAAATAAGCCTGTGGAGGGAGGCTATTAGCAGGAACAAGGGCACCTGGGAATCTCAGATATCTATCTGCCCCAGGAGTATTGGTGAGGATTCTGGCTCTCAGATCCCATACCGTTTCCCGCAGGGTTCTGATGTTATTCTAAAGGTGTCACACACAGGAGAAAGAACACTATCCTGGAACTAAAGAGACTGGATTTTAGTTGCAGCTGTATCACTGTGTAACTCTGAACATATGTAACCTATAATACCTCTCTGAAACTCAGTCTTCTCATATATAAAATGAGGTGGGTGGATGAGATCATCTATAAATTCAAGCCCAGCTGCAATGTTCTATGAAACTGAGAGGTCCTACTACCAACAGATTGTTCCTTCTCTTAGGCCAATAACTCCTGTGACCAAATTTCAATAGAAGTCTACTCTCCTTCACATCACGCACTTTACAAGGTTTTGCTAGCCATTATGCCTGGTGAAATTGTGCCCATGGCATAAATGCTCTGCTCTGGGATAAGCCAAAGAGGGTAGCATCTTCTGCCAGGACAGTGATTAACCTTCTGGATGAAGAAAGGCCTGTGGTATTTTTGTCACAGAGTTTCCCTAGATTTCTCTTATTTGAAATGTCATAAATGTGATTCTTTGATCCTTATACATACACCTTGTCACAGAAGTCAGCTATTTCTTATTGATACCTGTGTACACCTATAACTCTCAAATAAGCCATAAGAAGAGGGAAGATGTGGAATAAGAGAGAGAATGTGAGAGTTAAGATGACAGAGACCTAAGTTTAAATTCCACCACTGATACCTACTTGCTGTGAGCCTCATCCCTTACTTGTCTGAGTCTCATTTATGAAATAGGAATACTAATGCCTATAATAACTCTGTTAGAGAGCTGTTGTGCAATGAAAATATTTTATATATATAATGTTCCTTCGAAATGTGTGTGTGTGTGTGTGTGTGTGTGTGTGTGCATTCCTTTGAAATCATTAACAGGTTCTAAAATTGTCGGTTATCATAAGGTCAACCTGCTGAAACCATTTATTATTTTATGCATCTTGAGTAAGCTCTACAGATGGATAATGAGCTGGATGCAATACAGAGAAGGAGGATATGGGACTGCATTGCCCTGTATGAGGCAGCTTGGTGGTACAGTGGATAGAGCGTTCAGCCTGGAGCCAAAAAAAGACCAAGTTCAAATGTGATCTCAAACACTGACTGTGAGACTTTGGACAAGTCACTTAACCCTATTTGTCTCATTTTCCTCAGTTGTAAAATAATCTGGAGAAGGAAACAGCAAACTACTTCAGAATCTTTGCCAAGAAAATTCCAATGGGGTTGTGAAGACTCAGACACAACCTAAACAACTTAATAACAACAATAACATTGCCCTGTATAGACCTTTCCTTCCATCATCCTAATGGGACTCCATCACATGTGCCAGTCACTTCAATGTAAAAAAATTTCCAATGATGTGAGGTGCCTGGAAATTATGGAACACTAGGATCTCAGAAAGGGCAGTCCCAAAGAGCAACGAAAAAGCACATAGTGGATGTAAGCTGGCTACAGCATGTTACCAGATGATTTGCGTAAGAAGTAACATAAAAGTCACTAAGGATATGTTTGGTCAGAAAAGGAGGAGATCCAGTCATGCAGTAAAAATGAGAGATAATAGAGGATCAGTGGTCAATCAGTGGGTCAAATAATATTTATTGGGTGCCTAGGACATGCCAGACATTGTGCTAAGCACTGGATGACACACTGGTAATATGGAGATTGCAAAAGAATGCTATAAAGGAATCCAGACCATTTCCATGGAGGGCTTACTGGAAAACACAGACAAGAATCACACAGAATGGGAAGTGTGGAAGACTTCAGAGCCTCATCTGTAGAGAGAGTTCTCACACTGAGGAAACCATTTATCTTTTCAAATATCAAAGTAACAGAAGGAATGCAGAGCAGAAATACAATCTACTGAAAATCCTTAAATCTCATTTCAGTGACTAACTTCCCCACCAATTTTTTTTTCATATATAGGAGGATCAATATAATTTCCAACTCCATTCCTCATCCACCTTATGGAGAAATTTTAGAGGGAAGTTAAATGCTCCAAGAATAAGAAAGAAAGGTAAGAGAAGGGAAACCAGCTCTAACAGCTCAGGGGAGTCACTTATTAAATTTTTAGTGTTAGCATTTAGACTTTGGAAGTCTAACAATCAAGGATTTAATTATTGTGTTGTTGATGGTTTAGACTAAAGAAAGTGATGGGAAAAAGTTAAAACTAAAGATTTAACTTAAAAGCATATTGAGTATACATACCTCCCCTACCCCTATCCCCTGTGAGCTGGTTGTTAAACATTTACCTGTTAAACGTCTCTGAGGGAGACTCAGCTAAAGTCAATTGGCTGAACAAGTGAAGTAACTAACTCTAAGAAATGAGACCTATACTCAGACCCATCCTTCCACATCACAGCAAGACTTCCTCTATGCAATTCTGGTACTTAAAGGCAGAAAAGTATGTTTCAGGAAGGGAGTGGGACACAGAGCTGGAAGGAAGAGTATGAGGGTGGAATTCAACAGTGTAGAATTGATCAGAGCTGGAAGTAAAGAGCTAGAAAAGGGCCTAAGAAAGAAAGAGCTGAACATGACCCCTGCTTGCTGCTTTGGGGAGGATCCTGAGATGGAGGGCTCAGTCAAAGCAGCATTACATGGCATGAGAGAGGCTGTCTCAGACTATGAAGGGCCTCTTAGCCTTGCAGACCTCTAAAAGGAAAGGCCTGTTTTTAAGTGATAAACTTGTATCAGCAGGGGCCGTACAATACATGTATATACGTATGTATATTTGTATTTTAAGGTTCCAGTGTTACCAAGCCCTCCACCACCACCTGCTTCCTCTGCATCAGCTCTTCCTTTCACACCCATTTATATGAGATAATTGCTCTTTTTTACCTTTTCCTTCCCAATGTTGTTTTTTAGAATGACCTGACTACTCAACTCAGCTCCAACCTTTCTTTCAAACTACCCTAGTATTAATGACAGTCTTAAGAATACTGATAACATTTTCATATATAAGAAGTAAACAGTGACCTTAATGAATCCCTTATAATTAGTCTTTAATGTTTTCCTTATATTTCTTCTGGATATATATACATACACAGACGTGTGTATGTATACACACACACATACACACACCCATGTATTCCATTTAATTCTGGTCTTTTTGTTACAAATGCCTGAAAGTCTTTCAGTTCATTAAATATCCATTTTTTTTTCATTCAGGATTATACTCAATTTTGCTAGATAAGTTATTCTTGGTTGCACCCCCAGCTCTTTGAAATATAATGTTTGCATCTGTGTCTGCCTCAATAGCATAAGTTAAATGCCTACAACATTCAACTTGAGTGTCTAGCTAAAACAATTTGAGTCACAAGAACTCTCACATACAAATAGGAAATGCCCTGCCACAGAACAATGTAGTGACATCAGAAATGATAAGAATTATTTTCTACCTGGTAGTTTGGATTTCTGTTCTATCTAGGTATAAACAAACAGTAGACTCATTTCATTAAAAAAAAGAAAGAAAAGAAAATCAATATGATTGTGCCATTCTTGAAAATGATTAATTAGACCAGAGGATCAGATAAACTCTGACCATTCATCTTTGGGAAGTCTCAAAATAATTACATGTTGTAGCTATATTATTTTAGGGATGCTCTACTTTTAACCAGTCACTCTACAATCCTACTGGTCTTCTCGTAGTTCCTCAAACAACATTCACTCTCCTATATCTACATCTTTGCACTACTTGTCCCCTGTGCCTGGAATGCTGTCCCTCTGCACTTCTGCCTCTTTGTTTCTGTGGCTTCCTTTAAGACTCAGCTCAAACCCCACCTTCTGCAAGAAGCCTTGCCCTGTGTCCCTTACAATGCCCATTCCACCTCCAATCCCCTATTAGAATGTTTGAGAATAGGGGTAGGGGTTGTTTTGCCTTTATATCCCCAATGCCTAGCATAGCACCTGGCACATAGTAGGCACTCAGGGAATGCATTTTGACTCATTAACATACAGATGAATCTGGTCATAAAAAAGCATTTTTTTGTTGCATGAATTTAGAAAAGGTTGAAGGATAACTTGAAAAAATCTTCAGTTATTACATCCAGCTTTTCTTTACCCTTACTAAGAATTAGAAGGAAACAGTTTGAAACTTAAGCAATAGAGATTTAGGTTAGATAGGTGCAAGATCTTAAATACTTGGGTTATAAAACAGTAGGGCAGGTTTCATTAAGGAAATGGTGAAAGTTTTGATTGTCAGTTTCCTCCTTCCTCTTTTCCCTTATCACTCAAGCTGTTCCTTAGTAGAGAGTAAATGAATGCAATGATATTATTCACTGACTCTGCCCCTATAGAATATCACTAATTCTTTGTGTACTGTGGCTTCCTGGGAAGGGCCATGGGAATAATAAGGAGAGGCTATACAAAACTATTGACATCCTCCACTGCTCGGAGTGATGTGACACAACAAAAAATGTTAACCTGGTCCATTTCTGACGGGCCTTGGGCTCCATCAAACACAGAACTTGTAGGAACTGTCTTTCCTTCACTCTCAGTTCTTTCCCAGGAGTGCCTCCTTCTCTTACTCTGTCCCCTGAAAACATTTGGTTCCAGAGGAAAACCAAGTTTAACTACAAGATACAGAGGAGACTAGACAGGCCCATCACGAACACCACCATGTTCACTTTATATAGGTGTCTCCATGTCTTCACTCTCCTACTCTTCCACTCCTCTTTCCATTAGGCCATGACCTAATCTATTTTATCTATTTTATCTATTTTACTCCATTCTTCTCTTCCCTCTTCCCAGGCCCTGAGTCCAAATATTATATATTTTGTCCCTCTTTTGGTCTCTAGAAGAAGTCATTTCCCATAAGATCTGTTTCTATTACATTCTAAAACTGGAAGGGACCTTGGGGATCACCTAGTCCAACCTTCTCATGTTAAAGATGAGATAACTGAGGACAGACTGGTAAAATGATGCCCCCAAGACCACACAGGCCACAGCAGAAACAAATTCAAACTCAGCTCCTCTAATTCCCAAACCCGTGCTTTGTCTACTCAATTCTGGCCAAAATTGTACTGCTTGCACATTCATTTCTCTAATAAACTCAGTCGCTGTCCCAGGGAAAGTTGTTCTTAATTATTCTACCTTATTCCTGTTTTTCTCCAGCTCTCACATAAGTCCTCTGAAAACTTCTGTCCCTGTGCCCCATACTTTTAATCACCTCTCCTCCTCCTTTTCTTTCTTCTTTTTCTTCGTCTCCTTCTTCCCTTTGTCCTTCTCTTCCTCGTTCTTTTTTTTTTGAGGGGGGGAGGCAAGGTGATTGGGGTTAAGTGACTTGCCCAAGGTCACACAGCTAGTGTGTCAAGTGTCTGAGGCTGGATTTGAACTCAGGTCCTCCTGACTCCAGGGCCGGTGCTCTACTCACTGTGCCACCTAACTGCCCTCTCTTCCTTCTTTTATTTTCATCATTTTTAAATTAAAAAAATATATATATATATTTTTCATTAAATATTTCCCAGTATTATTAAAAAAATTTTGACATTCATTTTAAAAAAAATTGAGTTACAAATTTGCTCCCTTCCTGCCACCCCTCCTTCACCCCTTGAGAAGGTAAGCAATATGTCTTTAATCATCTCTTCTTTAATGATCTCTCCACTTGTTTTCTGTCTGTACATTTTTCTCTAAAAACACCCTTTATTCTCTCTATTGTCATCTTCCTGATCTTACCCCTAGTATTATATCTCTGTGTCTCACTGAATATTCACATATGCACAAAGAATATGAGAAATCTGTCTTGGGGGTGGAAATGGATTTTGGTGGGGGAGGATTGTCATTTTCCAATTTGCACTCATTTTAAGGAATAGGCATTGTGCTCTTTATATAAAATTTGATAATGTCTAGAAATTGTCATTACTATCGTTTTGACCTCCTATGTAGCACTGGATTTGGTGGGATGAGATTTATTCCAAAGAACAATATAGGCAAAGTGGTAACATTGCACATTAAGATGACACACACTTGTGAGGAAATCAGGACCAAGAAGAGGAAGTGGGGAAGAGATCAGTGAAAACAGAAATATCACAGACCACCTAACAGAAAAAGGACATAGATTGGAAGAATTTAGGAAGTGGATGACAATTACTCTTTTCATGGAGGCAAAAAATCTGGACACTGAGGGGATGCCCATCAATTGGGGAATGGCTGAATGAACTGTGGTTTATGAGTGTAATGGAATACTACTGGTCTACATGAAATGAGGAAATAAAGGACTTCAAAGAGACATGGAAATGCATATGAACTGATGCAGAATAAAAAGAACAGAACCAGAAAACATTTTATACTATAACGTCAATATAATAAAAATAAATTTGAAGAATTGTATAAACTGATAAAAAATGAAATAAGTAGAACCAGAAGAAATTACAGAACAGCAACAACTTTTAACATCTGAAGAACTCTGATCACACAAACACAGAGACCATCCCTGATTCCAGAGGACCAATAATGAAGCATGCTATGTGCCCCGACAAAGTAATAGACTCAGGATGCAGAACGACATGTGTGTTTTTTGGAGGTGGCCAGTAAGGAGATTTATTTTGCTAGACTATGCACATTCATTACAAGGAATTTGTTTTTCCTTTCTCTCCCCTGCCCCCAGCAGATTTGGAGTATGAGAAAATATAGATTTCTATTCATTTAAAAAAAGAAAATTTAATTAAAAAAAGACAGTAGCAAAAAAAAGGGAAAATTTAGTTTTAATGTAAGGAAAAGAGGTCCTAAAAATGTGAGTTATCCTAAAAGTGGAGTAAGCTGCCTCAGGAGAAAGCAAGTTCTTTCTCACTAAGAAGTCCTTAAGCAAATGCTGATTAATCATTTGTAAGGTAAAGTGTAGAAAGGATTTCCTCAGATGTGGAAGGTCAGACTAGAGGGCCCCTGAGGCTGCTTCCTCTGACAAGCCAGAGTCACCAATGAGCTGCTTGCTCTTACCATCAATATTGTGTTTAATTTTCCCAAGTTGTGAGTCCCTAAGTGCGCTGCATGAAAAGATAGCTGATGCTGCATGAGAAAGAATGCATGAAAACTAATCATTCCCTATAGAGTTTGCTGTTCTAATCAAATAAAATCCACAACCAAAGTTAATCTGACCTCTGTTTAATCATACCCATAATCATTATTGGACTGTATGACAACGAGGCATAAAAGGTATTTACAGAAATGACTATAATTAGCATTCCTGACTCACCAGCCAAACCAATTTAATTTTTTTTTTATGTTTTGTCATTTCTTCATTATCTACTATCAACATTCATGCTCATGATTCTCCCTGAATCCATACACTGCTCATCACAAGCCCCTGAACATAGTAGGCACTTCATAAATGGTTGCATTGAACCCAAATAGATCATTATTATCATCACCTACTAAAAACAAAGATTCCCCCAGGGGTGGGGAACCTGCGGCCTTGAGGCCACCCGTGGTCCTGTAGGTCCTCGAGTGCAGCCCTTTAACTGAATCCAAACTTCACAGAACAGATCCTCCTAAATAAAAGGATGTGTTCTGTAAAATTCAGACTCAGTCAAAAACCCAAGGACTTAGAAGGCCACATGTGGTCTCGAGACCACAGGTTCCCCACCCCTGTCAGGTGGTACTTCCTAACAGGTGGAATTCCCTTGCCCTTCTGTTCATCCTTTAGGACTGAAAAGCGTACCCTTTTTTGAGGTTCATGACTGATATTTCTTCATAGTCAAAAGCTGATATACTTTATTTTATTAGACACCTAATATGTGCCAGGTCCTGCGCTAATCGCTGGGAACGTAAATACAAAAAAGAAAGACAGTCTTTGCCCTTAAGAGCTTAAAATCTAATGGGATAAAGCCACACACAAAAGAAAGCTGAAAAGGGAGGGTGAAGGGAAAAAATCCTATTTTCATCAATTGAACACTGTGACAATATAAGATGGGTAATGTGTAGGCTAAAGTGGGCCACAGTACACACTACAGTCTGTTTCCCACATTAAATTAAGCTCGTTACATTGCTAAAATTTCTTGTATGCCTATATAACCAACTCTCAAGTTCCATAATTAGAGTAACCAAACTGTTAAATATACTTCATTCACAAATGAATCAGCTGTTTCTGAATAGCTGACAATCTGTGGACTGTGTATCTTGGTGAAAACCCTCATGAACAACATGCTGCAGACCATCAGAAATCATGCACCACAGAAGCCAAAAGTGTCAGAAAAAAAAATACTGCTTTAAAGATCAATCACTTAGAAAATACCTACTATCTTTAATAAGTAGGCATAGCAAATGTGTAGGTTACTAGAGCACATTAAAGTGAGAGTACCCAAAAAGAGATCTCAAAAGTGGTCAGTTTCCACTGGCAATTTACTAATACATTTTTCTGGCAAGCAACGGGTTATAAATGCTAATGGACAGAAAGCTTTATTCATTTGTCAAGGTTCTACTATAGCTACTAGAAAGAATTTCCCTTTGATTTCTTAACGCTACTATTCATGGTGAGGCCCAGTATAATTAGAAAATAAAGATTTGCATTTTTAAGGAATTGCATTATATGGTATCACTCCATTTTAATATCACTCATAACCACATTTCCCCCTTCAGAAGATAAAGCAACAACATCTTTGGTAAAGTGAAAATGCTGGATTTGAAGATAAGAGAACATGAGTGAATCCTGGGATTGCCACTTGCTACCTGGGTAATGCTGGGTCAGCCACTTAAACCTCTCCATTCCTAAATCTCCTTACCTGTAAAATAAGAGGACTGGAATATATAATATCCAAGATCCATTCCAGCTTATCAGTGATCAATGATTCTTTCTAGTTCCCGCATGTCTGATTTATTTAAAGATCAATAATTAGAAAGAGCATTTATTAAGCACAATCTATTATATGTCAGATACTGTGCTAATAGCTGGGAATACACACACAAGAAAAAAGAAAGCTCCCCCACCCTCAAGCAGCTTACATTCTAATGGCAAAAAAGAATACATAAAGACTGAAAAATGGAGGCAAGGTGAAAAAGCAGTCCAGACATTCAGGGGTTGATCTGGCTAGAAGGGAGCACGGTGCATGTGGTTATTTCCTCAAATGCTAGCTCTGCCTAATCTGAAAAAGAGGTCATAGAGTGGAGGCCTCACTAGCCTAAGAAGGCCCCTGGGTCAGAGGTGGACAAGAAAGTATTACTACACCATTCCAGAAATTGCCATTGACAGAAAGCAAGTCAGATATTCATTTTTTCTTTTCCTAATTTCATTACTATCATAGTGTTTTTTATTTGTGTCCTACCTTGGTAAATCAGCCCAACTTCAACATTTGTTTTCTTTCTACTTGTGCTTAACTTTCTTATGCAGCTTTCCACACATCTTAGAAGGGAGGTGCTGTCAATATGTTTGCAGAATTTACTGGATTGGTTTGACTTATGAAGGCTATAAAAGGGTCTTTCTGCACATTTCAAAGGCAAACTTGAAAAGTTAATAAAAGCCCTACTGTTATGTCCATTTCTCATTTTTAACATTAATATCTCATTCTCCTTGCCTTGTTTCATCTACCTCAGTGTTTGTGATCCTTCATCTATTACTACCTATGTAATCTTAGGCTAATTACTTAAGCTTTCTAGGCCTGTTAGATTATTTGATGTAAATGAAGGGGATTTGAGAGAAAGGACCTATAGTTACAAAATTATTTATAGCAGTTCTTTTTGAAGTGCTAAAAAAAAATAGAAATTAAGGGAATGCTCACTAATGGGGGAATGGCTGAACCCAAATGGTATACAAATGTAAGGGAATATTGCTGTGCAATAAAAATAAGATAGAAGAGATGATTTTAGAGAAACCTAGAAAGACTGGGTACTGAAGCAGAGTAAAGTGAGCAGAATTTGGAGAATGAAGCAGATATTTTCAGAATGGCCAATATGGGAATTTGTTTTGCTTCAATATTTGTATTTGATAGGAGAGTTTTGTGGAAAGGAGTGGAAGAGTTGCAGACATAGAGGGGTGCTAAAGATATGGTTATTAAAATTTTAAAATAAAATAAAAATCCAAAGAACAGGAGGAAAATCAGTATGTAATTCAGATAAGAAGGCCAACTTTGAAAATAATTCTGATTGTGATATATGACAAAGATCATACTCTATGACCAGGTGGGATTTATATCAGGAATGCAGGACTGGTTCAACATTAGGAAAACTATCAGCATAATTGACCATGTCAATAACAAAAACAATAAAAATCATATGATTATATCAACAGATGCAGAAAGCCTTTGACAAAATAGAATACCTACTCCTACCAAATGTCCTAGAAAGCATAGGAATCAATGGAACCTTTCTTAAAATGATAAGTAGCATCTGTCTAAAATTGAGAACAAGCATTATCTTTAATGGGGATAAACTTGAAGCCTTCCCAATAAGATTAGGAGTGAAGCAAGGATGTCCATTATCCCCCTACTAATCCATATTGTATAAGAAATACTAGCTAATAATGAGAAAAAGAAATTGAGGGAATAAAAATAGGTACTGAAGAAGTAAAACTATCACTCTTTGCAGATGATATGATGGTTTGCATAGAGAATCAACTTAAAAAAACTAGTTGAAACAGTTAACAGTTTCAGCAAAGTTGCAGGACATAAAATAAACCCACATAAATCATCAGCATTTTTATATACTACCAACAAAATTCATCAGGAAGAGATAGAAAGAGAAATTCCATTTAAAATAACTGCAGACACTATATAATAGCTAGGAGTCTAGCTGCCAAGACAAACCCAGGGATTATACAAACACAATTACAAAATACTTTTCACACAAATAAAGACAGATCTAAACAATTGGAGAAATATTAATTGCTCGTGAACAGACTGAGCTAGTATAATAAAAATGAAAATCCTACCTAAGTTAATTTACCCATTCAGTGCCATACCAATCTAACTACCAAAACATTAGTTTATAGATCTAGGAAAGAAATAGCAAAATTCATCTGGAAGAACAAAAGGTCAAGAATCCTAAGGGAATTAATGGAAAAAAAAGTTAAGGAAGACAGACTAGCAGTTCCAGATCTCAGACTATTACAAAGTGACAATCATCAAGACAATTTGGTACTGGCTAAGAAATAGAGTGCTGGGTCACCTGAACAGACTAGGTCCACAATACACAATGGTAGATGACCATAGTAATCTAGTGCTTGACAAACCCCCGAACCTAGGCCTTTGGGGTGAGAACTCAACGTTTGACAAAAATTACCAAGAAAACTGGAAAGCAGTTTGGCAGAAACTAGGCATTGACCTACGTCTCACATTGATTACCAAGATAAGGTCAAAATGGATAAATGATTTAGACATAAAGGGTGATATAATTAAAAAAAAATGGAAAACTGAACCTGTCAGATTTGTGAATAAAGGCAGAGTTTACAACCACACAGAGAAGATTACAGAAAGTAAAAGAGATAATTTTGATTACGTGAAATCAAAAAGCTTTTGCACAAACAAAACTAATGCAGTAAAAATTAGAAGGAAAACAGGAAACTGGGAAAAATTTATAGTAATTTTCTCTGATAAAAGCATCATTTCTCAAATATATATGGAGCCAAACTTAGAAAAATAATAGCCATTCCCTGGTTTGTAAATAATCAAGGATTTGAACAGACAGTTTTCAGAAGAAATAAAAACTATCAATAATCACGGGAGAGAATGCTCTAAATCCCTACTACTTAGAGAAATACAAACTAAAACAACTCTGAGCCCCCCTCCGCCATGTCTTTCAGATTGGCTAACATGACAGAAAAGGAAAATGACAAATGCTGGAGGGAATATCCAAAAATTGGGAAACTAATGCACTCTTGGTAGAGTTGTGAACTAGTCCAACCGTTCTGGAGAACAATTTGGAACAATGTCCAAAGGGCTTTAAAACTGTTCCTAGCCTTTGACCCAGAAATAACACAACTAGGACTCTATGCCAAAGAGATCAAAGAAAATGGAAAAGGATTTATCTGTACAAAAATATGTATAGCAGCTCTTTTTGTGGTGACAAAGAACTGGAAATTGAGGGGATGCCCATCAATTGGGGAATGGCTGAACAACTGCAAAGTGAAATGAGCACAACCAGTAATAGCAATATTGTAAGGGTATTTCAACTGTGAAAGATTTACCTATTCTCATAAAACAATGATCTAAGACAATTCCAAATGACCCATGATGAAAAACGCTATCCACCTTTACAGAGAGAACTGGTGAACTCTGAATACAGATTGAAGCATATTTTTTTAGACTTTCTCTATTTTATTGTTTTATTTTGCTTGTGATTTCTTTTGCAACATGCCTAATTTGGAAAAATGTTTTGCAGGACTTCACATGTATAATTGGCATTAAATAGCTTACCTTCTCAAGGTGGGGGGAAAGTGGTAGGAGGAAGGGAAAGAATTTGGAACTCAAAATTTTTTTTTAAACAACACTTAAAAGTTTTTTACATGTGATACGGAAATATTTAATGAAATAAAAACAATTTTAAAAAGAAAAAGAAAAAATAATGTTGAATTTATTATATTCTAACAAATGAAAAGGAAGCTATAGATAATATGGATTCACATCTTCATGTTCAATTCTTTCGCTGTTCTCTTTTATATATGGAAATGTTCACCTTATTTGGTGTTTGCTAAGAATTTAAAAAGAAACCCGCCAAGAACATCAATAAAACTAATTAAAAAAACTAAAATAAATTAATTAAACAAGTAGCTTTGATAAGAATGCCTTTGAAATCTTTTTCAGCTCCAAGTCTATGAGCCTATGATCTTTCCCTGCTTCCACTAAAGTTCTATCTAATCATACTGTGGAGATACCCAGTGTGTCCTCGAGTGCTATACCAGTAGACTTTAAGTTCTGACAGGTCCTACTTTGAAAAGTTGGTGACCTACTATGTGTCACCTGAGAACTCTGACTGAGTTCAAAGAGAGTCATCACCAGAAAGTTTGCTAGTAGGTGATTTGTACATTTAATTGTTTATTTTTAGCTATAGCAACTAATGAAACCATATCTTTAGGAAACATAGGGTTATGAGCTGGGTTTATAGGATTTGTCCTTAACAATGAAATCAGGGATCTTTTCAAGTTCTTATCTATATGCAACTTTCTCCAAGTTTACTAAGATACCCTCTGAAGACCTTATAGTCAACTTATCTCAGTTTTATTCCCCTAACATTTGGATGAATTCCTGACCAATTTCGTGACATTACCCCTTTATGATTAACAATTATTTGTTCTAGGATTAGATAAAAAACTGTCAGAAAGTTGTCTAGTGACAAATGTCAATTCTTTTACTTTTACAGAAAAGTTAGACTAAAGAATTTTTCATTCTCTCCATACAGATAAACAAGTCCATCAGTTCTATGTGTTTAACATTAGTATGTCTCAACAGGATAAAATTTTCAAACAAACGAAGTCTAAAATAATTTTTTAAGGGGAAAAAAAAGAAGACAAGACTACCTCAGTTACACAAGTAAACTTGAATGTCCTCCAACTTTTTCTCATTTGAAACTTCTCTGAAACTATTCTGAAATGTGAAGTTTCAGAGTAAAAGTGAGTCTACCATTTTGTCCAGATTTGTAAACCAATATCAAGAGTATGCCAGAATACCACTGCTAGGTCTATATGTGAACGACATCCATAAAAAGGGAAAAGAATCTATTTGTACAAATATATTCATAGCAGCTCTTTTGGAGAATTGGAAATCAGAGGGATACCCATCAATTGGTAATGGCTAAACAAGCTGTGGTATGTGATCGTAATGGAATATTATTGTGCTATAAGAAATGTCAAAGAGGATTATTTGAGAAAAATCTTGAAAGACTTATATGAACTGATGCATAGTGAAGCAAACAGAACTGGGAGAATGTTATACACAGTAACAGCAATATTGTTTGATGAAGAATCATGAATGACTTAGTTATTCTCAGCAATACGATGATCTAAGACAATCCCAAAGAACTCATGATGAAGCATACCTTCCACCTCCAGAGAAAGAACCCATATTGATTTAATACAGACTGAAACATGCTGTTCTTCCCTTTCCTTTTTTCCTTTACTCAAGTCTTCTTGAACAAAATGATTAATATGGAAATGTTTTACATAATTACACATGTATAACCTATATCTGATGGCTGAGCATCTCAGGGAGTAGGGAGGGAGAAAAAGGACAGAGGGATAGGATTTGGAACTCAAAACTTTAAGTAAAAATGTTTTTAAAATGGAGAATAAAAGAGTATGCCAGCCACTTTCTGAGATAAGGGAGGAAAAAACAAACATGAGTGGCCTCATAACCACTCTATTTTTCAATAACTTTCTAATAATGCTAAAATGATCTTTATCATCCTTCAAGATTTATAACAACCGGCCAAAAGATATGCATCCTGGGTTCATTTACATAATGATTGTAAGACTCACCCTAATAATATGATCATAAAAGATTACAACATTGTCACAAGCCTAAACAAACCTTGAAAATAGTTACTTACTGACACAATTCTCAATTTATGCTGAGCAAGTACAAACAATTCAATACTTTTTTAACTAATAAAAACTTTTTAATGTTTGCAAGATGGGAAATGTTTGTACTTATTGGTATAGCTAATCTAAACCAGCATAAATATCATAGAACTCTTAATTCTAATGGTACTTTAAACCAGAAGGTTTGTTATGTTTAAGGGTACAAAAGAAAATTATCCAGAAAACAAGTGAAAATACGATACATCCATTAACTCAAACTAGGTAAAATAACCCTTTGGTTTTTGCAATCAGCAAGGCTCATATTTTCTTCCCCATAGGGAAAAGGGGGACAACATGTCCCATCTTTGTAAAAAGCCAGTCTACTGTAGTCAAATTCATACACATAATCCCCATAAGTACTCTGACCTCAGAATTCTGCAAATACCAAAGCTATTATTCCTAGAAGAAATCCAAAATGAGACAAATTCTTCTCTCCTTAATTAGGCAACTTTACTAGAGTTCCCTGGATGTGAACATAACACTCATGTTCATAAGGACAGCTAGGTGATCACGTGGCCCGGAGTCAGGAAGACCTGTGTTCAAATCCTACCTCTGACACTAACTGGGCAAGTCATTTAACCCTCTTTGTCTCAGTTTCCTCATCTGTAAAAGGCACTGGAGAAGGAAATAACAAACTATTTCATTATCTTTGCCAAGAAAACCCCAATAGGATTATGAAGAGTCAGACATGACTAAAATGACTGAACAAACAACAAATTTGTTCACAAGTTTCTTCCTATTTAACATTTAAGTGCTTATTTTTTATAACAGAATTTTATAAATCTTTTTACATAATTATTTTTCATACCTATTCATGATTGTCCTAAACTATATTATTTTTGGTTTTTTCGGTATCTAGATTTAGTAATGATAATAAATAGCATTTATACAGCACTTTAAGGTTCATAAAGTGCTTTAAAAACATTATTCATTTGACCCACACAACAACTGTGGGAGATAGGTTCAATTATTATGGCCATTTTGCAGATGAGGAAATTTAGGTAAACAATGGTTAAGTAATTTGCCCATAGTTCCACATCTGGAGCATACTTTAAACATAGATCTTCCTGACTTTAGGTCCCAGCATTCTATCCACTGAACCACCTAGCTATCAAGATACCCAAGTATATAAAGATACCAAATGTACTTTATACCTTATCATCTCTTTCTCACTATAGTATTTATAATAACAATTCAAAGTAGCCTGGTCAAAAGTGGAAAAATATCTAATGCCTAGAGTCAGTAAGAACAATTAGCAAATCCATGAAGTAGAGTTCTTTTTATATTTATATTAGAATAATCTTATGTTAATCTAAAAAAAAATCTCTACCCGTTAATTATATTAAAAAGGTAATTGAGCCTGGACCTTTGATGTGAAATGCAAAACATGAAATTCAAACATACTTAAGGAAATTGTGGACTCTAATGTAACATGCATGTAACAGATGAAATATCTTGTAATTAAAAAAAAATAAACACGTATAAGCAGGACCCCAATTCCTAAGTCTGCTAGCTGTTTTTTTCCTGCAATTGACACAGATAGTATAGAGATATATACATGTATCCTTGAATGCCCTCTATTGTACAGAATACAACCCAGAACATTTGAAAGTACTTTGAAAACAGTAAGGTTTTATGAAAATATAAAGGATTACCATCACCATCTAGATGAGATGACCCACGAGAGGAATTTTGGTGAGGAGATGGAGCAAAAGAGTTGATTTGGGAGATTTTTGTGGAACCAAACTCAAGGACCTATGAGTACATATAATGTAGGTACTCATAAAAGAGACATTAAGTAAGATTAGGCAATGTTTCAATTAGGGTTTTACACAAGATTTAAGTGCAGTGCGCAAATGGATAATTTGTTATTTATTCTATATAAAAGCTGAGAGTGGGATGCCGTGGTGTAATGGTCAGCGATCTGGTTTTGGGAATCAGGAAGACCTTGGTTCAATCCTGAATCTGACACATTCTTGTTATGTGACCATGTACAAATCACACAATCTCTCAGTCCCCCAGGCAACTCTAAGTAACCAAGAAGTTGTTAATCTGCACTGGTGAAAAGAGGTTTCTTCCCCCCCACCCCCCATTCCAGGAGTTTCAGAAGAAAAAAAAATAGGGCTGAGGAAATAGTGATAAATAGCAATTCCACTAAACAAATGTTAGAATTTTGACTGTCAATCATTTTATCCCTATCATTTGTGTGTATACATGTGTGTGTATGTGTGTTTGTGAAAGAGAAAGAGAGAGAGAAAGAGGGAGGGAGAGAGAGAGAGAGAGAGAGAGAGAGGAAGAGACTGAGTGGGGGAAATAAATAAGGACTGGAGGGGTATGTAAGTAGTTATATTGACACCTATTCCCCCCATTCTAATTTTTTTCTTTATTGACTTTATTTCAGACTAAATAGGAGAGGGGCTAATAATTATTTTTAAAATCAATCTAACAGGATTGGAAAGAACACGGACTATGTGGAAGTTACAATGAAAAGAGCATAGACATACAATCAGAAGACCTGGGTTTAAATCCATCTTCTGACTCTTACTACCTGTATGACCCTGGGCAAGTAACTTAATGTCCTTGTACTTCATTCCTCATCTATAAAATGATACAGTGGGACTAGAGAGCCTTTAAGATTGCTTCTAGCTCTAGAGTCTAAGAAATGACATAAACGCAATTACAGAAAGCTTTATAAAACTTATATAAAAACATTCTGTAAGTGACTGTGAAGATTCTCAATAAAAATTTTGAATGTAAAATTAATCTACTTTGTATTATGATAGAAATTTTCAGTTAAATGATGTCTAAAACTTTCTATAATAAATACAAGGAATAGATTTTTTAAAAAATCATTAAAATATGGGTTAGATACACAAATAATACAAAAAGTTTGATAAAAGGATAATTACATATTATTTCATCACCATACATTTGATTAACCATTAGGGTCATTCTTTAATTTTGTTATCTGAATAACTTGTACTAACAAAATATCACTTTCAAAATTTGTTAGGATGAATGTCTTGGAAGAAGAAAATAAGGCAAAGACTTGTCAACTACCAAGCTGCTTAGGCAGCAGGAATAAAGTTGAGAGAACAAGTAACCAGAAACAGACAGTGAAAATGATCAGCTTCACTTTCCCCAAAGGCAACATATATCTGCATGATTCCTTTCTGCTTTCAAACTTAAATTATGATCAAATGTCACATTTCATAGGGCGCCTCTAGGTCCACTGGGCAGCTAAAAGCAAAGAGCGAACGCCACTTTGCATAGAGCACATGGGACTGGGCACCAAGCAGAGGGAATCTAGGAGCCTGTTACCTTTATCTCGTGGTACAGACTGTTAAAATTAGATCTAACTCTTTTGAGCATCTCCCATAATCACTCGGCACTCAGTTAATACCTCAATCCTGGAAGGAGAGCAAGGAGATAAGTATGAAAGAAAAGCATATTACCCAATTGCCTCTGTAGTCCTCAGGGAACTAGTAGACCGGGATCTCGGTTTCATAATAATGCTCATCGTGAAAAGAATGCCCCAAAGATTTTGAGTCATCGATTTCAGGGGGTCTCGCTACCAAGAAGGCTTTATACATTCCATTTCGACGACTGGGCTTGCTGAAGAAATCCAAGGGTCCTGAAGCCCACAGCTCCTGCTCCCAGACTGATTCATGAAGAGGAGAACCAAAGCATTGTAGCACCATTCATTCTTATATTCTCTCCCCCCGCCCCGCCCCCCCTCCAAAGTGACTCCCGTGCTAGGCTGTGCCCAAGTGACAGAGTTTCTTTTCACTCTTGTATGGCCTGGGGAGGAACTGAATTTTGAATCTATTCTTCATCTAGGTCACAAGGGGAGCCAAGATAGCTGAAAGAACCACTTGATCTTTCTCCCTCTCCCTCTTCCTTTCTCTCTCACTCTCAATTTTTCTCCCTCTCTCTTTTTGCAAGCTGCAAGCCTATAATAACAGGTTTCAAGGTTGCCAGCACTGCAGAAGCACCTTTGTACAGGAAGAAGGAATAAAAAGTCTGGAGGTAAAGTAACGCCAGCGAGCTGTTGGGGAAGTTTCACTTCAGTACTAGTCCACTCCCGAGGAGCAAAGAAAACAGCAGGGGGAATTAAACTGCAGACACTTGAGGCTTGCCAGCTGCTTTACCTGCTCCCCCCCCCCCCCCCCCCCAAAAAAAGTGTGTCCTTTTAACTCCCTGCTTAGACCCTGCCTCCCAGTCTTGGTAAATGGGAACTATCATTCAATCTCACCAGGCAGAAAGTATTCCTTAAGGGCTTTATGACGTCTGTAGGAAGGCAGTTCAAAACTGCCTGGAAGTGAGAGAGAGGAGGGGAGAAAACCCAGAGCTTGTCGATTGCTGAAATGATAGGAAGCTAAGAGACCGGCAGCAGCCAGAGAGTACAACAATAAACCAGGAACGTAGTTACCCAGACCTTTGGAAACACATAAAATCCTTTCCTTCACTGGGTGGGCACATTGTTTGTACTGGTTGGGAAAAGATTTGGTTTTTATAATAAACATTCCCTCTTGTGTGATTTATTTTAATTGACCTAAAGCACTGGCCATCCATTTCCCACCTTGGACCAAATTTTCTTTTCAGAAACTATGTTGGAACGGTCTTGGCAGGTTTCCAAGTTGAAAAGATTTAATGAAAAACGGCCCATTTTTGGCCATTTGTAGATGTGTGAACAGCCTCTTAAAGAACGGGTAAAGATTCAGGAGAATCTTTTTTGGCATTAATGCATTAGGCAGTGTTGGAATGTTTAAACTGAAAATCCAATGCATTAGTTAATGTTGGGCAAGTGGCTATAAGCCCTGGAACTGTGATCCTATCTTAATGTTTTCAAATCTCTATTTCTTTTGATTACAATATATGAACTTCCATAGAAGTTCCTTTCAGAGAGCACTCTGCATTTTATCATTTATTTTAAGAGTTCCTAGGTTAAAAAAAAAATCAGACTAGATACATAGGAAAACCCTTTTGTCCTGTAAAGGCTTTTCTCTCCTATCCTTGTGACAGGAATAACTTTTATTAGGGTTGGAAACAGACTCATGCTGGCCAAAAAGGTCCCACAGGACAAGGGCATCAGACCACCCTCTCAACTAGGGAACAAAAATTAGAAAGGATATGTTCCCCAGTAAAAGCCAACCCTAAAATTTTAACATATGGATGATCAAGCGAAACAAGGTTAAGCATTTTGATTTCTGAAATGACATTAGTGAGTATGGTGGTGCTTCAGTCTGACGTCAACTGGGTATTTATTTAGCATTTGCAGACAGGATGTTGGAGTGCAATTGTGACCCACCCAAACAACTTGGAAAACTAACGTACCAAGGCATTTTGCCAGGGGCTGAGGCTACTTATTACATCAAACTAAACCTCAACCTGGTGTCAGATCCCACCTTGATATACAATTTTCATTTAGACTTCTTTAGGTGACCCTAAGACCCTTGAAGACAGGTGGTAGTGAGCTTGAAACAATTAAATACTCTGCCTTTGTTTGGGTTGTACTTCTCTGATTCTTCCTTTAGGATTTTTGCTTTTTAATCCATATAAAATAGTCTATCAACTTTCTCCAGGGGTAAATGGCTCATTCTTTGCTCTATCACGTGCTTGCTACATTGCTGATACTAAAGAGTCAGGAGGACCTGATTTCAGATCCAGCCTCAGACACTTAATAATTGTATAACCCTAGGCAAGTCACTTAACAAATAGCAAATTTTCAGAAATTTCAAGAGAAAGTTTGGTGAGAGAATATGGCTAAGCCTTTTTCTTTTTGGTCTTGATTTGCCCCTAGCTCCAGAAAAAAAGAATCTTGGGTGGGGTGAGGGGAACTATGTAAGGCAAACAAATAATGAACACCTTTTATGGGTAAGAATCTCTTGTGAGTACAGTATCAGAAAAAAATGTTAGTAGTTAGAACACGGTATCTGGATAACATGATCTCACACCACCCTACTTACCCAACCTTCTCACCCCTCTCCAATATACTCTTCTGTTCTGGTCAGGCTAGTCTCTTCATTTTACTTTCTGCGAATACCGTCTTAAAACTTTTGCCACAGGACCTGTGCTCCTGTAACCTCTTCAGCTTAGAATGTTCTCTCCTATCTGCTTCATGGTTTAAACATTTAGTAAGATCCAAATCAATTTAGGTCTCCTCCAGAACTGTTACAATTTTGTGTGTTATTGTTTTTTCTTTCTCTAAGTCCTTTTATAGTCTTTGTTCTCCAGATCCCTGGGGGCAGGGAACATGTTTTACTTAGCTATGTATAAATAAAATTCCTACAGATAGCTCCATAGGCTCCTATTTGCAGATAACATGAGCTCCATAACACTATAATCCTTCTTCAATATGGTCCACAGTTATTTAAAAGAAATATTTTGTCATCCACAAAAGGAAAAGTAAATGGGTTAAGAATTCATAAGAATATGAAATGTGGGCCCAGATTATGACATGCAATAACAATGGATATTCCATTGAGTTGGTTCATTAGTTCAGAAATCTCGGACAGGTACAGTAGATAGACAGTGAGCTGACCCCAAAACTGAACAGGAAAGACTAGCATACACTGGAATGGGCAATTATTTTCCATGATCCTATGTGCTTGCTTCTATAGAAACCCACCTTTTCCCCCCATCTTTTAAAACCAATCTTCTCCTGGTGATACTATACAGTTTCAAATCATAAAACACTTTGATCTCCAAAGAATCAACATTGAAAGTGACCTAATAAGCAATGGAAAGCTATAGGTAGATAGAAGTAGGTTACAGTTTAGTACCATTAATGACTTGAGTAAAAGAAGGGGTACAAAAGACAGTGTTAAGGGCACAAACGGTAGGAAAAAAGAGTTAGGTCAGTTACATAGTATCAAAAGAGCTATAGGAAAGTTCCAGTGATTGGATGGTCCTATCTATGGAAGATTCCTGGAAGACCATGAGAAAGACTATTACAGGATGAGAAAGTGTAGTTTGTCTGTAATCCTTATTATTTAGGAGAGAATATCAACACCGATGAGGTTGCAAATTCACTGAGGCGTCATTTTCATAATGATGGACTGGTTGAATCCTAAGATCTTGTGTAATTTTTTTCTCAGCAAAGTGAGACATAATGCTGCCTTTATAGAGGAAGAAGGAAAAAATACTAATTCAGGGGGAAAAAAACAATATTAAAGACAAATAAAAAAAAATACAGAATGTAAGCTGCACTAAGATTGTTGGGACACACTGTACAAATCCAGCTCTCATGACTCTAAATGTGAGTGGATTAAACAATCCGATAAAATTAAAGAATAATAGATTGGATTAAAAAAAACCCTCCATAATTTGTTGCTTATAAAAGCACACCTAAAAAACAAAGACATATAAAAAATAAAAATGAGGGCCTAGGAAAAGAAAAAAATTACTATTCACCATGTGAATCCAAAAATCATGCAATCATGATTATCAGTCAGAACAAAAACAAATATTCACAATATAAAAAGAAATAAATGAGAAATTACATTATGCTAAAAGGAACCATAGACAACAAACCAATGTCAATGTTAAATTTATTGTTCCAAATTTCCTAGCGTCTAAACTTATAAAGAAAGAGTAACTGAAAAAGGCACAGAAGACTAAACAGTAATAAAACAATGGCAAGATATTTTTATTGTTCCTTTCTCAGTTTTGGATGCATCTAAAAGATACATAAAAGGGAAACAGGGAATTGAACACACTGCTGGAGAAACTAAAGCTATGAGACTTGCAGTGTCTTCTAAATGAGACTGCTAAAGAATATACATATTTATTAGCAACACAGAGAACTTTTACAAAAATTGAATATATATTAGGACACAGGAATCGTTCAAATAAATGTAAAAAAGCAGAAGCAGTCAGTGCAAAGTATGAGTTATGATCATAAAATTTACTAAGAGGCATTAGTTAAACAGAATGCATTACACACAACAAAAATAAGCATAGATGACAGGAATAAGCACAGTGGATAGAGTGCTGGGCCTAGAGTCAGGAGGACCTGATTTCAGATCCAGCCTCAGACACTTAATAATCGTATAACCCTAGGCAAGTCACTTAATTCTGTATGCCTTAGTTTCTTCATTTGTAAAATGAACTGGAGAAGGAAATGGCCAACCCCTCCAGTATTTCTGCCAAGAAAACCCCAAATGGTGTCACAAAGAGTCAGGCAGGACTGAAACAACAACAAACAATGCCTAGGATAATAGGTACTACATAAATGGTAGCTATTAATATTATTCTAAGAATGACCAATTCCACCATATTATTACTTAGATATCTTCATTATTTTCTTTGTATACTACCTGAGTAACCCTGAACAAGTTATTTGACATTTCTGTCTTTTAGTTTCTTTATCAGTAAAACAAAAGGGATGGGACTAGATGATGCCTGAGGTCCCTTTTAGCTCTTAACAGTCTATCATTCACGTGCACTGTTCCAAATCTGTCCTAAGGTCACCTTGTGAATTGCAGTAGAGAGCTGGCCATGTTACGTCTTGCAAAAATTCATCCTGACTGTACAATAGGATCATGTCCAAGAACTTTCTTATTCTTCAGGTCCCACCTGCATCAATAAATTCCCTAACAAAAGAGGTTACATTCTTATAACTTGGCAGCGATAGGCAGGTAGTGGAAGGTGTCATGAAGTAGGAAGCCTAGATTCAAATCTTGGCTCTCACATGCTACTTGGAGGCAAGTCACAGAGGGTTGTGACAACCATACTCTTTCAGCCAATATGGCAGCAAGACAATGCCTCTTAAAGTCTGCCTGGGGCTATGGAATCTGAAGGCAGTGTTAGGTGAGCAAGCTTACATAGCTCCTGATGTATTATAAAGCTGAGGCTCTCCAGACCTGAACAAATTACCATTATGGCAGAAGATTGTTGTCCAGCACTAGGGGATAGACTTTTAACTCATACAATAGAGTTCATAGGCACACCATTTCATCACTCCTCCAGGGGGCTGATGCAACAACAGGAATTCAAATAACACCTCCTCCCCGCAAAAAAGATTAAAACATTGGATTTTCACTGACATCTATGAGAAGTTTCCTTTTTTTTTTGGCTGCTTTATAAAGTATCACTAGCTAACAGATGATTTGTGATTCAGAATTAGTTAAAAAAATTGTTAGATGCAGATTTTATTATTTGTCTACAAATTATCTTCTCTGGCAAAAGGTTCTGAAGACAGCTTACCCAGAGCTCATATTTCTGCCTATGATCAGAAATGATAATGTGAAATGCTGTTTGGAAAGGAATTTTGGAACATTTTGCACAACAGCATATAATAAAACATATTAAAACAAGTGAAGGGCCATTTCAGGAATCCCAGTGGCACAGTGGTTCCAATGCCCTTTTCTTCATCTTCATCCTCCTTGACTTCTGCAGCTTGTGATGTTATTAAATACGTCCCTTCTGGATTTTCTCTCTTCCTTTGGCTTCTGTGATATTTCTCTTCCCTGCTTCTTTTCCTGCCTGTCAGACCCTATTTGGGGTTTTCTTGGCAGAGATACTAGAGTGCTTTGCCATTTTCTCCTCCAGTTTGTTTTACAGATGAGGAAACTGAGGAAAACAGGGTTAAGACTTGCCCAGGATCACACAGCTCTAAGTATCTGAGGCCAGATGTGAACTCAGGAAGATGAGTCTTCCTGATTCCTGACCCAGAGCTCTATCCACTGTGCCTCCTAGCTGTCCAAGAATTTTGATAGTCAAGAAAATATCTAGAATTCATCCCTCTGATTATTTGTTGATCTGCATTTTATTAGCAAAATTTAATTTGCCTGAATAATTTGTGTCTGTCTATTTGTACACAGACAGACACACACAGTTTATGAGAGGCCACATGGCACAGTAGATAACAAATTGGCTTCAAAACCATGAAGAGCCGGGATCCCCGCCTGCCTCCGACCCAGACTGGTTAGATGTTCCTGAGGAAGTCACTCAGTCTCTTAGTACCCTATTCAACTCTAAACTGCAGAGAAGGTGCCAAACCGTATTAAGGGGGAGACTTTCATCATCAACACAGTTGCCTCTATCAGTGAAATCACAGGTACAGTTGTTAATCCTCTTTGTATATTTTAAAGCTGTTACAGGAATTTTTAAAGGGATATTTAGTTTTAAGAGCCAGAAAGAAGTAACTGTTTTGCTTTTTTTTTTCTTTATTAGCTGAGTATGACAAGTGAGCTTGGAAAGGCCGTGCCAAAATATATTCCACTCTCAAGGCAGATGGTTATTACATACAACTGGGTAGAAATTTTTTTTTAAAGTTTCCCATTCAACACATGAAATTTGAACTTTCATTCAAATCCACCGTTCCCTATTCACAATGACTCAGATTCTCCTAGTGCCTAAGCTACTCCCTAGTTGAAAGAAAAATTTTCCTTTGAACACTGTCAGTTATTTCTTGTGTTGTGCTATGGAAGTATTTAATACATTGAAATGGCAGAGGCAGGAGATTTAATTTAGTGACTTAAAACTGTTCTCTCAGTTTTGGGAGGTGCAGAACTACCCACTAGATAATACCAAAGGTACTACAAGAAGCAAATGAACAGCCATGGTGGTGTGTTAGTCATGAAGGGAGCAAACTTGAATATTTTGAGAACAGTAGTGGACCATTTAGTACACTGTCTTGTACTAGGTGGATAAAGCATCAGGTCTGGAGTCAGAAAGACTCATCTTCCTGGGTTCAAATAAAGTCTATGATACTTACTAGCTGTGTGACCCTGGATGAGTCACCTAACCCTGTTTACCTCAGTTTCCTTATCCATAAAATGAGCTAGAGAGGGAAATGGCAAACCACTCCAGTATCTCTATGAAGAAAACCCCAAATGGGGTTATGGAGAGTTGGACACAATAAAAAAATGACTGAATACAACAACTTGCTAACACATTAAGCTATATCTTTACAGGTAGCCAAGGTCAAGTCAGGAACTGAATTAAATGCTTATTTACCTAGAACTATACAAAATGGGGATGAGGGGGGAAAGGGGGGGATGGGAGGTAGAACTAAAATCAACAGACTCCTCCTTTGGAGTGAGCTTAATCTAATTGGAGGAAATAACATGCATACTTGGAGATCCTGTCTCACATTAGCACATCAATGAATGTGTCTCAGGCAATCTTTAAGACAAAAACCTCAAAGCAGCTGCCTGGCCACCCTTCTCTATATGGGTTGTCTCTCCATTAGAATGTGAGCTTCTTAAGGGAAAAGACTTTCTTGCTTTTGAATTTATATCACTAGCATTTAGCACAGTGCCAGACATAATAGTGAAGGTTTATGTTCAATAATTCTTCATTCCTTCATTCACACATTCATTCATTCACTGGATGAGAATTTCTTCACTCTCAAGTTCCCTACACTAGTGAAATCATAACTCTGGACCAAAAAAAGAAAAGAAAAAGAAACCCAACCTCTGTGATCAGGTTGGTTTGAGTTCTTCCTTCACCGATGCAGCCAACAATCTTTTGGTCCATTTCAACGGGACAGGTAGGTGACCCAGTAGGTAGAAAGCCAAACTTGGAGTAAGGAAGGCATAAGCTCAAAACTGCCTCAGATACTTAGTTAGCTCTGCGACTTTGGGCAAATCGTTTGACTTCTCTCTGCCTGAGTTTCCTGGTCTGTAAAATGGGGATAGTAAGAACTGTGTGTGTGTGTGTGCGTGTGTGTGTGTATGTGTGTGTGAGTGCACTTTAATATATGTTAGAAACATTCCCATAGCTAGGTGGCACAGTGGATAGAGTTTTGAGCCTGAAATTAGGAACACCTGAGGTCAAATTCTACCTCAGATACTTACTAGTTGTGTGACCCTGGGCAAGTCACTTAACTGTTTGCTGCCATTTTCTCATCTGTAAAATTCACTGGAGAAGGAAATGGCAAACCACTCCAGTATCTCTGCCAAGAAAACCCCAACTGGGGTCACAGAGACAGACACGACTGAAATGTCTGAACAACACCATCAAAAGATAGCACTGCCATTATTCAAGCTGCCTGCTATCTATTGCTCTTGAACTGGAGCCTATGTGGCCTAGTCTATGCAATTAAAAACATCAGAATGAAAAAGCATCAGAGTCCTTCTTGTAGATAGGGACCATTTAAAATTTGGTTCTGTGCCCACAGAGCCTAGTGTCTTGCATACAGCAGGAGCTTAATAAATGTTTGTTGGATTAGACTGGAATAGATCTAATGCTTTGTAATGCTTTGGTGTTGAAAATAAAGATTTTGTAGTACTTGACCTAAGTGACTGTATAAATCAAAAGTTAAGATGGTTTAAAAACATACGATCATCAAATTATTTGTGTAGCACTGTTCTGAGAGGGCACAGACTTTAGGGATGGTCTTGGTATTGACCCAACCAGTCAGGTCCACTTCTGCTAATACAGGATATATAATGGGAAATAAAAAGAGGGTATTTTGTGAGGGATGATGGTTACTTATTTACTATATTAGGCCATTTTTGTGCCATCATTCACTTGTGCTAGGTACCTTTGGAAGTTGTAGCTTCCCCTTTAAGCCAGTGTGACATCGTGACAAGGGCACTAGACTTAATGCAGGGACATGAGTTCGAATCTCAGAACTAAGGTTAGGCATGTAGTCCCAGATGAGTCACTTAAACTCTTTGAGGTAACTTGTCTTTGAGTTCCCTTATCTGTAAAATGGGAATCATATAATTTGTGGTAACTATCACACAGTATTGTTATGAGGGAAGGTATTTTGTAAACCTTAAAGCACTATATAAATATAAAAGATTAAATGAAATTCTTGTCTTTATACTAAGTTAAAAAACTCTTCTGTCTGACATCTAAAGCCCACTGGGGTCTGGTTTTTACAGGACTTGACTAATTTCACATTACTCCTTTCCGAGTAATTTACATTTTAACCAAAGTACCATACTTGCTAGCCCCTGTACTTAATGTACCATTTGCTACCATTATGCTTTACAAAGTGAATTCTCCATGTCTAGAATCCACTCCATCCTCATCTCTGCCTCTTGAAAGTCTACATCACTTTAAGGATTAGCACAAAGGTCACCTCCTGGACAAGGCCTTTTCAGATCACTCAGTTGCTAGTGCCCATGGTAGGTACCTCCTACCCTGAAATTACTTCATATTTACTTTATATTTTGTATTTGCATTTTTGCATTTGTATTCATTGTTTAGACCTGTTCCTTGAACATAGTAGAGTCTTCATAAAAGCAGTGTTAGACAATTTATTCACTCTCAGGTAGATAAATATTGGAGTTAATTTCCTTTTCAGAGACAGAATGCTCAAGACAGAGAAATGTTAAGGTAATTTTCCTAAGGTAGGACAAGTCCCTGCAATGAACTTATAGGATATCTCCCTTGCCACTAGACTACCATACACAATAGACGAGGCCAGAGTTTGTATTAGAAGGAAAAAGGATTTAGGTTTTCTAAGGTCAAATGGAGTCTTTTGCTTTGTAAGCAGCACACAATTCAAATGATGCATACGTAGCTCAATGCTTTCCTTTGGGGGAAAAAAAAAGCTACCAGTATTGCAAGGAACATGGCTTTTTTGTTCAATGTAAAAATGATGGAATTATTCTGAATAAGTAAAAATGTGCAGGGTATTTGAGTACAGATATACCGCATACATTTTTCAAAAAGCCATGAATACATCAGAGTTTCTCCTAAAATTCAATGGAAACCCCTGGAAACAAAAACACAACATTTGCCCCAAGGGTGGCAGTATCTACTCCAAGGAGTCTGAGTCACTCATTTCCACCAAAGCTCATCATTAGTCTATTCCAGGGTGAGAAACTTATGAATATCACATATCTCCAACTATTTACAGAGAGAATATTTCTAAGAACATTTATCTTTGAGAGGTGGAGCCAAGACGGTGGAGTACAGGCAGCAACCCAGCTGAACTTTTACAATACTCCCCTCTAAGCAACTTTAAAACAACTGCTCAAATCAAATTTTGGATTGGCAGAGTCGACAAAAGGTCAGAGTGAGACATTTTTTCCAGCCTAACACGACTTAGGAGATCAACGGGAGAAGTCTGTGACGCCGGCATGGGGGATGGCCCAGAGTGCATCAGCAGCATAGGACAAAAGCAGTGGCAACAGTGGCAGCAGCAGCAGTTTTGGATGTCTCAGCCCAAATACTGTAAGGGGTTGGACAACTGTTCAGAAAGAGATTACAGATTCCTTTTGCAGGCATAGTTGATGCTGATCGGCAACTCTACTGCCAATACACAGTTGCGGGTTACAGTGCCAGAGTGGAGAGGAGGGCCTGTGGTTGGTCACAAGAGTGCAGAGACTCTGGCCTCAATTCCGAGGCAGAAAGGCATGCTAGCACTTGTGGCTGGAGAAGAGCAAAGACCTGGTCACAGTTCTAGGGCCGAGAGAAATGCTAGAGCTTGCAGCTGCAGGGAAGCAGGGGCCCTTCCTGGGTGAAGACCAGTCCAACCATTCTGGAAAACAATTTGGAACTATGCCCAAAGGGCATGGTCTCTGACCCAACAATATCACTACTATGTCTGTATCCCAAAGAGATAAAAAGAAAAGGACATATATGCACAAAAAGATGTATAGTAGCTCTTTATGTGGTGGCAAAGAATTAGAAATTGAGGTGTTCTCATCAATTGGGGAATGGCTGAACAACTGGTGGTATATGATTGTGATGGTGCACTACTGTGCTATAAAATATGACCAGGTCGGGGCAGGTTCAGGAAGAACATGGGAAGACCTATATGCTGAAGCAAATTGAAGTGAAAAGAACCAGGGGATCACTGCACACACTAGTAGCAGTGTTGTAATGATGATCAACTGTGAAACACTTGACTATTATGATCAAAGACTCATGATGAAAAAAAATGCTATCCATCTTCAGAGAGGGAACTGTTTGAATTCTGAGTGCAAACTGAAGTATCATTTTTTTTCACTATCTTTAATTTTTTTTTTGCTTTTTTATGATATAGCTAATATGGAAATGTCATATAATTTCACACACATAATTGATATTTTGCTTGCCTTCTCAGTGGTTGGGGAGGGCTGGAAAGGAGAGATCTTGGAACTCAATTTAAAAAGAAAAGAATGTTAAAAATAAATAAATAATGTTTTTAAAAGACAATGGTTATCTTTAACAGCACAACAGAGCTATCTTCCTTTAACAAGACCACAAGGAGAATGAGTAGAGATCAGCCTGATAAACCTAGTTAGCACTACCCCTCAGTCACGTAGAGGAACTGGATGGCCTTCACACTAGTCTCAGTGTGACGGTCAGAAAAGAGGGTGTCACTAAGACCCTTGCTTTATAAATCAGGCTAAGAAACCTCAGAATAATGTGAAGAAATAAAAAAGAAAGTAAAGGAAACTTTTAGAGATGAGAACACAGCATGATATCTTCCTTGCTCAAACATCAGTTATTGTGAAATAAAAAAGACAATCCTAGTCGCATATTTGAGACTATTTATGACCATAGGGAAAAATTGATATTTATTTAAAATTTTACAATAAAAATTTGGATAACATAGAAAAATGAAAGGTATGACTATTTGTCATCAAAGAGATCATTTTGCATTTTGTGAGCCTTGTCTTAACAATTTCTCTCCAAAATAGAGCACTACACAGTGGAAAGGGAGCTGGGAAACTGTAACATATTCTTCAACCATTACAAGAACACCGATGTATCAGGCAGCTTCATCATTCACTATCCCTCACCCTGTGACTGTCCCCCAATCCCCCCTACCAGTCATATATGTCAATTTCTGATGACATCTTTTATGTCATTCCTCCTGTAAAATTCCTCATTTGTAAATATATTGTCTGTCCGTTGTATGTGGAACTAATTTGGAACCAGTCCTTTATTCCCTTCAATTCATTGGCAAGGATGAAAGAATGCCCATTGATACGGGTTCTAGAATAGATTTTTTTTTTAACGATGTATAAAACAACCAGTATTTATTAACCAACTGAATATACCACGTACCCTTCCACTCTCACCCTCCAAGCTTGGGATAGTTTAACCTCTCAGTTCTCAAGAGAAGTTTCAAAGACTATCAAGTTCAGACTCAGGCAGTTATCAAGCTAGGCAGTTTTTTGTTTGTTTTTGCCAGGAGCTACCCACACCTTTGAAATGACATATCCTGATAAATCAAAAAAGAAAAATAAACAAACCAACCAGAAATGGAAAGGATATAAGATTTAATCTTTGCTCTAAAGAGAATTGCAATCTAGTTAGGAAGATATGACATATACCCATGAAAAGTTAACTGATAATACATGACAACATTGATACATAAGTGGCAAATGATGCAGGCAACTGTTATAGTAGGGTAGAAGACAGAGACATATCATTGTGGGATATATGCTGGGCAAGGAAAGTTTCACAAAGCCTGTAAGAGGGGGCTTGAAAGTAGGACTTAAAGGCAGAAAGAAGGGGAGGAGGTCTTCAAGGAATCATTGAATTATGGATAGAGAGCTAAAAGGATTCTCAAAAGCCATGTATACCAAAATCCTCACATTTTACAAATGGGGAAACTGAGGTCCAAAGAGGTTAAGTATCACATTGGTAATAGGTGGCATGGGCTGAATCTCAGGGAAGAATAGTATAAGGAAAGATGGGTTTCTGGGAATGTTCAAAGCATAGTAATACTTGGAGAGGTATATACAGTTTAATCATTTCCCCTATTCACATCAGTACCAAAAGTTTTTAATGAGATTTAAATGTCATGCTAATCCAGGCTCAACATTTTAAAAGGAAAATGCAATTAGCTAGAGGACAATTATCCTATTGTGATATGACCATCACATTTACATCCCTACTGTGTTGTAGCCATAAGTTAGACTATTACTTCACCACTTCAGACTTAGAAATGTTAATTGACAATGACATTTAAGAGACATTTCTTACAGAATTCAAAAGACATTAGTCATTTTGTTTTGAAAGTTTGAAATAGGGTAAAGGCCTTTTTTAAAAAGTACAGAGTAATTAATCAGCATGCAAAAATGCTTTTTGTCTCCCACTCCAAAAGCTTCTACCTATAAGACTGCTGAAATAAATATTTAAATACATATTTGGAGCCACATTCGCTATATTTCAAGTCATCTCATCTGTGAATCAAATACATTCTCAGTACGAAAGAACAATATCACCATATTCCATTGGTTTGACCGATATGACCATAATTCAAGCAAAGTATTTTTCTTTCCTTATGAAAAATATGCAGGTGTCTAACTTAAAATATAGATGTAATAGTAATAGTAGCAAAAATACCCCCCCCAAAAAAACAAATGGGGAACCTTTTGTAATGTAACTATTCTTGGTTCATAAAACAACTTTTTATCAATCATGAGATTAATGTGGGAGAATATACGGGAAAAGAGAAAAGAGACTGTAATACTTTTATTATGTTCCTCCAGCTTTCAAATCTTTCCTTCAATTCTTCAGAATGCAGAAAAAATGGATTCTGTTGTGCTGGTAAATGTAGAAGAAAAGTTCAATAAAATTACACATTGCCCACCTGGTACTATTGAGCCAACAAGAAAACTACAAACTTGGGTGGCAAGGATTCTCCATCTATCAGAACAAAGTACTTGCTGAACTAATGTAAATGCAGAGCTACTATAAGAATTGACTTTTACATAGGTCACAGCCCTCCTGTAACAAGATTTGCACACGTTAAGTGAAATAACTTGAAGACTGCTGAGATTTACAAGACAAAGAAAAAGAGCCTCAACTGATTCCAATTGTCCATAATCAAGTCTTTTTAAACTTGTCCCCTTTAGTCCTTTCTAATTTTCTTGGATATTTATGAAAGGAGGTGCTCATAGAGGGGTATAATGAGACCTCCCTCATCCTTGACAATATCACAGTTAACAAGTGAAAGTTCATTGACTCCTTGAATGGGAGGGGACAACATCTCCTTTCGGTTTAGTTCCAGCAACCAGTGTCTAGGTGGTTGACTAAGGGGCTGACTTTGTATTATGAGATGGGTAGGTCCCCTCTGATTCAAAATCATCATCTCCAAAGAATCATGTGAACAGGGTTGAGGATGTAGGTTCCTGATCCTGAAAATCCTTAATAAAAACAAACACCTTAGCCTACAGACTGCAGAATATAGAAAGCAAATTATTGCCTTGGCTAATGAACTAAAGAAAAGCCTTGAATCCTAGCAAAAATCCTCATGTGACTTATGACTAGAAGCAGGCAATGAAGCTTCAAATGGATCTTGGATGCGTACATGCATACAAGAACTCTCCTCCTTTCCCTTCCCCCCAGTTCCCTTCTAGTCAATGAAATAAACTACACCATTTGGGCCATAGTCTGCCCTAGTTCTTGGTCTTGGTTTTCTCTTTCAGATGACAGACATATGGGGAACATAGCATTTGCTCAACTTCTCCAAGGGCAAAGATGGATAGAAAGTTACTATTCTAGAAAACAGTATCAAGTAGTTTTTGCAGTTTGAGGACCTGGGTTCAAGTTTTATCTCTGCCACCTGTATGACCTTAGGCAAGTAGTTTAATGTCCCTGGATCTTGAGTTCCTCATCTGTAGAATGACTGGGCTGAATTGGGTGATATTTAAAGTCCCTTCCAAGTCCAAAGCTATGATCCTTTCATTCCTCCTCTTTTGTGCTCACTGCCAGGAGCTGGGAGGTCTATAACACTTCATGAATCTAGGACAGGCATCATTTTTGCTAATCCATTGTGATCCTCTATTTTTAAAATAATTTTTATTGATATCATTTGTTTTTATAGCACTTAAATTTTGAGGAATAAATTATCTCTTATATTTCAAGGATTGTTGTTTATTCTATTTTTAGCTCATTGGAATAATTTTTTTATTTGTGTATTTGTAATGAACCAGTAATTTCTTCTGGCTTTCTTTGTGCTTTGTGAGTTTCAATTATTGAGCTAATAATTTCCCTGTCCATGTGCTTCATGATGCCCATTAAATCTCAATTTCTCTGCTCTTCTTTTTTTCTCAATGTCCAGATCCTAAGAGTACTAGGCCCTAAAGACTTAGGGTGTCATCAAGTTCAGTAAAATTGCTAGTGGAGGGGAGAAATGCCTCTTCTTGTCTTAGGATATTCAATAACAGGTGGTGGGATAATGGAACAGGGAGAGAAGACTGATTTTGTTGGGCTCTGACTACAGTTTTGATGAGTAGCTATGCCTTTTATAGTGAGGGGATCAGAAAAGGACTACTAAGAGTGAAGGCATTCTTTAGTGTATGTGTGTGTGTAATATAGCATGTATTTAGTGTGTGTATGTGTAATATATATGACATATAATATACGGCACACAAACACATATGTACACACATATACATAGAAATATACAGACATATACACATACAGACAGAAATATATACATATATACACATACATATACATATACACAATATGCATACATAAAACTACACATATATACATATGCACATATAATAAAACATAGAACTGAAGAGGTTTTTTGATCATTCAATGTGTGCCTAATTTTCAAAGAACTGATACGATGAAAGGTATTGTATTTGGAATCTAAATGCCTGTGTTCCAGTCTTACTTCAAACAACTTCTACCTGTGTGAGCAAAGGAAAGGAAGGTGTTTAATCTTTGTGAGCCTCAAATTCTTGACTAGTAAATGAAGCACCTGACATTGAAATTGAGAAGCCACATCTCATTGTGGATAGATAGAGCACTGCTTTAGTTGACCTTTTCCTAGGTTTTTGTTATTGTTGTTTTTGTAGTTTAACTTTCTCGGTGATCTTGTAGACGTGGGCAGTCTGACATATGAAGCATTGAAATGGGCCTTACATACCTCTGAATTTTTTAGTCCTAGAGAGAGGCTGAAATTTGCATTTAAGAATAAAAAAAACAGTACCCTCCTCCCTCCTCTCCCCATTCCAGACTCATCTGGCCTTTTCTAAAAGCAGCGATGAATGATACTTGCTGTGGTTTTCTCTTTTCAATTTTTATATTAAATTTTCTCTCATTTAAGATAATAACTTTGAAGGAATGGTTGACAGTGGAATTCTGAGTCTGTGGATTTTATCACCAATACCCAGCTGCTTTCTCACTCCGGGACCTCAGTGCCAAGGCCCTTCTAACCCAACCATCCCTTCCTGCTTTTGCTGATTTTTTTTCCCCTAGGGCCTATACGGTTCTGGAGGAGAAAGTGAGGCTGGTGACTTTGCACAGCCCTCCCTCACTTAAATCTAATTCACTTGCATGACATGGCATCACCTCCTTGATGTCAAGGTCGTCTTTGAGAACAAAGGACAAACAACAACCACAACAATCTTCTCCAGGGCCTCTTTACTGGGGGAGGCCCCATTTCCCTTCCAACTCTGCTATTTGTTTTCAGACTTTGATACCTCCTTAACACACTTTTACCTTTTGGCTCACTGTTGTGTTTTGACTTCCCTCATCAGAATGTAAGCTCGTGTGGGCAAAGTCCACCTTTCTTTTTGCTTATATTTGTATCCCCATTACTTAGCATAGTGCTGAGCACATAGTAAGCATTTAGTAAATGCTGGTGATCTGCCGGCTAGTTGGAAGGGTTCTTGAGTTGTAAAATAATTAGCTGTGGGAATAGCCACCTTTTTTACTACAACAATCATCAGGGAGTGACTGCTTTTGTTTTGGAAGTAGGAGAAAATTCCCTTCCCTGAGAACTCTGAAAGACCTTAGCTTTAAAAGGCCAAGCTTTCCCATGGCATTCTGGGCCATCTCCAGTTGTCTTGATCTGTATCTGGCCACTGGATGCAGATGGCTCTGGAGAAGAAAGTGAGGCTGGTGACTTTGCACGGCCTTCCCTCACTCAAATCTAATTCAATTGCAAGTCATGTCATCAACTTGCAGATAGAATGGTCCTCTTCAAGAATGAAATACAAACCACACAACCACAATGTTTAAGATATAGGCTAGTTTTATCTTAACTTTCAAAACTAAATAATATAATACTGACTATAGTACCTTTGGATGTAATTTCACTTTTGGTTAAAAGTGCCATTTTCTAAGGAAAAGAACTTATTTATGCAAAAATATTTATAGCAGTCCTTTTTGTGGGAGCAAAGAATGGGAAACTAAGAGGATGCCAATCAATTGGAGAATGGCTGAACAAGTTATGATACATAAATATGACAGAATATTATTGCGCTGTAAGAAATGACAAAAGGAATGATTTCAGAAAAGCCTGGGAAGACTTATGTGAACTGATGCAAAGTGCAGAGAGCAGAACCAAAAGAACATCCTACGCAATGAAAGCAATGGTATAAAGGTAAACAATTCTGATTTAGCTACTCTGATTTAAAATGATCCAAGACAATTCCAAAGGACTCATTATGAAAAATTCCATCTACTCCAGAGAGAGATTTCTCTGCTTTCTGTTAGATTAATCTAAATCCAGAGTTTAAGAAATCAGAGTAATTACTCCTTTGCTTGCAGAACCTGCTGCTATGTATTATTCTACTGTGACAATGAAATTCCTGTACATGCTGTTTTATTGCATTACTTTAGTCAGGAACAACCTTGTATCAGAATAAAGGATTTTACATCTCTGAGAGTCAGTTTTCTCTCTATAAAATGAGAAAGTAGTCCCTCTATTATTCACCTCACAAGGTTGTTGTGGGGATCAATTAATATGCTTCATGTAAAGTTTTCTGCAAATTTCAAAATGCTATGTAAATGTTGGTGATTATTGAGTGATAGAATTTGAATTCCCTCAATTCACAGTGTTGAGAAAAAAAACTAGTTTTCAAACCATAAAGCATTACATATGAACTACTGTTATTACATAGTAATATGGATAGAAAATTCATTCAAATTATATGTTGCAACATTTTCAAGCCTATTGACTGAATGAAATGGGGAAAAATATTTGGAATCAGATGAAACAATCAAGTTTATGAAATTCAGAGAATGATATTCATTTTATTTATTTTTTATAACTTCTAGAATTTTTAATTTAAAAAATCTTTGAAGGGATCAGCTCAGGTAATTTTTCAATATTTAATGTTTTTCTTTAAGTTGATTTCATTCATTAAGCAGTTGCTGATGATGTTCTTGGTAGTATGAATACTGGTGTCTCAGTGAGGGAGAGGATAAAAATATGGGGTTAACAACTCAGATATAGGACATGGCAAGAAAATTCCAGTATGCCTGGAATGATTTATTCTTACTCCTGGTTTGCACATATAGCCATCTTTAGCTCTGATATTAGGCTATCATGTTTTCAAGTCAACATAAGCAGACAAGAAGGAGAGGATACGTTAACATGTTATGGTCTGCTGGGTTGGCAGCAAGGAAGACATCTTGCCATTTTATGCCACTTACATCAAAGATAGCTCCACGTGATGATCTCTGTCATGGAATTAGTGTATGTTATATCTCTGTATGGAGGAAGGAGGAGTCAAGAAAATTAATTGTTGTTGATGACTCTCAAATTCGTCCTGGTAACTAGACTGAGGGTAAACAGATGTCTGACCAGCTGCAAGGTACATGTTGGCTTTAGTTGAGTTAAGCTGATGGTATCCCTGCATATGGGCAAGGCTGAGATCTGACACTGCTAGAACAAAGGCTACTTTCCTCTAGGAAGCAATCTCAGATTTCAGGTTTGTTTGTTTTGTTTTGTTTTGTTTTTCTCAACATGCTGTGAGTATCCTTTTGACTATAAATTATTTCTGAGCTGTCTCCAAAACAGTGGACACTTAATAAAAGCTCTTGGCTAAACATCAAACAAATACCATCACCCTTAGCTGAGGGCCATGGAATTAGAGCAGAATTAGAGGTAGAATCTGAACTCAGATCCTCTGATTAGGAGCCCCATGGTCTTTCCAACGTACCACATGGCCTAGGGAGCTGTGTGAAGCACATAGAAGTAAATTGCTGTGGTTAACATAGCTAATAGGTGTCACAGGCACAATGTGAAATCATATTATTCCGACTAGAAACCCAAGACCCTATGTCTCATGCCAAGCTGACTCTATGTCATTAGAATAATCGGTATTTATTGAATAAAAGGTATTTCTTAATTTAAAGTACTTTTGCAATCTGCATCTTAATACCAAGGAGTAGATTAGGTCTTGGGAGAATTTCATTCACAAGTCACAATTAACTATAACATATAGAGTGTATGGATGCCAGGGAGGTAAAGTAGATCATCCCCTATGAACAAGCAGGCATGAAGCACATTGCTTGTAGGAAGCAGGATACTATAAAAATATTTTTTTTTTGCTTGCTTGATTTTCCAGTTACTTCCCTTGAGGTTTTGCAGCTGGACATTTTCAAAGCTGAGAGCAAAGACTGGCTCGTAAACTAGTCGTTATAATTTCAGAGATTCTCTTCTCCAGTGTTATGACATTTGATTCAATTATTCCTCAAACCAAAGTTATGCTTAATCTGAACATTTGGGAGCCTGGAATGTCTCTTCTTAACCCCTAAGAAAGCAGAAAGGTCAAAGAAGTTAGAAGAATTTTTGGTTGACATTTGAGCTAACTGTGCTTTAGAAAGGGAAGGGAAGGGAAGGGAAAAGGAATGAGGACCTTAAAAGAGCTTGCTATATGCCATACACTGTGCTAAGCACTTTTACAGATATTATCTCATTTGATCTTTACAACGATTCTGTAAGATAGTGCTAATGTTATCACCATTTTACAGTTGAGGAAACCGAGGCACATGGAGGTTACATGACTGGCTCAGAGTCACATAGCTAGGAAGTATCTGAGGCTAGATTTGAACTCAGCTCTAAGTTCAGCACTCCAGTTACATCAAGTAACTGTTTTTGGAAAATCTCCATAATGGAGTGATTGATGTTGGATAAGTAGTAAGAAAGAAAGAAAGAAAGAAAGAAAGAAAGAAAGAAAGAAAGAAAGAAAGAAAGAAAGAAAGAAAGAAAGACGTATGCCAAAGTCAAACTGGCAAACTTTTTGTATGCCTAGATGGACAACAACCACTTTCATTTCCAACCTGGGTTTAGGCACACAAGGGGCGATCCCTACATATTACTTGACTTAACAGCAAAACCAGATCTACCCAATGAAATCAGCCTGTTTGACCCTGCAGAATGCAAATTTCTAGCCAAGACATTTAATTAGTTAGAACAATCACTAAATCTTCCTGATGAGTGAGTGTAAGAGTTGGTCTTACTTAAACAAGAGATGTCCTCAGGCCTCAGGCTATCATTAGTGGCATCAGATCCAAAGGTGAAAGCCAAAAAGTCCTGAGCCGGATGGATCTTCACAAGTATGGGGACCTTTAGAGCCACTCAAGTTTGCTCTACAGGGGGATTCCTCTTAGGGAGCAACAAAAACATGACATAGCTTGGGTGAGCTTCCTGCTTTAAGCAGTGCCTCTCTGGGGCTGCTGGACACTTCAGGCTTTGACAGCCGTTTAATAAGTTTCTAGATAACAAGGAAACAGGAAGAGCATTGGTATGGATCCCAGTTCTGGCACTTGCCAGAAATCACTGAGGCAAATCATTTAACCTGTCCGCCTCTGCTTCCTCATCTGTGAAAATAAAGGGGTTGAACCAGGTGATCCTGAAGCGCCAGCTCTAATGACTATGAAATGGAAAGGAGAATGGATAGAGTATTGGGAGTCAGGAAGATTTGGGTTCAAATCCACCCTCAAACACTTAGTAACTTTGTGACCCTGGGCAGGTCACTTAACGTATCACCCTTTTTCCTCATCTACAAAACGTGGATACTAATAGCATCTACCTCACAGGGTTTTGGAGAGGATCAAATGACACATTCCATGGAAAGCTCTGTAAATCTTGTAAAGCACTATAAAATGTGGTTATTGTTACATTTCTAATGCAGAGAAGCCTTTTATTAAAGTGACAGTGTAGGAAAAGCTGTCAATCTGAAACACAAGGAAAGAAACGGAATCCTGGAAGAATAGATGTAAAAATCAAGACTGATCACTCTTGACCTTGGCTCTTGGATCTCATCAAGTTAACTGACTGCTTTGGTGGAAACGGTCCATATTGACAGTCTCCTTCTTTCTCTTTTCATTGCTCTTTTCCAGTCCTCGAAATTTCCAAGGCTGATTACAAAATTCTCAGATGGCCATAAACTACTTCAGATCAATACATATAAGTTTTCCAATCTGCAAGTCCCTAAAATCAAGTAGTAGCCAAAACCCACTACAAATGGTCACACAACAGGCATATTCCAGTGGAAAGCAAAAGTGGTCAATAAGATAGTGTGAGGGACCCCAATAGGTAAGAGATGGTGACCCCATTAACCACAGTCCTAAGTTAACACCATGGATCTTTGGGCAGGAGCAAGGGCATGATTAGCTGATTCCTAGCTGCAATTAAGCAATCTAGTCAGAAGTAAAAAAAGTCAAAAACTCAAACCCATGTGGGGAAAAAAAAAATCGTTCTCTCATTTTTTTCATCACCTCTTACAAAAAAAAAAAAGCAATAGAGAGACGGGAAAAATCCTCTTTGGTCAAGATCATAGAAACATTTATCTCATCTAGCCAGATCATAAATTTAGAAGGTTATTGCAAGTCCTGGTCCTTGTATAGTAGAAATATACCAAGAAAGTAAAATTTCTCTCTTTGCTGCTAATATTATAGTAGCTTATAGAAGTCTGTATTTATCGACAATTTTGTTATAGCTGAACTTGTATAATGTCATCAAAGACAGCATTATTAGAACAGGAGGGAAAAAAAAAACAGCCTTCCTACTTTCCTTCTTTCCTGCCTGCCTTCTATCCTATCTCTCTTTCTCTCCCTGTTTATTTTCCTTCTCTCCCCTTTCCCCCTTCTCTTCTCTTTTTTTCCCTTCCCCATCTCCTTTCCCCCTACTTCTCTTCCCCTCACTCTTTTTATTCCCCCAAAGGAAAGTAAACCCAATCAAAAAGGGGTGGGGTTGAAAACTATGCACACATGAATTTTGATTTGGCTCTAGACTCAGGCTCTCCAGGACTGTTATTATAATTTTAAAGCGAATGGAACCTATCATGCATGCAAGACTTATCTCTGACCTTTAATGGTAATTTTACAGATTGAAAAACCACCAGAATCCTCAGTTGTGGAAAGGAAAAAGACATTTGCTCACAGACTGTCGCTCTGCCTTGGCGGGTGGTAATTTTCCATAGATGAGAGGAAAAAAATCATGGAAATTGCACAGTTATGGTTGGCTCTGGATTGAACCTATATAAACCTACTGCCAAAACTTTATATTTATCCTTTTGTGTGGATAGGATATCAACCTAGCACATTTAAAGAAGATGTGACTAATTTTCTGCAAGGTGGCCTGTGATCCCTAAACTGACATAGTCTGGCTTTCCAGAGATTACTTCATGCCATCCTGGATGCATTTGTAATGGTATAATCAGGAAACCTCCTTCACCCTAGCCAAAGTACATGGTAGTGTGTGTGTGTGTGTGTGTGTGTGTGTGTTATGTTTAGCTCTATTATACATTTAAATGAGAATAATGTCAAATTTCTGTTGGGAAAAATTGCAAAAGCATTTGATCTAAAATGATGCCCAACAATTACTGGTGGTGGAAGCCATAAATATGAGCTCCCTGACATCCCCTTCTAGTCAAGGAGGGTCCTAACAACGTGCTTTTCCAGCCTCTAGTTGGGGGTGGGTGGTTTGGGGACTGAGGTTTTCCATCCCTGATTGGGGTGGAGTACCTTTCAAGCTATCAGCTACTTCCAATAGGGCTTAAAAAAAAAAGTGAAACAACATCACTTTGAAAGTAACCTAGCAAAACTTTTGCCAGGGGACATAAAGGAGCAAACAAATCCACACCCATAAATACCAGGTGAGTGTGTGTGTGTACCTGGCAGCTTTTTCTCTGTCCCACCCCCAACTATCAATCTCCCCTCCAGGTCTCTGTGCCTGCTATTTTTGAATGCTATTCTACTCTATAGTAGCACAAGTCCTAGCTGAAAGGCACGTTTGTGTGTGAGCTGGGCTGGAGGCAGGTAATAGGATGAAAATGAAGCCCTCTGGATTTTATGTAGGCTGGCCCATTCTTTATAAGGGGAGAAACTGGCTGACATTTTCATTTAAGTGGATTTAAATTAAAAGCATGGAGCACATAGCTGGCACAGTGGATAGAACATTAGGCTTGGAATCTGGAAGGCTCATCTTCCTGAATTTAAATCTGGCCTCAGACAGTTTACTAGCTGTATGACCCTGGGCAAGTTGCTTAACCCTGTTTGCCTCAGTTTCCTCATCTGTTAAAAGAGCTGGAGAAGGAAATGGCAAATCACTCCAGCATCTTTGCCAAGAAAATCCCAAATAAGGTCAGGGAGAGTTGGATATGACTGAAATGACTCAACAACAGCAACAACTTATAAGTACTTATTTGGAATTATAAGAAGGAGTAATAATAATTGTAACTGAAATATATTCTTTACTCACTTGATAATTCACATTTATAAAACTCTCTTAGACTTAGCATTTAACTTACAACAACCCCGTGGAGTGTGAGGTACAAGTATTATTGTACATACGTATTGATTGTACATTGTAAATATGACCACACATTGTACCGTACCCATTTTAAACCCGAGAAAAACAGGGCATAGAAGGTGACTGGCCTAGGGCCACACAGTGTCTAAGCTTCTCAGATATAAATGAACACACAACAAGCATTTATTAAGCACTGACTTTTTGTACAAAACACTACGGTAATGTATAATTGATACTGAATGAAAAAAATTTTAAGAAAAGGAGAATCCTGAATCACTTCTCTAAGATTAACAAAAAAAAGAAATGCTTCTTAGTAGAAAAGCTCTAGGGATGGCCAGTTGTAGATATAAATCTTGAAGGAAGCCTGTGTAGGGATCTAATTAAAAGATAATTTCAGAATTTACTATCAGTGATTACTATTCAACATCTGAAATCTTTGGAATGTGATCCCATTTGCCAGAACCAGAAGAAAGGATAATGATGAAGAAAATGAAGCTTTTATTTTCATGATGGAAAAATCTAATGAAAATGTGGAAAGAAATTCTTAAAAATGCTTAAAGGTCAATTATTAAAAAAAAACAACTAGGAGATTTTACAGTACCAGGAAAATAATAAGCATCAAATAACTACTTACTCCTTTATTGATCTGTTGATCTCATAACAAAACTATTTTATATCAATTAATAAAAATAAATTCATTGAGAATTTTTATCAACTAAATAAGTAGAAGAAATGACTGAAGTCATAATTGAGGGATTTGATCATATACAAGAGTTGTTTTATTTTTGCTTTTGTGACATATGATTATGTCTGCACCTAGAGATACACAAATGCACATATATCTACATGTATCTATATATCTGTGTCTAGTAGGTATAATATGATATGACATATGATATAAAATAACATGACATCCCTTTCACGTGTTCCTATCTCTCCGCTCACATAGCCACTAGGCCTTCATCACCTCTCACTTCAATTACTACAATAACCTTCTAACTGGTATCTTTGCTTTCATCTCTCCTCTTTCCATGTCATCTTCCACTCAGTTGGCAAAGTAACTTCCCTAGAGTGGGTCTGGTCACATGACCACAGTCTCCAACTCAATAAACTCCAGTGGCTCTTTTTCTTTTTTTTACCTCTAGGATCAAATATAAAGAAAGACCTTTGTTTTGTATTAAAAGTTCTTTATAACCTGGCTGCTTCCTACCTCTCTAACCTTCTTATATTTTTCTTCCTTTCATGAACTCTACAATCCAGAAACATGGGCTTCCTTGCACTTCCACGCCATCCTCTCCACATGACTCTCCATCTCCCATCTTGATGCCTTTGTAAGGCTGTTTCACTTATCCAGAATGTGTAACCTCTTAGTCTCTGCCTCTGAATTTCCCTGGCTTTAAGACTCCCCTCCAAGGTCACTTCCTCCACAAAGCTCTTCCAGGTCCTCCCAAGGCTCTCCTGGATGGCAGCATAAACCCCTCTAAGGGTACCTTCTATTTACTCTGTATTTATCCTCCATCGTCTGATTTATATATATTGTCTCTACCATTAGAATGTTAGTTCCTTAAGATCAGGGAATATTTTTTTTTTCCTTTTGTCCCCAGAGCTTAACACAGTACCTGGTGTATAGCAAATCCATAATAAATGTGAGATACATACACATATTAAATTAATCAAAGGAGTGAGACATCTGCTTTATGTCCTCTTCCATAGTCTTTTTGGTTTTCTTCTATGAGCTACAGAATGGATTCTCAGAAATGGCCAGCATCTTGATATATTTTGCTTGTTTATACCTATTTGCTAAAAGACATGGTTTTAATTTGGAAGGGTGGTACTAGTGGGTTAGAGGGTAATACTGGATATATAAGAAAGAGCATCTGTATTAAACTTTTAAAGATCACCATGGACACTGCATAAAATCACAACTTTTTGCCTCTGTGCCTTTTTTCTGGTTTTCTTCCATGTGTGGAATGCCTTCCTTCCTCACCTTGGCTTCTAGCTTCCTCTAAGACTCAGCTCAAATCCTACCTGCTTTAGGAAGCCCAAGGCCCTCTAGGGATAATGTCAGATTATCTTCATCTAACCTGTATATACGGCAACTAGGTGGCTCAGTGGATAGAGTGCCAAGTATCTAAATTCTTTCAAAGCTGTTCTCTCTATAATGTTGTCAATGTATAAATTGTTCCCCAAGTTCTGCTTATGTTGCTTTGCATCAGTTCATAAAGGTCTTTCTTGTTTCCTCTGCAGAAAATAAAAAACATTGCCATTTAAAATGATAAATACCAGGGAATTTAGAGATCAACAATTAGTAATTTTCAGTAAAAGACTCAGAGGTAGCTAGGTACTACAGTGAATAGTGTGCTGGGCCTGGAGTCAGGAAGACTCCTCTTCCTAAGTTCAAATGTGTCTTCAGACACTTACTAGCTGTGTGACCTTGGACAAGTCACTTAACCCTGTTTGCCTCAGTTTCATCATCTGTAAAATGACCTGGAGAAGGAAATGGCAAACCACTCCTGTATTTTTGCCAAGAAAACCCCAAATTAGGTTACAAAGAGTCAGACACGACTGAACAACTCTCTCTATATATATCTTTTATGCTCTTAGTGACATAAATGTCTTCTTCTCCATTTGAATATGAGTTCTTTGGGGGTAGGAGCTATGTTTTTACCTCTTTTTTGGCATCTCCACAATTTAGCACCATGCCTGGAATACAACAAGCACTTGGGGTTTTCTAGGCACCATCATGGGCACCTGTACAAAATCTCACAGGCTCCTAGAAATTTCTCCTTCCTGAAAGGAGAAGGAGGCTCAGAGAACAGAAGAGAGAATGTCTATATTTTATGCCTGTGAACTTGTCAAAGCAAGTTATGAACTTATGTTCCTATAATAGGAAACCCTCTGCTTCCTTCATTTTCATGTATTTGATATCAAATGCTGGGACAATGGGAGCTGTGGGCTGAATGCCAGCGCCACTTTAACACTATACAAGTCCTGCCAATTCTCATTATGTGTGCAAGGAGATGATAGGTATAATCAAGAAAACTGCAATCCTGCATGGTCTCAAATAATCTTCTTCAGAGATTATTTTTTTGGGGGGAAGGGGGAGAGAAACAAAAGTAACAGGATTAAATTTCATCTCTATATAACCCTGGCAATGCCATTTCATCTCTCCAAGTTTCATTTTACTCATCTCTAAAATGTAATGATTGCAGGATAAGATGGCTTTCAAGAATCATCTCAGTTCTGAAATGTGACCATTTGATGAAACATCTCTCTTGATCCCCTGTAGAAGATCATTGTCTACAATCAGGTTTTCAATAAATGTTCACAGAATTGTATTGTGAGGCCTTCCTCCCTACCCTATCCTCTCTACCACTACAGAATGTGAGGACAAAGCAGGATGAAACAAGATCATCAGTTCTCTGGGCCTCAGTTTCTTCATCAACAAAATGATTACGTTAATGATTACATTGGATTAGATAAGCTTAGAGTCCCTTCCACCTGAAAATCCTATTACTCTAAGATTTTGATGATAGACTACGCATTACTTTTAGTAAATATTTTTCCAGGATTTATATTCTTAGGCCAATTTCCCATGGGCCACACATAGTTTTATAGCCTACTTTTTTCATAAAATTTTAACAATTCAAAATATTTTTATACACATGGAGCAACTACATTGCAAGCAATGCTTTGGAGATGGGGAACTCAAAGAGATAGTATCACAAAATTCTCCAGTCAGATGAGTCTTTGAACTTTCTAACTGTTTTATTAGCTTCTGAGAAAGAAAAGTCTGAAGATCATCCATCTTTCCAATTGGAGGGGTGGACATGCCTGATGTCTGTGTGTACGCCCTCCTGCTCCCTTCCTCCATGACCCTCTGAGCTCTAGTTGAGGACTGCGGGATTCATAAGCAGAGGAGCAACTCTTTCCCGGCTCCTTCTCCCCACCTCCCCCACCCCCGACCCCATCTTAGTATAAGATAGGGTTTGCAGTTTATCAGGAGGGAGCTTTGCTTCTTTCCTCATTTTCTGTTAAAGGAGGAAGGAGAGTTAGCTCAAAGTTTGTATCTGCATAAAGTTGGTGGGTAATTTATTCCTTGGCCCTTCCTACCTAGAGAAGAATGTAGAGTTTAGATGCAGGGGTGGGGAACTTATGGCCTTGAGGCCACACATGGCCCTCTAGGTCCTCAAGTGCTGCTCACAGAACAAATCCTTTTATTAAGAAGCTGCTTCTTTTCCTTATTACTTGCAGCTGAGGCAGCTGCTTCCTTATAAATGATTCCCCCACCCTCCAATTGCTTACCCTTTTTGTTATTCTTTATGAATATTTCAGCCTTCCTTTACATTAAAAAAAAAATCTGGTCAAATTCTTATCTGGTGTGACGAATGACAGCAATGGGTAGAGATTCAGGAAGAGGTTTTCATCCCTAGAGAGAGAAGGGAAATGCATCTCTATTTCCACCAAGAGGGAGGGAAGACAGAGGGGGAGGAGTAGATACTGATTCCATCAGGAAGTTCCAAAAGCAGGGAAGGCAAACTGATATCAGACCCCAAAGCAAGCACAGACTTTCATCAGCAGAAGAACTGATAAAGAGAGAGAATAATATAGATATAAATCCATAGACCAAGCGTTCTTAACTTTTATCTGTCATAAACCTCTTTGGCAGGTACCTGAAACATACGGATCTCTTCTCAAAATAATGTTTTTAAATGCATACAATATGTGGGATTGCAAAGGAAACCAATTATGCTGAAATAGTTACAATTTTTTTTATAAATAAGATAATTGATCCCAGGTTAAAGAAACCCCATCCTACATGTAAGTGAGATAAGTCCTCCAATCAAAAGCAAACCAAGTCTGGACAGGACCAGTCCCACAAAAGATTATCATGCTTTTAATGGGATTTCCACCCCCCTAAAAACCAACACATATGTCTTCTGTTAGTTCAACCTTTTACACACACAGTCATATTAGAATTTGTTGAATTATTGTTCATATTACAAAGGGCGGCTCTAACTTTTAAAAATAGGGATTCATCACCGATTCCTGCAAATAATTAGCTCTCTTGTAGTATTTGAAATATTAATTAAACTAAGGAAATTACTTACAATTTTAGGGGAATTAATCCATTCCATTATTATATCAATACATGCAAGACTCAGGAAATCTTCGCGGAGAAAAACATAGAGAACGAGCGAAAGTGTCCTTATGATCCCCTTCATAAGGTAATATTAAGGAACTATCTCAATAATACTTTGTTATATAGTTATTTTCAGTCATATTAGATTCTTCGTGGCCCCATTTGGGGTTTTCTTGGCAAAGATACTGAAGCGGTTTGCCATTTCCTCCTCCAGCTCATTTTACAGATGAGGAAGCTGAGGCAAATGGGGGTTAAGTGACTGGTCCAGGTCACAGAGCTAATCAGTGACTGAAGGTAGATTTAAACTTAGGAAGAGAAGTCAACTCAAAATAACACTTAGCCATCTTTTAATCATGTCCTTCCAAAATTCCATTAACAAAAGGTCAAGGACCTATGACGTCATATCAATAAGTAGTCTCAACGTTTCTACACTGCAACGGAAGTATGTGAATATGAATAGGACACAAAGGTGCTTAGATGATCAACTCTGTCATGGTCATTATATTTACAAAAATGGATTAAGTATCTTTTAACTTCCACAAGTAGTTGTGATTAAGACTCCCCAAATAAAATGCTAGTTCACTTTTCCCCTGTGTATTTTCTGGTTTGAGGAAAAGAAAGATGTGGAGAAATAGGAGAAGATCTAGAACTTCTTTGATGCTCCTTGAGTGGGGGGGGAGTGGGGGGGGGAGAGTTCTGGGAATAATGACTATGAGGGTATCTATAATACTTCCTTTTAATTATGTTATAAATCATCACAGCAACAATGTCACTAGGACAGTCTTCATTTGCAAAAACCAAAATAGTTCTTGTACACACACAAAAAAATGGACATACACTGCATATGCAGAAACAAATACAGGAACATACTAATATAAAGAGTGTGGCTAAGCCTGGCTTTAGACACTACAGACAGACAGACACACACATACTATATATGTATGAATATACACATGTACAAATACATGTGTGTATAGCCACACACATGTATGTATAGTATACATGTCTTCCCCAACAGAAAATAAGATTTTTTGAAGTAAGAGCTGTTTCACTTTTGTAAAGTCCCAACTGCCTAACCCGGAATTCAAGGTCATCCACAACCTGACCTCTGTTTACCTTTTCAGCTTTATCTCCTGCTGTTCTCACTATACGACCCTTCATTTGATTCACAGTGATCCATTCATTGTTTGTCACACATGCCTTGAACCTTCCCAACTATTTCTTTCCATTAACTTGCTTTCACTCCTTTCTTTTGGCATTCCCTTCTTTTCACCTCCTTAGAAAAATCCTCTTCCCCTTACCACAGTCATCTTAAATTCTACCTCTTTCCTGGAGTATTTTGTGACTCCTCCAGTGAGAAGTAATACATCTCATCTCTGAACTTTTATAACACTTATTATCTATACTACTCATATGACAACTAATACATTGTTTTGTACTATTGTCATGACTTGGCTCCTCAAGTTTTTGGAGACTCAGAGTCTTACATTTCTGAGTATTTTTCATCATGCTTGCCACAGTGTGTTGTCCATAACAAGTACTCAATTAATGTCTGCTAAATGCATGCATGTATGCATGGATGGATAGATAAATGAGTGAATGAGTGAATGAAGAAATTCCCCTCCTTAGAGGTCAATATAGAAAAAGGAAACAAAATAAAAATCACCTCAGCACAAATGGACTTGGGTGCTTCTCCAAAAAGAAGCCCACACAATGGAAATGGCCCCTTAACCCTGCAGTGCTTCTATCGGAGGGAAAGGTGCTAGCATGCATGTGCCTTCTAAAAAAGTTAAAAATACCTCACGTGTCTGACTTAACGGACATGCCATTTTTAGCTGTCTCTGTCCTCTTTGTGATGCCTTGACTGGGTCAATAATTAGCTAGGCAGCCTCTAGGGCTGAGCAAAGGAAAAGTGTGGGGAAGAAGTGCAAATGAACTGCTCAAAAAAAGCCCTGAGGCACAAGTCACAAGTGCACTTGAGGCTTACTCTATCAAAGGAGATCACATCAGGTGGGCAGAGAAATGAGAAACTGAAGATTAATGAGCTGGAACTTGGCCCAGTATGGGCTGATTTAATGAAACCCACCGTTAATGTAAAACATTTTCGCCTTTTGCTTTAGCCAGGCACATTTTAAAACTCTGATGGTGCCTCAAAATTAAGTCCTCCAACTGCATCAGTACTCTGCCTTTCACTCCCAGCTCTCTTTCAGGATCTGGAGAGAAAGAAAGAGGGTGACAAGAGCTGAATGAATAGAGAGAGCACCAGCCTGGAAGGCAAGAGACCCAGGTTCTAGCCTTTGCCATTATTTCCACTGCGTGACCTTGGTTAAGGTATTCACTTCCCCGGGTTTTGATCTCCTCATCTATCTAATGGATATAATAATGATGTCTGTCTTACCTACCTCATCTGGTTGGTGTGAAGCCTGGAGGAGATAGTGTGAACTTAACATAAAAAATTATGTGCATTTCTACATGACAGAAACACTAAAAGGGGATTACGTATGGCACCATGAATTTCTTCCAAACTCCGTACTTTTTACAATAAGTATGTGATAAACTATATAAATATATTATATGATAAATATAATGTAATAGACAATTAATAATGAATATTATATAATTATAATAACATAATAAACCTGTTGTTTTCAAAATTGTCCTGTTTGTGCTTCCTTCTGTATTCCTCTGTGTACCTTAAAAAATGGTTCTGTGGCCCTCCTCCATTTTTTTTCACTCTAGTAGATAATGCATTCTAGAGTATTTTGAAATATAGTACTATCCAAATACAAGAATATTGTGAAAATTCTGTTATAATCTCTATAATCATTGTGACTTGCAAACGAATCATCATTCTTGCTGGTGAAACACAAGTTTGGGTAGGCCCTCCCAGCTCTGAACATTTTTGTGCAGGGGCTTGGGAGAGAGATTGAATGCAGTCCAGCATAATTGATTCTGGTCCAGCATAACTTGCTCTTGAGAAACTCACTGTCACTAGAAGGCTTGCCATCAGGGAATGTTTTTTTAGGCCATGACAAGATTGGAATAGGGAAGGAATGGGATTGGCTTCCAAGGAATTTCATTACTCTGACATCAGAATGAGAAGTGATAATCATTTAAATCAATTTAATTACTTCAATAAGGGCCAGAGCCTGAACTAATCAACCAGAAGCAAAGCCTGGACCTAACAGCTTCTTTGTTACCTGAGTAAACTCAGAGAATACCACTTCTTATGTCAACAAGCCCAGATGGGGCTGACTAGAGCATTCTTTCCTCTGTCCATGGCCATTAAGGATGAGACCCTTAACCCAAGACACTATCTTGAATAATGGGACTTTTTCTTATCTTAATATTTTATATAAATATATCATGTTATGGTATGTTAATGATAAAGAAATGATAAAGAAACAGATGTCCTGGATCGTAATTTCAAATGACATTTTGTCAGCTCTCTTAGCTTACTGTATTTACAACCTATCCAATTAAGAAATTCCTTTCTTATACTGTGATTAAACATGCATGGAGATCATAAATTTTGAGTGATACAGACATGCTGAGTTAGGACTCTTCTGAAATGCATTTAAGTCTTCTCATTCTTTTGTTCAGACAGTCAGGTTTCATCTTGTTCCATACACGTGTGTATTCTGCTAGTTTTAAAGGAACAAACGATACGAATTTACATATCACCTAGCTTGCTTGCCTCCTTTAACCAAACTTTCAGGTCGACAGAAGACATGGATGAGTTGCAACCGGCATTGGTGGATCGAATACCCACATCACTAACATCACAGATGCTTTGAGGTACTGAACTGCAGCAAGTAATATTTGGAACATGAGCAGAAGCCGAGTAGTATAACATGTGTTGAACTGGACTATCTATACTCACAAGGAATTATAGTATAAACAATCCAAAAATCTAAATAATACTGAAGTCGGAATCACAGAATTTGAGAATTTTTTAAAGACCCCGACAACTAGATAGTTCATTTAGGCTGGCTTGGGGACTCCTACTATTGTGTATATGAGTTGGGCAGGAAGTGGGTGGTGGTGGTAGTGAATTTATCTTCCACGTCATAGGATAATAGAAATTAATTTTTTTTAAAAAATATGTATTGTTATCTTTTGTTTTTATAATGCACAGTCATTTCCCTTTAACCGCACACCCACCCTTAATGAATTTATCTTAGTAATGAAAGAAAATATTTAAGCAAAGCCAACTAACACAGTGACCATTTCAGAAAATATCGGATTTGACATCTCTACTTCTCTGAGAACCAGAATGTTCATTAGAATTCATCAGTATATGACAGCTTCTTGGCCTCTCTGCAACCTCTGACATTGCCAACCTCCCTCTTTTCTCTTGAAACTCTCTTCTTGCTAGGTCTTCATGACACTCTTCTCTTATGATTCTCCCCTACAAATCTAGACTGTTCCTTCTCAGCCTTCTTTGCTGGATTTTCATCCAAGTTTCACCAACTGGGGGTGACCCACAGAGATCTGACTTTTCTCTTTTCTCTCTATGCTGTTAAGGAAACTGAGTCCTAGAGAGGCTAAATGACTTGCCCAATGTCATACTGCTAATGAGTAGTAAAGTCAGGATCCAGGCCTGTAAATAAAATGAATTTTCCATGATATGAGATTGCTCCATAATTTCTGGTAGTGAGCCAATGTCTTCTGTGAGCTTCTAAATGTTATCTTTTTATCTGAACTACTCTATGCCTAAAAAGATCCAGGATTGAAAATATATGTCCAATTGACAACTAACATACCCTTTTCTGTCCTGGATCATATCTTTTGAATATTTCTGTCTTTCATCTATGAGGCCATGGTCATAGATCCTCTCTAAGGCAACTTTAAAAGCTATTATGACATCTAATGTATACCAAAAAGAAGTGATTTACTAATTCAGTGCCTTCTTCTGACCTAAGAGAGAGTTGGGTGAAAACAAAATGTCTTTACATTGTCTGAATTAGATTTAATGGACTATAAAGAAAACCATCCCTGAGTTTTCTATTGCAATTCAAACTCTGCTACCTCAAACTGCTTTAAGCTGCTTCTTTTCATTTTCTGTTCATTCATCTGCTTCCCTGACTCAACTTCCCTCATTAGAAGGGCAAAGAAGAGAAGAAGCACTGAGCTGCAAAGTCACTCTTAGAACTCATGGCAGGGAAAGAAAACAAAACAAAACAAAAATCTTCCACATAGAAAGTTGTCTGTCAGTCAAGACGCACAATTAAACTTAACCCGTCCGGAGTGCTTGAAGGTAAAGTATTTGAATGACCTGAATTTTCTTGTTAATTAAATTAAATCCTTTTTCTTTTGTTTTTGTTTTTATAAACTCTCTTTGCTAAAAATCTTTGGAAAATGTATTTGTTGCCTTACTGAGTAATTGGATTCTTTGAGGGACCTCTGACCTCATCATTGTGAATGGACAAAAGACGCAGGTAAAAGATGTCCATGTGCTTCTCTAGATCCTAAACCCAATGTTCTGGAATCCTTCTTCTGGTCCTCTTGACATTGTATAGAAAGCAATGAAGTCTATCAGTTAACCCCTCTGTCTCGATATAGCTAGCCCTCCTTTTTCAATCATTCAGCTTCCTGATGGGGTTGTTTTATGCTGATTCTCTAGCACAGTTCTTAGTGGGAAATGCATTAGAACTTATTCACACCTACCACGTATCTTTCCAATGCCCTTTAAATAACTCAGTTTTAATTCTTCATAGACTGAGGTATTCTGTGACACAGGGGGCCTACAGCATCACTGCAAAAAATATTGCATCAAAAGATGGGCCTTTAGTATAAGGAGAACTTTAGGGTTACTAAAAATACTGTGTAATTTCCCAACGGCAATCCAACCCACTAGCCAACTCTTGTTAAATTTGAGGTCCTCCTTCATTGTCCAATGAAGGTGTCTGTTTGAAATAGGGATCTCGATGGATCTATTCTTTGGTTTTCTATTCAGTTTTTCATGGTAGCCTAAACAATAGGTATTCTTAATCTACTTAGCTTTTCCAGGGCAAATGTCAAACCAAACTTGTCACAGTGATTGTAGATCTCATTTAGGAAACTGTAGATGGTGAGGACTTCTAGATATTTTTGTTTGTGGATGACACTGTACTTGAGTGAGCTGAATTATAAGGACCAAGCTGGGTCCTGAAGAGGAGTTAGGAAAATACAACTTGCTCTCTTCTTTGAAGAGGTGGGGATCTATGCATGTGAAATACTATATATGCTATCAAACTTGATTGATATTGAATAATTTTGCAGATTCTTTTTTTCCTTCTTTCTTTTTTGTTTTAAGGATGTCTCTGGGAGGTGTGGGTGAAGGAGGAAAGATATACTAGTAAATGGAAGTTACATAAAAACAAAGATAGTAATTTTTAAAATGTATAGTTGTACATAAGTAATGGTCATTACCATTTTTATTTTCTGGTAGGGTCATGAGGAGGAGGTTAGGAAACTTCCAGTGAGAAAAAAAAAACCCTCCACCTATCCTGATCAATGAATATTCTATAATTTATAGTCTTGTTGAGCTGCCTGGAGCACTGGGAGGCTAAGAAACCTGCCCAGGATCATACATATAGCCAATTTTTGCGAAAGTCATGCTTGAATCCAGGCCATCCTGAACCCAAAGCAGTCCTCAATCTACTCTGCCATATCCTTAATTGCCTATCAAAATCAAATGAGTCAAATCTAGTTTGTAATTAGCAAACATTATGTTGTCTTCTAAAAGCTGTTGCTGTTATGAGTAAATACCCTGGATAAAAACCAGAAGTCCTATTTTTAATATGCTTTTCCCATTAATTAACCAAAAACATAAATAATTTGTGAGCAGTGAATACGCCTAGCATTATAACTGAGGAGCAAAAGGGCAACGGCACTCACTAAGTAACATAAGGCAAGGCCAAAAAGCTTTCCTGTCTATGAGTTAGACAAGTAATTCTAGAGCTTTTGATTTTCCTCAGGAGACAGCATTTAAGCTAATCTGGTGTAGGACTGAAATATTTCATTGAAGTCAACTTTTCCTTCGTAAGTGAAATTCTACCCCTTCCACAGCTCCTAGGCAAAAATGTGAAGTGGGTGCTCTTGGTCTTTGGAAGTCTAAACCCTCCCTTTTCTGTTTCTGGTTTCTCTCTCTCTAGTATTTCCCCCTAATTTTCTCTTAGAATCTGAGTTTCCTTTAATGGTTCAACCCAAGTGACACATCCTATCAGTAAGGCCTTTTTCTGGTTCCCACCGCTGCTAGTGTCCTACCTCATCTCAGAAATGATTTTGTATTTACTTTGTAAGTATTTCATAGGTATTTATCTGTGCGCATAGTATGGTTGTTTTCCTTCAACAGGATGTAAGCTCTTTAAGGAGACTGTTTTGGTGCTTTGAAGGAAGGAAGGAAGGAAGGAAGGAGAGAAGAAGGAAGGAAAGGAGGGAGGGGGAAGGTGAGAAGGAAAGAAGTAAGGAATTTGACACCAGTTATCTATACTGGTATGAATTTGTCTACTTGAGTTACTTGCATTTTGAGACATCTGATTATACCCTGTTAGACAATTTTCAAGTCATAGTTATCAGGAAAGGGAGGCGTTTGTTCACAAAAATATTCTCCCCAACTGCCTCCAAAATAACTTCACACATGTATGTAGTAAGTTGATTTTTAGTGCCATTTTGGGGGGCTCTCTTAATTAGAAATTAGTCAATCACGAATCCACAATAATCTAGTGGATTGGCAAAGCAAGTGATTCAGGGTTGAAAATGAGCCCCCTCCTTTTTTGGGGGGAGAGGAGAAAGGTTGTTAAATCATGTAGACAGAACTCAAATGTTAACTTTACATATGAGAGCTAGCAATGGTGTGTCCAATCCCCCGATCATGTGTCATTCAACTTTTTTCCTTTTTTCGGATTAGTTAGATACTGTTGATTTGTCCTACAGGGACTTTCTTTTTACAATACTAATATGTGTTCTCTTATCATTTCTTGTGATCTCTGTCATATACCTTTGAAACTAGATAGGCACGTGGCTTGGGAGGCATTATGGTATAGTGAGAATTCTTCTGGATTTAGCATCAGAAGACCTGGGTTCAATGCCTGAATCTGGCATTTACTACCTGTGTGAGCCGGGGCAAGTGACTTAATTTCTCGCAACCCCTGTTTCCTCACTTGTAAAATGAGGAAATTGGAGTAGCTGATGTTTAATGTATTTTTTCTCTTCTCAGTCCACAACCCTGCCATGGAGGGGGAGGAACATGGGACTTAGAGTCAAAATTTTGGGGTTGTCTTCTCTCTGTCATCGTCTGCCCTTGGTTACATGGACTTATCCTCTGTGAGGTTTAGTTTCCTTCATCTTCAACATGAAGGGGTAAACTAGATGAACTCTTTATCAGCTCTAATGGTGGCTGTTGATGATTCTAATTTGGCAAGTGAAGATCCAGAAACAAAGAACCTTGAAAAAGTTTGCTGTGATTCACATTAGCGGAGCCTATAGGCTGGAATATTCCTACCTTAACATCTCCAGCATTAGACCCATTTTCCACATTTTTCATTATCTATGCCTGACACATCTCACTATTGCTGCTTCTCCCCTCTCTCTTAAGCAGTTTGACCCAGGATGCTCTGTGAGTTGGAGTAAAACACCAACGAGGCCAGGGCTAGCTGTCTGGTCCTTATATAAGCCAGTTAGTTTTATACAAAGAAAGACTGTTTCACAGCAGCAGGCCATACCCCTAATCATGGCCAGTCATTGTTTTTTTTTTTTTTTTAAGCATGTCTAAAGTCAGTCTAACTGTCTCTGTGCAAACCTGTCATCACCTCTAACCAAACCACAGAATGTGAGAGCTGAAAGGAACCGGAGTAGTCATTTAGTGTATCCATCTGAAAGATGAATAAACAGCCTCAGAGAAAGTAGGTAACTTTCCTAAAAGTTCACTCAGCTGGGATTTGAACCAGGTCCTATAGCTCCGAAATGCATCGTTATTACCACTGTATCACAGTGTCATTTTAAAATCACCTTTTCTTTGCCTTTTAGGTATCATCATTGATTTGCCTCATTTTCTTCATCTGTAAAATGAGCTGGAGAAGGAAATGGCAAACCATCCCAGTGTCTTTGCCAAGAAATGCCCAGATTGGGGGAAGGAGGGGGTCAGACACAACCGAAACATAACCGAACAACAACTGTTACTCTCTATTTGAAATAAAGCATAAGAGACCATTCAATCAAATGGAAAGAAAAATTTGGACTATTTCTTTAAAGTCACTACCTAAAATTACTGAGCTCCATGAGGGGGAAGGCCAACATTTGTATGGTCTCAGACTCAGGTATGAGACACAGTTCAAAGCGCTGAATGAAACAGCCATGACAGTGCTTGAAGATTCCTGAGATTCTAGTTTTGTTTTTTTGTTTTTTTAAAGCTAACTTTTATTTTATCTCTAAGCTTAAAGGCTGAATAGAATGGGCATTTGCATATACACAGTAAAACAAGAGGGGACAGGGTCTTATGTGGAACTGTTGTTCTTTATTGTACAAAACTTGCTATTCTTTTTAAGTCTATAATGAGATCATTTATGAGTTTAAAGGTTGTTCTGCTTTGCTGGCCTTCTTCCTGGCCTTCCTTCTGTTCTTTTCTTTCCATTTAAAATGCCTTAATGACCACGTCTTTCTTCTATCTTTCCCCTTTTCCTTTCTTTCTTTCCCTTTCATTTTTTTTTTAATTTTTTTTTTTTTTTTTAACTCTCCTCCTTTTTTTTTTTTTTTTTTTTTGCCTTTCCCCTATGCTCTCACCCTCCCAATCTCCCACTGGAAAAAAAGAAGAAAAAAAAAAAAAGGAAATGAAAGCCCTTGTAACAAATATATATTGTCGAGAAAAACAAGTTACTGCATTGACTGTGTCTGACAATATGTGTCTTGTTCTGCATCAGATTTAGATTTTGATCTTCAGGAGTAAGAGGTACCATTTTTTTTAATAGAGAATCTCAGGTTACAGTCTTGTCAAATCCCAAAGTGCTCTAATTAAATTAAGGAATTTCTCCTGTGTCTGTTAGAACAATATTCTCCTCTAATGCATATGCTAAGGTTATTTCAAAGGGTAAATATTAGCTTTACCATTTAGTATTAAGGTAACATTTGTACTATGAACACATTCTGAAGCCCTTACTCAGCAGTCATATTACATAAATGCAAATGAACATAAAATCTATTATATTGAAAATAACAAGGTTAATGGACTATTAGCAAGAATGTACATTTTAGGACCTGAAGGTTGTCATTATACACATTCACGGTTGTAAGCTTAATTAAAATTTAACCTTACTATTGAGAGTCAATGTGGGAAGCCTTGGGTTCAAGTTTACATCTGATACACTGTCTGTGTGATTGTATGAAAAGGTCTCCCTTCAGAGGGAATATAGTTTTTAGTCTTTTAGTGGCCTGAGGCAATCCAGACTACAAACTGGATTCCCTCTGAAGGCTGTCGCATAGATGAATTTTAAAAAGTACCTTCCTACTAATTTGATGAACAATCTGTAACAACAACATTGCTTGCCACTACTGTGGCTGTGTAAGACCAATAACATCAACACACAGAAGGGCTGCTAGCACAGGTTCTTTGATCTGCTTTTCTAAGGAAAGCAACTTTAAGGGGATAACAATCTCACTTTAATTAAGCATACATATATCATTCACTTAGTTAAGGAGAAAAAGTCTGCACCCTAAACTTCAGAGAAAATACTAACAGAAATTACAAGCAGAAATTATAAACAGAGAAAAATAACATAAATCAACAGACAGGCTTCTATCTGTCTTACCATAGCATTACATACATAGTTAACAGAGAAAGAAGCACCAGCATCTGGGTTTTCAAAGCTGGGGGCTCCAATGGCTATTACCCAGACTCTTCTGGCCAAATCACACAACACTCTTCCAGTGAGGGAGAGCCCCCAAACTAAATGCTAACCTCTGAGTTTATATACCCTTCTTAGGGCCCTAAGGCTTTGTACCTAATCACCAAAAGGGTGTGGGCCTGGGGCTTCACACCTAGTAAGACTTAATCAAAGGCACTTGATTACTTTAGAATTCTAAAAGAGAAAACAATAAAAAAAAAAGTCCCATTTAATTACCATTATACCATCCTTTTTTAAAAGGACAAAAGATGAACCTCTTTCTATCTGAGCCCAAGAGTTCTATTTTCTGAGTGGAAGAAACTTTTACTTCCTTACCACCACCCACCCCCTAAGTACCAGCTCAAGGCTTTAGCCTCGTCCATCAAGTAAACACTAGGAGCAGGTAAGTGTGCCGTCCTTTCAAAACTCAAATGCTCTCCTAGGAGGGGAAGAACATTGACACTAAATTGTATATTACCTGAAAAAATTAACTGATTCATTCAGCAAACATTTGTCAGGCACCTACTAGATATGATAGTAGATGACTGGGACAGAGGAGTGGGGGGTGAGTAGAGGAAAGAGAAGCAGAAGCAATCAGATTATTTTTAATCCTAACATTGAACATTAACAATTAATATATCCTACAAAATTTGGGGAGATTTGATGAGAATAAGAGAAGGATAACTTTGGAATATCAGGTATTTCCTGGATGGACACCAAAAACAAAATTTGGACAAAGAGAAGCATGAGATCAGTGGACACCTCTCCCACAGGGAAGGATTGTGTTGGGAACTTAAAGAGTCCTTTAGGAAGAAATGGGAAGGTACCCAAGATAAACTCAACCTACTCTGCAGTTGGTAGGAATGACTGGCCTCTCATCTATAGGGTTGCTTGTCCAGATGATGGCTGTGTCTACAATCAGGACATGTGTTGCCACTCCCAGGGCATCTATCTGAAGACAAATGAAGAATGGACTAAATCCCTACTCCAGTCACATTAGTGAGAAAATCGATGAAACTGTAATCAAATAAAACACTTCAAGATAATCAATGCTGCAGCCTCAGGTTTGGGGATATGATACTAAAGAAAGCTAATTTAGGCTCTGAAATTAGTATCCTGCTCCTGTTTGGAATCAGTAGCTGTGAATTCTAAAGCAAGTATCCTACTCCCTCCAGCTGTCCTTGACAGAGACAGAGGTCAAACAGATTCAAACCATTAGGAAGGAGACAAACTAGAAAGGCCATGCATGGTTCAAGGAAAACAATTGTCAGAATTCATGAACAGAAAACAGATTCTATTTTCTTCCCTTATGCCATTAATGAATACAGAGGGCTAATTTAACATGGTTTTTTGGCCTTTTTTCCCCCTCACAAACATTATGTTCACAACCAGTATCTTAATTTTTATGGTATACGCTTTCTTTAGTCTCTTCTCCAAACTTTTCTGAGATCGGTTTTAATAAAAGGTAGTTGTCCAATATGCCACTGGGCATCAAAAAATTCCCTGTATATCATCAAAGATGAAAAAAAAGATGGAAACAGTCAATATTGGAAGGACTGTGAGAAGTTAGGGTCACTGATACCCTGTTGAAACTGGGAAGTAACCATCATTCTGGATCTCAATTTAACATTCTGTAAGAAAAGGGACTTAACTGTCCATACGCTTTGACCCAGCAATTCCACAACTAGTTATATATCCCAAGAAAGATAAAGACAGAAGCAAAGATCTAATATATACCCATATAATCATGGCACAACTCTTAGGGGTAGCAAAGGACTGGAAACAAAGTGGGTGCCCATTAATTAAGGAATGCCAAAAACAAAACAAAATAAACAATGTATATACATATATATATATATATACATATATATGTGAGAATACAATTTTGAATATCACTGTATAGTAAGAAATTATAAATATGAAGAATTTCCAGAAACATGGGAAAATTTATAAGAATGATATAAGGCAAAATAAACCAAATCAGGAGGACAATATACGATATGACTGAAATAATGTAAATGATCAAGAAAAAAGAAATTGAACTCTGAATTGTGGAAAAACCAAAAGAGATCCTAGAAAAGAGGGGATGAGATACACTTCCTTCCTACGACAGAGAGGTAGGGGACTGTTGGGACAGAATGTTTTTATTCATTCCCAGATAAGGTTTCTATATTTGAATGTTTTTGTTTGATGGTTTTTCTTTATCACAGGGGAAAATTCAATTTTGAGGATGACAATGAATTGTACTAGGAAAACAAAAAGCATCAATAAAATGAACTTTGAAGCATTTTCTGAAAGAATAAAAATAGAACTAAATTCAGTATATCAATACACCAAGCTCCCTGGTCTACAAAGGAGTGATTTGACAAAAAAAAAAAACAAAACAAAACAAAAAAACTAAATGAAAATCTGTACTGTCCATTCAGGTTCAAATCCTGGCTTTATGATTTTACCAAAAGGATCACAAGCAAGTCACTTAAACTTCCTGGTCCTCAATTTCCTTGTTTTGTTTTGTTTTGTTTTTTTTTAAAAGGGTGATTTATACTACATTTCCAAGGTCTTTTTCATCTCTAAGTTCCATGATCTCTCCCTAGAGATTGTGAAAGATCTGACTTTTAGGGACATATGGACTATTATTAAACAATCTTTTCAAAAAAAAAGGATTGTTATTTCTTATTTTACTTTATGGTTATGTAAATACATATTAGAACAGGGTTTTTTTTTTGTTCTTTCAAGGTGAATTTTCACATTTAAAAATCACTTTTATGACTTATAAGTATATTCCTTACTATATGACTAAGAGAAGAAAGGAAGGGAAAACACGTTTATTAAGTATTTACTATGGGCTAAGCAGTTTACAAATACTATATCAGTTGATGCTCACAATAATTTTGAGGTGAGTGCTATCATCACTCCCATTTTACAGTTGAGGAAACTGGGGTAGACAGAGTTTAAGTGACTTGCCCAGAGTCACACAACTAGTAAGTGTCTGGAGCTATACTTGAGCCCCAAGACTAGTGCTTAAACAAACAAGGGACAACAATAACAACCACCAGCTTCTTACAGCTTCTGCCCCATGGAGACATTTTTGTTCATATTCCTGAAACAAACTCTTCTGAAAGAAAGGCTTAAGTTCACTTTATTTATTGATTACTATTTGTATTACTTCTGTAAAGTTATGCTGAAAAACAGTGAGAAATGTATGTGTTTAAAACACTCAGTATACCTATGGTCTTGGAGTCAGAACTCCTGCATTTATATTTATGGGAAAGTGGAGACACCATTGGAGTCGGAGTCAGAAAAACCTGGGCAAGAAAAATCTTGCCTTAAATTGGGAAGATTTCTAAAAGTCTTCTCAGTTTCCTCATCTACAAATGAATGAATATTATTACTTATTTATTGATGAATATTTGTAAATAAATGAAAAATAATTTATTAAGTACTCTGTATAAAGCACTATGTTGCAAAAAAAAAACTATGTGTTGCAAGAAAGAAAAAAAAAAACCTAGACATCCTTTACTATCAAGGACCTCATATTTCTTTTGGGGGAGACAACATATAAAAGAGGCTTCAACTAGTCAGGTAGAAGGTCCCATGATCCTTAGGGTAAAGCAGCAAAGCTGGTTGCAACCCATCTTTTTAAATGTCCTTTCCACTGATAAAAACATATTCATTTCTGGTGCTGCAGCATTTGACAGTGCTCAGGACTTTGGTGGCAAGAATCTTTTCTCTTGGGTTTTCATTATAAGGATTACAATCGCACCTACCTCACAGGGTCACTGTGAAAATCAAATGAGATAATATATGCAAATCATTGAGTACCTTATGTTACATACAAGTTGTTGCCATCATTGTAATTATTGGCTATATGACCATGGCCGAGGCATGTAAACTTTATGAAACTTAGTTTCCCCACATTAAAAAAAGGAGTAAGTATACACCCACTCTGATTTCTCAGAGTTGATATGAGGAATAATGATGAGATGTTGTTAGTGTATAGGAGGTATATAGTCTATGAGCTGGGTATTTCTGCTTTATATTGAGGAGACTAGCATATCTGAGATTTGAGTCTAGGCTTTTCAGTTTCCAGCCTGGAACCAACAATCCCCAATCCCCATTCTACATGTTTTAAAAGATGGTGTATTCCTTTCAAAGTCACACATGCACTATCAGAGAATTATCGGATTTCTGAGCTGGAAGGCACCTTTGTCTACTTTAACATATACACAAGAACAGAATTCTACTTTGATGCACTGGACAAGTAGTCACTAAGACGACTTTCTTTTTTTTTCCTTTTTCCTCACTAAAAGTCTTGATTTCCATCTGTCTTAATGATTCTAAACCAACTCTCTGTGTGGCTAAGGGTATGTCCATCCGCTGGTTGGCTCTGATTGGAGATAGAGATTCTCAGAGGTTTGCTTTCTTCATCATTGAAATGGAACGTGTCATTCACTCCGGATTACGGTGAACAGGACTGAGTAAACTCAGTCCTGAGTGAGGCCATTAAATTTCATGGTTGATTAAAACTGTTCTTCACTGTGTCCTACCTTCCTGGAAGTCACTCTGCCTCTTGAAGGTTAGGCCAGTGGAGTAGAGGTTTTGATAGATTATATCACTACACAGACAACAAGTGATTCTCCAACTTACTTTTTCTTTTTCCCTTAATAAAATGTAAACTCCTTGAGGATCAGGTAGGTAGTGTAATGAATACAGTGCTGAACTTCCCAGTTCAAATCCAGCTTCAAATACTTAGCAGCACTAGGACCCCGGGCTTAATCTCTGTCACTTAATCTATGTCTCACTTTTCTCATTAATAAAACAGGGATAATAATAGCATCTACCTCTCAGGATTGTGAGAGTAAAATGAGATAATATTTGTAAAGTGTTTTGAAAACCTTAAAACACGATGTAAATGCCAGTAGCTATTATTGTTATTGTGATCACTATTATTATTGATCTCCATCACCTAAGTGGCTGGCATACAGTAAACATTTAATAAATGTTGGATGATTGGTTGGTTTTATCAAACTTGAAAAATTTTGAGTATGGGAAGATCGATTTTGTATGTAGATAATCTAAGAATGAGCCTGACTAAATTCAGAGAGAGTCATCGCTGGAAAACTGGTCACGATATGATGGATTTATTTTGGCCACAAAGACTCATGAAAATATTTAATCCAGTGAGGAGGGGCCTGTCATTTGTATCAAGGGAGGGATTATCAATGCTGATGAAATAAAACAGCCATGGATCTTTTCAAATTCTTGAAACACCGAAGATTCATGCTAAATGTTGCCCCAAAGTTAAAAGGTTAAGCTTAAAATAGCCTCTTGGAATTTAATTTCCTAAAGAAATGCATCCAGGCAGTGAAGCTATGTGGAAAAACATTTCTAAGAGCCTTCAATGGTTTTTGTCAAAATAGGGGCATTTTGAAAAATCATCACAAACCCAACAAAAATAAATCATATGTCTTGGCTTCTAGAAGTAATTAGATGGCAAAGGTCAATGTTCATTTATTTATTTATTCACCTATTTATTTATTTATCTATTCATCCATTTATTTATTTATTTATTTATTTATTTATTTTTGCATATCTGAGTACAGAATGGATATTAGGAGACATTGGATAAGAATAATAGCCATTTATATTATGTCTTACATACATTATCTCATTGGAGCCTAAGAGCAATCTCGTGAGTTAGGTAAAATAAAAGACATTATTCCCATTTTATAGATGAGGAAACTGTGGCCAAAAAAGTTGAGACTTCCTAACGGTCATAGGGCCTGCCAAGTCTGAATTTGCACTTGGGTCTTCCTGACCTCACACTAACAAAACAACTCTATCCACTATGCAAGGCTGGTCAATTAAGGAAAATAACATTTTCTTTTTCTCTTTGTCCACTAAACTTCAAGATTAGCATGCTGAGTTTGACTGAAAGTGATTGCATCATTTCCTGTCCATTATTCTGGGGGTAGTTAACACCCACACTTAGTGTTTACCACAGACTGGAGTGACAGGATTTTGCATGCCAAAAGAGGTGTCACTGCTGCAGTTCATACATTTGTTTGTATGAAATGAACAAAATGCTATTTCAAAAAGAAACAGAATTAAGGCTGCAGAAGGTTTACATTCAATTGGCTGAAACTGATCATTCATCACCGTGAGCATTTTATTGCCCTTCAGTAAAGTTTTGTATCCATATTCAAAAGCAGGAGTCAGGGCCAAGGGAATTCATAAATCCCACCATCTTGGTGTCAGATGCAACATCTGATGAGGAGCTGTACTGAAGGGTGGGATGTATTTGTAAATAACAGGAAAGGTTAAGAGCACATAGGAAAGACCATTCATTAGACATGGAACCTGAGTTCTTTTTCCAACTCTGCTACCAACTCACTGTGCAACTTTTTGGAGACCACTACATTTCCATATCTATAAAATAAAGAGACTGTGCTGAATCATTTTCAAGGTCCCTCTCTTCCATACCTTGATCTCTGGATCAAAAGTCATTTTTTTCCCCCAAACTAGAGCTTCAGACACAAGATGATTCTAAGTAGACATGAATGTTAGCTAATGGTGGACATATATAAAGTATGGGCTCTTACAAAGGAGATAAACGAAACCCACTTTAGCCCAAGGGTTAGCTTTCCCTGATGTTTCCCACTCCCAATCTTTAAGATCTAGTATATTAACAAGGGGCAGGTAGGATTTTAGGTGGGACTTGAAGGAAGCCAGGGAAGCCAGGAGGTAGTGATAAGGAGGAAGAACATTCCAGGCATGAATCATGGCCAGCGAAAATGTTGGGAGTTGGAAATAGAGTGTCTTGTTTGAAGAATAAGGAGGCCAGTGTTACTGGACTGAAGAGTCTGTGGGGAGTTATAAGGTATAAGAAGACTGGAAAGGTGTTTGTCCAGGTGGGAGGAGCAGGTTTTGAAGGACTTTGAATGTCAAAGGATTTTAGATTTGATTCTGGAGGTGATAGGGAGCCGCTGTAAATCAGAATGGTGTAGCAAATAAGAAATGACAAGCAGGATGATTTCAGAAAAACCTAGAAAGACCTACATGAACTGATGCAAAGTGAAGTGAGCAAAACCAGGAGACCATTATACACATTAACAGCAACACTGTAAGATGAATTGTGAATGACTTATTCTCAGCAATACAATGATCCAAGATAGTCCCAAAGGATTCAGGATGAAAAATGTTATCTGCCTCCAGAGAAAGAACTGATATCTAAATACAGACTTAAGCATAGTATTATTCCTTCCCTCCCTACCTCTCTCCTCCCTCCCCTCCTTTCCTTCCTTCCCTCCTTCCTTCCTTTTTCTGTTCGAGTTTTCATGTACAAAATGACTAATACAGAAATGTTTTATGTGATTGCACACATATAACTTATACCAGATTGCTTACCATTTCAGGGAAGGGAGATGGGAGTGAGGAAGGAATAGAATTTGGAACTCAAAACTTAAAAAAATGTCAAAATTGTTTTTACAGGTAATTGGGGGGAAACAAAGTATTAAAAGAATGGTACAGCAAATTCATTTCAAGGAGAAGGACTGATATAGGGAACTCAAAATGACCTCTACCAACGTGGGTTGGCACTTTCTCTCCAGTTGAGTTTTAGACAGTCGCCTATAACACAGAGAGGTTGCATGATTTCCCTGGGGTTACACAGCCAGTACTGAACCCATATCTTCCTGGCATTGAGGCCAATTCTCTGTCAACTATATCACATTGCCCCACAGTATAATCCTATTTGTTTTCCATGTCAAATCCAAAGCAAGTAAGAATCTAAAATATTTTGTAGAATACTTTTGAACAGTTAGATGTTATTAGCTCTCAAGACGCTGCAGCACATCTTATTTCAGATAGCAAACTTCTTTGAACTGAGCAGGGAAATATTTTTTGAACTCTAGATAACAAAAGCAGAGATGACATAAAAGCGAAGTGATTAGGAGGCTATTTGGGGACCTCCAGCCGCTGTATCATTGGTTTCTAGGTTACCAGGGAAGGTGCTGAGCACAGAAATACCACTGAGTATCAACTGGCCACTCTAGGCTACCTCCTCATTTGGCAAAGTCAGACTACTAAATTAAAAATTAAAAAGACAGCTCACCAACTTAAGACAGATATTTTAAACCACTATAAATCTCTCATGCCACTGCTCCAGATATTCATGCAAAATGTATTTTCATAATCCCAAAAGTATTTGTAGCATCACTGATTTAAAAACTGTTGGTAATAGGAAACATTTTCAATTCATGGATGACTTGACATTTTCTTGTGTTACTTGTTTTCTCCCATGATTGCTAGCAGTGCCATGGAAATTTTGAGGGTCTCAGACATGGTACAATTACATATCAGTTTCCTAGGAACTACCTTTAGAAGCCATTTATAGCATAATACCTATTAATCGAGTGCAACTTTATTTAATTCAATAAAAATTTAATGAAACACCTAATATGTACTAGTAGCTACGGTAGGGATGGGGCCAGGAGGACAAAAGGAATTCATTTCTGCCCTCAAGGAGCTTAAGTGTTTTATGTTCCCAACCCTGAATCCAGGGGTGAGAAATCTGTGGCCTCAGGTCACATATGGCCTTCTAGGTCCTCTAGTGTGGCCCTTTGACTGAATCTGAACTTCACAGAACAAATCCCCTTAATAAAAGGATTTGTTCTATAAAACTTAGACTTAGTCAAAAGGCCACACCCAAGGACCCAGAAGGCCACATGTGGCCCCAAGGTAGAAGGTTCCCCACCCCTACATAATCTTTGTCCATTATCATCTTCTCTGATCTGTTCCCAAGGGAGTTGAGTCAACCTCAAAGTAGACTGCTAATGGTCTCAAAAGTTTATACCAAGTAAATAAGAAAAACCAAAAAGAGAGAGAGGGAGGGAAAGAGAAAGGGAGGGAGGGAGGGAGTGAGGGAGAGAGAGAGACTTATAAATCCTTAAGCCACTTCCCTAGCCATGAATCCACAAGTTATACATGTCTACAGGAGACTTGCAAATATCTATTAAAAGGGAAGCAGATTTGGTTTCTCAGCTGATTGTGATTTCTGTAACTTCTGTCTTTGAGAAGCATCATGGCACAGTGGGAAGAAAAAAAAAAGGTGTGGACTTGGAATTCAGAAACTTAAGCTCAAGTCTGGCCTAAGAACATTTACTAATTGTTTCTCCTCAAACAAGTCAATTCCCTTCTGTGAGCCTCATTTTTCTAATGAATAAAATGGGAGGGCTGGACTAGATGACCTCTAAGGCGCCTTCCAGCTCCAATGTTCTTTGAAGGCTTTTGTTTTTTTTTGAGAATGAGCTAATAATTCTGAATGCTTAACTATATTTCCTATCTACATTTAAATCTCTCTTGGTGGGAAGAAACCTTTAAGTTCTTGCTAGAATAATAGTGAGAAGCACAAACATAAATTATGCATTTAAAAAAATCTTTATTTTATAGGATTTTGTTTTGGAACCAGAATCTTGATAAGAGTTGACTTTGTACTTCATTTTTTGTACCATTTGGCTAATACTGAAAATATCTTTCCTTGTTCTATGGAAAATCCACAGAAAAGCCTTCACTGTAAACTTTATCTGTGACAAACACCAGCCTCTAGAACATAAGGTGCCTCTTGATCTGTCCAACTCCAGTTGTCTTGTTCATTCTTTCATATTGATATTAGTAGTCTCCTAGCTGTTGAGATGACAAATGCTTTTCTTCTATATGCCATAAATAACTACAATCCTTGATTTACTATTTCAAACAGCTTGTGGACTACTTTTTTTTTTCACTTCTCTCTCCTCATTTATATGTCTAACTGTAAAAGCAATTTTTAACATCAAGGTGGTATTTCCCTTTTAATGTCAGTTGAAAAAAATACAGCTACTGTAACAGTGGTAGAAGCACTTGACAAGCCAGATCAAGTAGGAGTGAGTATGTTACCCTCTACCTGAAAATTATACATGGTTAGCTCTTTAAAGGTCAGCCGGGTACCATTTAGTTAAGTACAGTTCTGCACCAAAGCCCTAAACCAGTTATCACATCATTTAAATGTAGCCAGGGGACAGTTTACTTACCTAATGGTTCTGGACTAGCAGTTATTATAAAGTGCCTTTTATTCCATGAACCTCAAACTCATATTTTTTTTTTCAGGGAGAAAAAAAGGATGTTCTAACAAGACTGAAGTGCTTAAAGTGAGGAAGCTAGAACCCAGGCTTTCTGACTAAACCCCACTACCTCAGTCTATGCAATGGTTTAAATGATTTCTACGTAGTACAAACCCAAATGAATGGGAAACCTACATCAGGAATCAACCTTAACTTAAAAAGGCCAAGGTCTCCCACTGCATCTGGGGTCATCTCCAGTCATCCTGGCTTATGTCTTCCCACTGGACTCAGATGACCCTGGAGGAGAGAATGAGACTGATGATTTTGCACAGCTCTGCCTCACTTGAATCCAATTCACTTGCAAGTCAAGGCATTGCCCTCCTGATGTCATTGGTCCTCTTTGAGAACAAAGGACAAACAACAACAAACAAGCTATCCCACTATAACAGATAGGCACACTAGGCAATTTTCTGCCTGTCTTACGTAGTTGGTCCTCTATAGTGCTACTGTTCTTTGCAGTGACCCATGCTTCAATACAGAGACTGATTAAATTCCAAATTTCACAGCATGGCTTCTTGGATAGGGACTTCGGAGGAGAGTAGTCTGATTAAATGAATTCATTTTTTTAGGTATTACTGACTTGTTTATGGAGATACATACTTTAAAAGAGCATTTAATGCAAATGAATGTCTAATTCTTGGTATTTTAGGCAGTGAGTGGGATGTATTTGTCTTTACTCAGCTATCAAGAATAAGTCTAGTTTTTCCAATCACTGCTCACACAAACATACATATCCACATCACATGTGTGAAATATATATGTATACACACATTTATTTATATACATATGTGTGTATATGTGTATGCATATATATGTATACATATATATATATATATATATACGTATATATGTATATATAGAGAGAGAGAGACAGAGAGAGAGACAGAAACAGAGAGAGACAGACAGATAGAGACAAAGTCAGAGACAGTTAGAGATAGAGGGAGTGGCAGAGACAAAGAATGTACCAGAAAGGATATGAAAGGACATCTAGTCACAGGATCACGTATTTCCACTTGGAAGAGACCTTAAAGATTATCTAGCCCATTCAATCTCATCTTGCAAAAAAAGCCAGACAGAATTCAGATTCTCTGGGATCAGAGCTTGGGTTCTCTGTCTGTCCTGTACTCTACCACTCTGATTTTCACTGATAAGGAAACAGAGGCCCTGGGAGAAGAACTGAGATGCCCACGGTGACCCTGGTGGTTGGCAGGATAGTCAGTGTTCTGTTCTCAATTCAGTGGATTTCAAATCTTCCAAAAAATAAGTAACTGCCTCTTTTTATTATATTTTAATTATATATATGTAATCATGAGGAAAGTATCTTGTGAACACAAAAATTATTTCAACACTGGTATCTTCTAATAGCAAACAAAATTTATAATCCAAATAAGAAAGTAGTAATAGTATTTGATATTTGTAAAGTGAATTCAAGTTTATGATTGTATTATTCTACAGGTATTATCACATTTGAGCTTCATAGCTCAGTCAGCCTGACCCCAATTCCAGCCTCCTATCCATGACACCAAATCCAATTTGTTTGTATGGTGAGTTGGAAGCCAAATGGTTAAAAAAAATTAAGTTCTCAAACCGGATTTTTGCCTAAGAAAAGCTATATATGCTTAGATTATTGACTTCTTATGACACAAAATAACTGTTTACATAGAGGTTGCTGGGTTATTTTTTTAAGGAATATTTTTAAAGGAATTTATAGTATAAACATTTCCTTTGGATTGAGAAGTTCTCTCACAATGACTATAAATAAATATTTCAGGGTTTAGACTAGCAATAGAGGGCAAAAAAATGAATAGGCCCATCCTTTTCTTAATATAATTTACTGTTAAGGTGCCAGAGGGTAAATGAAACATCATGAAGAATGATGCAATAATCAATAAAGTCTAACACATATTTCAATGATGCTAAAGTATTAACTGATAAACATCATATTCTTTTACTATTATTCTAAGATACTCATGAGTTTTTCTAGGAGCACACTTCTATTTATTTAACAAATATTTATTGGGCACGAGTTCAGGGTAAGGTACTGTGCCAAGCACTTTGGGGAATGCAGAAAAAAATCATATTCCATCCCTGCTGCCTTCATGGAGTTTCCAATCTACTCTGGCAAATCACAGGGTCATAAGGTCAGAGATTTAGAGCTATAAAGGGCCGTAAGAGGTCATCTCATCCAAACTCCTCATTTTACAGGTGAGAAAACTAAGATCCCAAGATGAATTTTTCACTTAAGAAACAGATACATATGACTATATTTTTGGCTTCAAATGATACCAAAATAAATGTTAATAGAAAAGTAGCGTTCTTTTTCCAGGAGTTATAATTCCAATATTTTCTTTTGATTTGATTCTCAGCTATTTCCAAAGAAGTTATATGACTTGCTTCCAAGGTCACAGAGGTAGTAATTAACAGAGGTGACATGCGAACCCATGTTGTTTGGACTCCAGTGTCAGTGCTTTGCCTGTTCTACACATGTGCAAATAATTACAACATTAAAGTGGAATGAAAATGCAATAGAAGAGGCCAAAGTAGATTGGAAATTCATAGGAAAGAAATATTCCTGGGGGTAGTAGCTGGGGTGGAGGAAAGCAGGGACAGGATCAGGGAAGGTTACAAGGCACACATCTCACAGGGGAAGTAGTTAAGTTTGGCTGGAGCATCATATGTGAAAGGAAGTAGTAGGAAACAAGGTGAGAACAACAAGTCAGATTATCGAGGGTCCACCATTGTAGGACACAGAAGCAACATGAGGAACTTTGGGAAGGTTTTTGGCCTAGATCTCCCAACTATCTCACCCTGACTAAATACCATGGAACATCATTATCAGATTAAATACCTTCTAGTACGCTAAGATTTCCAATTGTTAGAGTCTACACTGCCACCCCGATCCCCCAAATTATTCTGCATTGACTTTTAATATATTTTGTATGTTTATTCCTGTGTTTTTGTTATTTCTGCCAATAACATATAGCGTTCTTAAGAGAGTAAGGGCAGTTTTGCTTTTGTCTTTGTATCCTCGGGTCCTAGCACAGTGCCTGAATAAATAAATAAGCAAACAAATGAATAAGTACAAAGACAAATAAATAAATGAAAAATAATTAAAAATTAATAAGTATTTGATTATTTGATTGATTTACCCTTAGATTTAACAGTACATTAGTATAGCTTACTGAATCAGTCTTATTCTGAAGTGTTGAAAAAAAAATTCTCCTGGCCCCTGACTTAGTATTACTTTCTGAAGTCTTCACCTATAAATTGCCCAAGGAGAGATTCATTATGGGTTTTTAGGAGATTGTCAAACAACTTTCTTGGCGGTTAGAAATTTTGCTAGTGTCAAAATATAACATTGGGATATTGCTCTATTGGATACATATTTGGAAGAAGATAGTGAGTCCTCCCTAAGCTTCTCAATAATCTTCTGGGTCTGACTGATGTTATAGTAATGAGACCAATGAAGTCTAAGTGGTCTCCATGGAAGTGAGAACTGGAGTGCACTGGAATGCCCTAAACAGATGAAAGGGGATTTTCTACTTGACTTCATGCTAAGCAAACCATTTGTAACTCATGCAAAATTTCCATATTGAAAGTTATAGACCTCAAAGTTTGAGGCTAGACTGTCTGATACAATATTCTAAGGGATTCATATGTATTTTTCTTCCTTACCCACTAGCAATATAAATTCTAGGTGAACAGGGCCTTCCTTTTCCATAACCTAGAATTTTTAGTACAATGCTGGGAATACACCATGTAATACATGGGAATACACCATGGGAATACACTAGGTAATGTTAACACAACTTGAAGATCTTCCCCACCACTTTATGGGCTAATGTGACCTGCTTTGAACTTGAGTCACATAGAAGCCTGAGTCACATAAGCCTGGGTCATGAGAGGGTTGTGATGCCCTCTGGCCCTAAAGAAGGGTATATATACTCTGAGGTTAGCATTTTGCTTTGGGGCTCACTCATGGGAAGAGTGTTTGTGTGATATAGCCAGATGAGACTCTGGGTAGCTGTTAAGGAGCCCCCAGCTTTGAAAAACCCAGATGCTGGTGCCTCTCTCTCTGGTAACTATGTATGTATTGCTTTTGGTCAGACATTCGGAAGCCCTGTCTATTAGTCTTTGCTGTTTGTATTAGCTCTGTTTATATAATTTCTGCTTGTAATTTCTGTTTGTGTTTTCTCTGAAGTTCATGCTGCTGACTTTTCCCCTGAACTGAGTGATATATATATATATATATATGTATATGTATATATACATACATATATATACATAGATAGATAAAGATATAGATATAAAATGTTTGATTAAAGTAAGATTACTAACCCCTTTAAAGTTGCTTTCCTTTAGAAAAGCAGATCAAGGAACCTGTGCTAGCAGCCCTCCTGTGTGCTGGTGTTATTAGTCTTACACCCTCACAGTAGCTACAAGTAACATTGTTGTTATAACCTATTAATGGACTGAAAAAGTAAACCAACTTCCTTCATTTACCACACATCTTTTTTTTTAAACATTTTTGTTTGAAGTTTTGAGTTTCAAATTCTAGCCCTCCCCTCTCTTTCAGAAGGCAAGCAACCATATTTAGGTTATGTGTGAGCACAAAACATATAAAACTTCCATATTAGTCGTTTATATGAGAAAGACTCAAACAAGATTAAAAAAATGAAAGAAAGAAAGTGAAAAATAGCGTGCTTCAGCCTACATTCAAACAATATCAGTTCTTTCTCTGAAGGCAGATAGTGTGCTTCATCATTAGTCCTTTGGGATTGTCTTGGATCCCTGCATTGCTGAGAACAGTTAAGTCACTCATAGATCTTCATCAAACAATATTGCAGTTATCACCTACAACAGGGCTGTCCAAACTTAGTTTATATTAGGGCTGGATTAAAATAAAATAATTATTCGAGGGCCGCACCCAGAATAAAAATTACAGTACACTAATAGAAAGTGGGGGAACGCATGTCATCAATATGACAGGTGAAGGCGTGAAGCACAAAAGCAAACACAAAACAACAAAATGACAACACAACAGTATAAAGGTAGGTGCATACTGACTAGTCTGCATCGTACAGACGGAATGCATCCCACAGATCGATTGAAAGTTCCATGTGATATGTTCCGTCCATAATACTGCTTAAAAACACCAAAGAAAATTAACATCAATGAGATTATTTATTAGTGATGGAATTAAAAAATCTAATACGCATTCCATGCAAATTATTATTTTATTTTTTAACTTGTGAAAATTAAAACCCACAGGTGGGCTGCATAAAATTGCACTGCGGGCCGTGTGTGGCCTGCAGGCTGTATTTTGGACAGCCCTGACCTACAGCATGCTCCTGGTTCTATTCACTTTGTTTTGTTCATGTGTGTCTTTCCAGGTTCTTCTGAAAGCATCCTGCTTGTCATTTCTTACAGCACAATAATATTCCATCACAATCATTTACCACAACTTATTCAGCCATTCCTCAACTGATGAGCATCCCTTTGATGTCCAATTCATAACCACCGCATAAAGAGCTGCTATAAACATTTTTGTACAAATAGATCCTTTCCCCCCCTTTTCTGAATGTCTGAGATACAGACCCAGCAGTGCCAGAAATCTCTTAAAAAATATTAATCTCTTTATTCATTGTTATTCCCTAAAATGATATTGTTGTTGTTAAGTTGTGGCTAACTCTTTGTAACCCCATGGACAATACTGCCCATTGGGTTTTCTTGGTAAATACTGGAGCGGTGTGCTATTTCTTTTTCCAGTGCATTAAGGCAAACAGGTCAAGTGACTTGCCCAGGGTCACACAGCTATTAAATGTCTGAGGCTACATTTGAACTCCAGATCCAGCGCTATATCTACTGAGTCAATGATATTTTGCTACGTATTATGAGCCACATTATTTCTTGTACTGGCTAAGCTACTATCTACAGGTAATCTCCTCTTTCTGAAAGAGAAATTCTTTCAAGGTAGAGTCAATTCTTGGAGGATAATCATCTAGCTGGCTGATGATTCAGATTTCCTATTTCTTCCCTCTTCCTGCCTTTGGGACATTTCAGTCCTCGGTCATACTAATACCTAAGAACATGTAGGGGACACTGACAAAGAAAATTCAGTCAGGTAATGTTGTTTCTTATTAATAGCTCTGTCTGCGGAAAAGATTAATGGACTAAGCAACTGGCAGCAGCTAAAAGAGAGATCTGATTACATGAAGAGTTAATCCTGCCCTGTTGAATTCATCATGGAGAAAAAAATAACAATGATGGTTCAAGCAATAATGATAAATGGCATCTGCATGGCGTGTTAAAGCTTCATTGTGCTTTCTATATATTATTTCGTTTGAGTCTTACAACTACCATGTGTGGCAAATAGTTATTATCCTCATTTTAGAGATGAGAAAAGTGAGACAGACAGAACTTAAGTGACTCATCCCATAGAGAGTAAGCCTGCGACGCAACAGTCTGAACTCCACGTCTTCTTTACTCCAATTCCAGCTCTCAGTCCACTGCAGTCCATCTGTTGTTGTTATTCAGTTGTCTTCAGTCATGTCAGAGTCTTCCCAACTCCATTTGGGGTTTTCTTGGCAGAGATACTGAAGTGGTTTGCTATTTCCTTCCCTGGCACATTTCACAGATGAGGAAACGGAGGCAAACAGGGTTAAGTGACTTGCCCAGGGTCACCCAGCTAGTAAGCATCTAAAGTCAAATTTGAAGTCAGGTCTTACTGACTTCAGGTCCAGCACTTTATCCATTGTGCCACTGCACTATACTGCCTCTCTCAATGATTGGCTTAAAAGAAAGAATTCCTTCCCCATTCATCTAAAGGCCAATCAGATGGCCTGAAATTTGCATTGATAAAGCTTCCAAGACAGAAAAATTCAGATTCTCAGCAGGCTCTATGGGCTCTGATCTAGGAAAATACTATACCTGTAGGATTTGGGAATGAAATCCAAAGAGGATACCCTCCTGGGGCTGTTAAAATACATATAAAACTGGAATAAGTTAGACACTATAATTCAACTCTCTCTGGACAAACAACTCCACAATATCTTCACATATCTTGCTCTGTCCCAGATTTCATAATTGACGTGATTTTGACGCTGTTGTTCAGTCATTCAGGCGTGTCTAATTCTTCGTGACCCCATGGACCATAGCACGTCAGTACTGTCCAAGTTTTTCTTGGCAAAGATACTAGAGTGGTTCACCATTTCCTCTTCTAGTGGGTTAAGGCAAACAGACGTTATGTGACTTGCCCAGGATCACACAGCCAGTAAGTGTCTGAGGCTAGATTTGAACTCAGGAAGATGAATCTTCCTGACTTCCGGCCAGTATATTACCCAGCTACCTGTCAAGAAGACCTAAGTTAAAATGTGCTCCCAGACAGTTACTAGCGGCGTGACCTTGGGCAAGTCACTTAACATTGTTTCCCTCAGTTTCCTCATCTGTAAAATGAGTTGGAGAAGGAAATCGTGAACCACTCCTCCAGCATCCCTGCCAAGAAAACCCAAATGGGGTCACAAAGAGTCTGAAACAACTGAAAAACAACAGAACGACTTCCTGACTCCAGGCTCAGTGCTTTATCTACTAAGCCACCTAGCTGCCTCCTTTTGATGTTGTATATCACACTTTAAAATCCATGAAATAAATCATTTTTGGGGCTGCTGTGACTCTCCGTTCTGCTCTATCAGTATCATGGAAATGAGGCAGGCATCCAAGCAGCAACTGACATCCGAAAACTTTAGTAGATGTTTCTTTTCACAGGGATGTTCGCTAAAGTTAATGATGATATTTTGACATAGCATAAAGACTAACTTGTTTATTTAATGTCCTAGAGGCCTAAGATACATCAACAACTGTTTTGTAGTACTCCTTAGAGAACAGTAATAACAAACCAACAACAACATCTATTTGGGATTTCAGGTTTGCAAAGCACTTCACAGATTCATCTCATTTGATCTTCACAACCACTCTGAACTCTCGGTGCTATTATTATGCGCGTTTTACAGACGAGGAAACTGAGGCAGAGAATGGTAAAGTGACTTGGCCCAATGTCACAGGGCTAGTAAATGTGTCTGAAGACACGCGTAAACTCTGGTGTTCCTGACTCCGAATCCAGCACAACCCCCTGAAACAACTAACCATTCTCATTAAAACAAAAGGCATCAGTAAAACTTTAAAGTTTAAAACAAACGGAAAATGCTTGTTGAAGCCAACACAAAAATTTAGCCCTTTAAAAGACTCCCAAATCCTAAACTCGCCACTTCCATTTCCTTTCTTGGGAATTTGTCAAGTTAAGACTGTTCTTCTCTACCATGTTCCCTCATTGAACTTAGCTCTGGATTGGGAAGAAAAGCCCTAAGTGTGCTCTGGTTGCTGAATATCTCAACCAAGGAAGAAGTAAGTAGAGCCCACAGCTGGATACAGGGACTCTTGTGATTGATTCATTAAACAGCAAGTATTTAATGAGCCCTTCCTTATAATGTGCCAGGCACTATGCAAGGCCCTGAGTCTACAAAAAACAAAAGAAAATCTTTAGATTAGCAGACAGAGATTGTCCAGGATCATGTAACTTGTAAATGTCCCAAGTAGGACTCAAACTCATGTATTCCAGAAGCCAACTCCCTGGTCTATCCAGGACAACACCTTACTTAAAAAAAGAAAAAGTGATTACCAAGTAAAACACTCTAAGCAACATTTTTCAATTTTTTCAGCAAACTATTCTAACCAAGAGCTGAAGAAAGTATAGAGGGAATACACCTTTTTTTTTTTTTTGCCTCCTTCTATGGGATTGACATACATTGGGTAATTAGAGGAATGTGCATATTTACCTTTCAGTTCTTCGAAGATCAGGATTGTGCATCAGAAAGTTTGATTTCTGAAGAAAGGATGTGTTCTTTCCACTAATCCATGACATAGGTCAGAGCACTACGTTAGTGTCATCAGATAAGCTGAATTTCTGGTTGCAGTTGCAATACTTACCAGGTCTAATTGGGCAATCACTTAGGTTCAGTTTTTGCATCTATGAAATGAGGATAACAAAACCACCCCTGCCTCAGTAACAGATATACTACATGGAATAAATGGAAACCTGTGTGCAAAAATTCTGTGTAAATACACAGAAGGGCATAATTATCTTCTTATGTATTACTATTGTGTTCACACATCAACAGGAAGAATAAATTCCATTGTTTGAATATGAACTGGAAGCTGGATGACTGATTTCTAAAGTGAAAAGCAACTGTATTGATTTCCCAGCATGCAAGCATATTAAACACTTCTTTTTTAGTTTGACTCAAAATATTATGAATCATTTTTTCTGCCTAAAGTCCTTTCTAGGCTTTTCCCATTTGTAGTGTGCAAGAGGTCAAGACCTGTAGAGACTCCTGGAAAAATGGATTAAGGGTGGTAATACCCAAATGTGGGCAGCTAGGTGATGCAGTGCTGGGCCTGGAATCAGGAGGACCTGAGTTCAAATCCAGACTCAGACACTTACTAGCTGTGTGACCCTGGGCAAATCACTTAACCTGCTTCCCTCAGTTTCTTCATCTCTAAAATGAGCTAGAGAAGGCAATGGCAAACCACTCTAGTACCTTTGCCAGGAAAATCCCAAACGGGCTCATGAAGAGTTGGTCACAACTGAAATGACTAAACACTAACCAGATTTTGAACAAGATATACCTCATTTAGTTAAGATCCGTAATTTCCCCATTCTCTGATGGAATGACCATCGGTACCCACTTAAGGACAGGAAACCTTTCGCATTCAAAGGACATTAGGGTATTGATCATGTGAAGTTTACTTTGATTACTGGGCGGGTGGTGGAGAATTCTTGAGTGACAAAGGAAGAAACTGAATAGGTTTAGGTGATTATCCTTCTATTAAATGTAAGCCGAATGAAACTGAAATAGTAGCTATCATTTAAACATATAATGGCTTTATGGTTTGCAAAACACTTTATATATGTTATCTAATTTAATTCATTTGACACATCTGGGAAATGGGGGCAACTATTTTTCCTATTTTATATATGAAGAAACTGAGACTGAGGCTAAGTGACTTGTCCAGGGTCTCACAGTTAGGAAGGTCTCAGACTGGATTGGAACTCAGGTTTTCTAGTCTCTACATCCAACATTCTATTTACTGAGCCATCTAACTGCCAAACTCTATTTTAGCATAACGTAATCTTTCCCTAGTTCAAGATTGCTACAAATGTTACCTCTCAGACTGTCTTCTGGTAGATATCTGAGGGAGATTGTCAATTTGTATATTTCTCTCTCTGAGCTAAAAATGTTAGAATTTATTATAATGTTCAATAAATAAAAAAATATTTCTGGCACTCACGCCCAAAACATAGGCTATATTATTAATACATATATATTGATACCAACCTCTGCTTTTCCCATTGTACTTTTCAATAAGGAGTGGAAAATGTATTTCCAGAATATCCCTGTCCCTGTTCTCTGGGAAAGAGTTTGATGACATCGAATTAATTACATAATGGGATAGGGCAGGTCAATGAACATTTATTCAGCACCTACTGTTTGCCAGGCACTGTGCTAAGCACTGGGGATACAAAGAAAGGAAAAAGATAGTCCCTATTTTCAAGAAGATCACAGTCTAATGGGGGAGACAATCTGCAAGCAACCATATATATATACAATATACGCTCAGAATAAATTGGACATTATCGACAGTGGGAAGGTACTGAAATTAAGAGGGCTTTGGAAAGGCTTCATGGAACAGAAGGTGGGATTTTAGCTGGGACTTGAAGGAAACCAGGAAAGTGAGAAGGTGGAGATGAGGAGGGAGAGCATTCCAGGCAGAAAGGACAAGTGAAATTAGCCATAATTTATGGAGATGAAATATCTTGTTTGGGAAACAGCAGGAGGCCACCGTTATCACCCCTAGATTTAGAGTACAAGGCTCTGTGTGTGTGTGTGTGTGTGTGTGTGTGTGAGAGAGAGAGAGAGAGAGAGAGAGAGAGAGAGAGAGAGAGAGAGAGAGACCGGGGTGGGGGGAAGGGTAAAAATGTAAGAAGGCAGTAATGAGTGCTAAGTTTTAATGTTGCTATTAACTGCATTTAGCCAATCTCCATTTTGTCCAGTTACTATAAACACTCTTATTAGCCAAAGAAAAGAGAAAAAAAGTTTGAAAAGTTCAGTGTATCTTATTCTCCTAAGCAAAAGTCCTCCCCTGTGCCTCACTCATACATGTCCTTACCATGTCTTTCCTTACCATGTCTTTCCTTCTTTCTTTTTCTTTCTTTCTTTCTCTCTTTCTTTCTTTCTTTCTTTCTTTCTTTCTTTCTTTCTTTCTTTCTTTCTTTCTTTCTTTCTTTCTTTCTCTTTCTTTATTTCTTTCTTTCTTTCTTTATTTCTTTCTTTCTTTCTTCATTCCTTCCTTCCTTCCTTCCTTCCTTCCTTCCTTCCTTCCTTTCTTTCTTTCTTTCCTTCTTTCTTTCTTCCTTCCTTCCTTCCTTCCTTCCTCTCTTTCTTTCTTTCCTTCTTTCTTTCTTTCCACACACATATATACATACACACATATACCTATACATATCATCTATCGTTGTAACTTTATGTAGGCATAGTGGTTACTAGAGCTCATGTGTTACACTCATCTAATCCCTCTCCCCACTCCACCCCCCCCCCCATGCTCTTCATATAAACTCCTTAGGGGCAGGCACTGTTTAGTGCTGGGATTGGAATCAGGAAGATTTCCAGATGCTGTCCTGGGTCCTCCTCTCTTCCTCCTCTGTACTTGTTGATTTTACCAATTCCCTTGGGTTCAATGATCATTTCTATTCAGATGATTCTTTTTACCCAGGTCTAACCTCCCTCCATACTGCCAGTCTTGCATCACTAAGTCTTAATAAAGCATCTGAGACATACAACATGTTCAAAACACAACTAATCATCTTGTTGTCCTCATCCTTTCAATTCCCTCACCCCTAAGCATTCTCTTCATCCCAGCATCTTCTATTACCATCGAGGGCATCACTGCCTTCCCAGTCACCCAGACTCAGTGTCATCCTCCGCCTCTCACTTGCATTCACCCCACATGGCCATGTTGTCATCGTCTTCTTGTTTCTATTGCACCATCTGTCTTAGACATCCCTTATCACCTTACCACCTCATCCTTGTACTGTTACATTAGTCTGCTGGTTTGTTTCCCTATCTCAAGTCCATCTATCACTCAGCTGCCAAAGTGACCTTCCTAAAGCATAGGCATGACCACGACCTACCCTCATCCCACTTAATAAACCCTAATGCCTCCCTGTTACCCACAGGATCGAATATAAAATCCTTAGTTTGTCTTTGAAAGCCTTTAACAACCTGGCCCCTTTCTACCTTTTCAGTCTTCTGACACTTTAGTCAGTTCCTCATATTCTAGCCCACATCATCATGAGCTGACTTGTACTCTTCACACCCAACAAGCACACCATTTCCTGACTCTGAGGCTGGACTCTTGGGGAAGGAGGAAGCTGTATCCCATGCCTCCAATGCTTCCCCTTTCCATCTCCTTACTTCCTTCAAGACTCAACTCAAATTCCATTTCCTGTAAGAGGTCTTTCCTGGTACCTCCCCTCTGAGATTATGTGGCCTGCATTTTGTACATACATAGTTGTGTGCATGTTATCTCTTCCAATAGAATGTGAACTTCTTGGGGGCTGGGACTATTTTTGCCTTTCTTTGACTCTTCAGGGCTTAGCACAGTCCCTGATACATCTTAAACTCTTATGCTTAAACAAATGCTTGTTGACTGTGGACTCTGAGTCCCTGCCTCACACACTTACTAGTTCTGTAATTTGGGCAAGTCATTTAATCTCCATCAGCCTCAATTTCTTCCTCTGTATAAAAGCAGATAGTAGCACTCACCTCACAGGGTCGCTGTGAGGATTAAAGGAGATGACATTTGTAAAGCGCTCTGCAAACCCTGAAGTGCTATGTGAATGTCAGCTATGATTAGCTGTTATGTTCCTGGCACCTATCATGCTACCACACCCACAGAAGGCATTTAACAAATGTTTGTTGTACCGAATTGAATGAATGAATAGAAAAGATAATTTAACAACTGCAGCAGATCAAATAACAAGGTCTAGAAACAACATTTACAGGCACCTTAGCCATAATTTGGTTTAGCTAGGGGCAGCTAGGTGATGCGGTGGATAGAGTCAGGATACAGCCTGGAGTCAGGAAGACTGATCTTCAAATCTGGCCTCAGACACTTACTATTTGTGTGATTCTGGGAAAGTCACTTAACCCCGTTTGCCTCAATTTCCTCATCTGTAAAATCAGCTGAAGAAAAAAAATGGCAAACCACTCTAGTATCTTTGCCAAGAAAACCACAAATAGGTTTGTGAAGAGTTGGATATGACCGAAAAGGACTGAACAGCAACAACAACTCATAATTTATATCATAAATAGCTTAGTCTGGCCAGCGTTACTTTGAACCCATGTTTTTTTTTATCATCTGTAGGATTAATTTTTTGAATGCTCTATGTTTGTATAAACTCACGAAGGGTGGTTTTTGGAGGCAGATGTTAACAAATTTATTGTGCCCCCCCCCCCAAAAAAAAAGCCTCCTGCAACATACATAATGCTGCTGTTAATTTTTATTCCTAAACTTCGTGATTCTGTGATATGTTCTACATTTTAATTGACTCTATTCTTCCCTGTGACCCACATACTTTAGTTCTTAAGCTGACATACGAGGCCAAGATGTACTCTGGGGTTCACTTAAACCTTCATCAGATTCCTTTTGTGATTTAAGTTCTCAGGTCTTTGTGAATGTGATAAAACAGAAGGCCAATTAACTTAGTGGGTTGAAACATGATGTAAATGAGTCGAACATAGATTAAGAGGCCAATCTCCATAAATGCCAGTTCATTTTTTCCTATTTCTTTGCACCCAAATTAAACACTTTTATACAACTCTGCCAATCACTTCACAAATTCATTCATGTGAGCACAAAATCCTAGAAATTAAGGCTGGAGGGGGCCTAAAAATGATTTCACTGATTCCTCTTCATTCTGCAGATGAGACAACAGAAATACATGCAACCAGAGCAATACATGAAGCAGAGCAAGGACCAGGACCGAGGCCTCCTGATTTCTAGTCCAATGTCTTACCCTTTGCATCGTACTGCTTCTCACAAGGGAGACTAGATTTAGCACCCACTTGTCACCACTATTGGAATGACTTCTATTTGGTTCTTGAAGGCTAGGCCAGCAGGGACAAGCTCAGGCAGGTTCTAAAAATCTGAAAAGATGTGCCAGCCTGGCTAAATACAGAGAGGCTAAATACAGCATGCTGACCACTTGGTGATGAATTCTTTGGCCCCAGGAATACATGAGATAAAGGAAAAATATAAAATGGGCCTCGGTCATCTATGTAAACCCCCATTCTTCTACAATGACAGCAATACAAAAGAAGAGGCAGAAAATGCTAAGAGTCACACAAATTTATCAGTCAATAAATATTGACGTAACTGTGGTTTCTCTATGGATGAAATCCTTGTCCTATCACCTGGTTGATTTACTCCCATAATTGATTCTCCTTTTTGCAGATCACATTGTGCTGAATGCATCAATCCCTGGAATATTATAAAGCCTCCTTAGGGAGAGCATCCACCACTCTTAAAGTACAACTATCCATGAGTGGAGGCAGAATGCCTATTGTCCACATTATGCTATTGATTATGATACACTTTTAAATGGGAAGCCTATTAAGCTGGTCTATCAGTATGAATATCATGGATAAAATCTATAGGAAAATAATAAGCTGGGCCCAAAATTGAATGGGAGGGAGAAAGAGGGTGGATTGCATCAGAAAAACTGTATGATGTTTCCAGTGATCCCAAACTTTCCTCAGAAACCAAAGTTCACTCTAGTATTATTCTGGTGATAGGATGTTCCTGCAAATCATGGACCACCTTAAACTCTGAAGAGTCCAAATTGAGAAGAATTGAAACTGGGTGACATCCCTAACTTATTTCTCTCCTTCACTTATTGCCAAATCTAGACATTTCTACTATTACAACATCTCTAGAACATATGTTTTACCTCCAGTCATAGAGGAGAGGGAGGAAAAAAAACAACCCAAAACATTCTTAAGCACCCACTATGTGTTGGGCACTGTGCAAAGCATTATTTGTAATTATAATATCATTTGATCCACACAAGCCCTAGGAATTAGGTGCTATTATTATCTTCATTTTGCTGAGAAAAATGAAGTAGGAAGAGGTCAACTGATTTGCCCAGGGTCTCAGAGCCTCAGTGTCCCCGCATTTCAAATAAGAGTAGTTTTACGGGACCCCTCTTAATCAGCTCCTAACACTCACCAGCCTTGAACTTAGGCTGTATATATACGTACGTGCGTATGCGTGTGCGTGTGCCTGTGTGTGTGTGTGTGTGTCTAGGGCTATGCTCATTTCTTACTGGAGAGTCTGGAAAGTAGAACCAGGAAAGGAAAATCTCAGCTGTGTATTTCACAGAGCTGATGAGAGGAAGGTGCTTCATAAACTTGATAGAGCCCCAGAAACAGGAGCCATTAATATTAGATACAGTTGAATGAGTGTTTTCGTGACGTACACAGGAGTTCTTACTTAGACTGGGCAGTCTATCTACTACTCTGGCCAAGTTCTGCCTTCCTTCATTTTACTCCATTACTTCCAATTTCACTCTTTGGAACTTAGTTAAAGCACTCATTGTCCTTAGGATATTTGCCTTTTGAATATTTTAGGTTTAACTTGATCCAAGTGGTACAGGCTATGTTCAGCTCATACTCAGTCCTTTTTTCTTTTTTCTTTAACATTTTGATTAGTCCCTTCCAAATGTTAGCCTTTCCCTGGTAATAAAGCATAAGGTTTAACTACTTTTTTTCCTTCCTCTTCTAAAAGATGGAACCATTGAAGATTTTTTTTTTTCCTTAATGAGCCCTGCTGAGGAGGGCAAAAGTTATTCTTAGCCTTAAAATCCCCCCAAATCTGAAAGAAGACCATGAGCAGTTCTCTGAGGCATTTTGTTTTGGGAACCAGGATATAAAGATGTTGAATTATGTTGGTAAAGTAGGAAATGCAGGAAGAAATACTTCTGGAGTAGATAGATTAAGGACAAGGTTTTGGAATAGAACTTAAAGGTCACCTGAAGGTTGGGAGGTGGAACTTCAGAACTGGTATTCAAAAGCAAACAATTACATGAATAAGCAAAAAATAAAGTCCTATACAACTCCAATCTTACAGGTAAAGAAAGAGAGACTCAGTAATTTAAGGGAGCTAGCTGCTCACAGTCACATAGTAAGTACATTTTAGAATTAGTATTAAAAGGAAATCAATTTTATGAACAAAGGAAATAACACTTATTAGTAATAGCTATTTAAAATGCCAATTTTAGGTATAAACATTTCTTAGGGATTCATTTCAATATGAGTTTCTTAGGTACTTACTATGTTCTAAGCATTGTGCTTGGTCCTATGAATATCAAGACAAAATAAAGCAGCCCCTCAAGGATCTTACATTCTAAGTGAGGAAACAAAATGGAGGCTTTTTTTCTGAGTTGGTAAACTAACATTCCTAGTAAGGAAAGTTTAACTTTTCATTGCTATGACAGAATAATTAGGTCTAAAACAGGATGGAGCCAACCTCTCTACTTCAGAGCATCCCTCACCTACTCAGTGCAGAAGGCAAAGGAGAGTTTTGGCAGTAATAACCATATGACCAATTCTGTCCTCCAGATGGGAAGGGCCAAATGGTAGCCCATGGAGAATAAGGAGACTGCGTCAGGGCAGCACAGATGACAGAACATCTCTTTTTAGATTTTCATTTCTTAACTAGAAAGAGATTTAGTTGTTTATATTAAAGACTTTTTTAAAAAAAATCAGCCTATTCTTTCATGGTAGAGAACAGGTAACATGTGCTTTGAGTATCGTTTAATTTCTCCAAAGCTCATTTTTCTTTTGAGATCTGAATGTGTCCCTGAGCTTTTAAATTAAATCACTAGGTTTACCTAATTGTCCTTTCTCTCTCACTCTCCTTTCTCTTCCCTTCCCTACTTCAATCTTGTGGTTCAATACTTTTTTTTCAGTTGTGTCTGATTTTTGTGACCCCATTTGTGTTATTCTTGGAAAAGATACTGGAATGTTTTTCCATTTCCTTCTCTAGAATATTTGACAGATGAGGAAACTGAGTTAAATAGGGCTAAGTGACTTTCCCAAGGTCACATAGCAAGTAAGTGTCTGAGGCCAGATTTGAATTCTGGAAGATGAGTCTTCCTGAGTCCAGACCCAGCACTCTACCCACTGCCCCACCTAACCCTTGGATTTTAATCTGGACCTTTGATTTCATTGATATAGTGAAATCTGAACGAGAATTTTCTTTGCCAATGTAGATCTTCATCTGCTTGACAACTTATCATGTTATACAGTTGTTTGGAGAGTGAAGAGTTGACCAGGATTATACAGCCCACATGTGTGGCAGGCAGGACTTGAACCCAGGTCTTCTTGTCTTGAGGCTAGCTCTCTATCTCATAGCAGTAATAGTCTGTCAGACAAATGCTGTCACCAAGTCAATATCTGCATTTCTTAATTTTCATGGAACTACCGTAGATGATTACAGTTAAAGGTAAATAAATTACTAAGCAGTTACCTTCTCAGTTCTGCTAAAGATTTAAAAAAAATTTCTTTCATAATTTCTAATCATTACTGATACCACAAATATTGGAATGCTCAACCGTTCTCCTTTTTGTTCACCCTTTGATGCACTGTATGCAGAGGGAATAGATTTGCTTCTTAACAACTTTGAAAGTTCATAGTAACATCACTAACAGACACATTTTGTCATACTGCCCTGTATGTGGCCTGAACTTCTTGGCTGTGGGATCAGGATGCCTCAGCAGAAATGTGGAGAAGCCATCTTTGTGCTGTCGCCAATGTAATAAGCATAAGTTCGATTAATATTTATTAAGCATTGGGACATAAAATAATGATAACTCATATTTATATAACAATTTGCATAAATTCAATTTAATTCAACATGCATTTATTAATGACCTTTTCTGTGCCAGGCATCATTCTAAGACATGCAAAAATAAAAATAGCCCCTGAACTCAAAAGGGCTACATTTCACATTTATTAGGTAAGGTGCATATGGATGATTTACAATATAACATAATCCTGGGCAAAACATTTAACTTCCCAGAGTTTTAGACAATTCTCTAGGAATAGAAATTGAAGAAAAGATAACAGCCTTAAATGGTAGTGGGAGTCTCTGTACCTAAGAGTTACTTGTGCCAATGAAATCCTAATAAGTCCCTATCTCTATTTTGAAAAAAGCTTTGTTGGGGTAGGACAGCGATTATTTTCCCCAGATTATAGGTGAGTAAACTCATCCACAAAGAAGCTCAGAGGCCTGCTCAAGGTTATATGACTACTCTGGCTGAGCCAGAGCTCTACCGCAGGTCTTCTAACAATCCAGTGTTATTTCCACTCCATCATACAAATTCTATCACTACTTAGCCCTATCAGTATTCTATTATAAAGATGCTAGAGACATAGCCTACAGGAGATGGAACTCTTTCTACTGAGTTCCATTCACTATCTAAAAAGGAGTTACGCTATTATGAAAATGGGCTGATGGTGGTGTCTCCCAAGGTGGAGGCCCCTCAGGTGACTACAGTAGGCATACCAACTGGAGACTCTTAAATTTCATGGTCATATATCAAATTTATTTTTTCAGTATGTAGAACGAAGTTTTTGGTTCCACATTATCAACAGTCACTTTCCACAAAAGTAAAGCATTTTCCATTTCCTCTATATTTTGTGTTCTTCAAGATAACATCAAATTCCTATTGTGAAAGGTAAGGAACCAAACAGGAGAGATGTTTCTCACTGCTTTTTATGTTGGTGACAGGAGGGATTGCTTTGTGTGAGACAGTATGGAAGAGATGTAGACAAGACTCATCTCTACTCTTGCCATGGTGGTCCATGAATCAGTCCTTTGCAAAAAAAAAAAATTCCCAATGTCTTACTAAGGATTCATAAACTTTGATACCTGACTTCCAAGGGGTTCCAAAATCTGCTCTGATACCACCTATCCAAACTCACCAAGGGAAGCAACAGGTGAAGGTGAATATTAGATCAGGCATCAGAAGACTAGGGTTCCAGGATCAAGTAATCATTAACTGGTTGGCAGGATTTATCTTCTCTGTTCCTTCATTTTCCTCAAATAAAAAAAGGAATGAGTTCATAGAGGTGGGGAAGAGGTAGAGGGAAAGGTATAAGCATTTCTATGGTGCCTACTCAGTGCCTGGCACTGGGCTAAGTGCTAGGTGATCTCTGAAAACTTTTCTACCCTTAAAATTCTAAATTCTACTCCCCCAAATCTGATAGGTCATACCAAGCTGAAAAGGTTTGGAATAGAAGCCAGGCAATGGGTGATAAATTTTTCAGCCATTGCAACTATGACCGTTTACTATTGAGGCCACTTATAGACTCGTAGATAGAGCATCAGGCCTGGAGTCAGCAGGACCTAAGTTCAAATTTGGTCTCAGACACTTATTAGCTGGGTGACCCTGGATGAGTCACTTAACTTATGTCTACCTCAGTTTCCTCAACCACAAAATGGAGATAGTATTAGCACCTACTTCCCAAGGTTTTGTGGGGATCAAATGACATAAAATTTGTAAAGCACTTAGATGATCAACCCAAGCTGCATTGTTGGAAGGTATACTCATACTCAGTAATTAGTGAAGCATTTAAGTATAAATTGTGAAGTATTTAATATCTAGGTATTTAAGTTTTGAAGTATTCTAAATTGCATCTTAGTAGATTAAGTCCATTGTTTTACCCTGTTGTGATCTTCTTGGATCCTCATTCTGTCATCCCATGTGCTACCTACTTCTCAAAGCTTTGTATCATTTGCAAATTTGAGTTATTGCTCAGAAGAGGGCTGAGGACAGATCCCTGTGGCATCCCACCAGGGAAGTAGTTCTAAACCTTTGCAAGTATAAGAACCCTTTTTAATTAAAAAAAAATGTTATAGATCCTTACCTGGCCCCATGGCATGTTTGTAGTTGTTTTATTGGTATCCTTGGATTGAAAAAATATTTTATGACAAAAATTACTTTGCTAATTCCTTAAAGTAAGTTGTAGTTTTGGTAAATCACAATAGTATCTCTATAGATGCAATAATATATCTTTTAAACATATGTATATGAGATATATATATATATATAAATATGTGTATATATATGTATATATACATAGAGGGAGAGAGAGGGAGGGAGGGGGAGAGAGGTAGAGGGAGGGAGGGAGAGTGGAGAGGGGAGAGAGGGAGAGAGGAAGAGAGAGAGAGAGAGAGAGGGAGAGAGAGAGAGAGAGAGAGAGAGAGAGAGTCAGAGAGAGATTTATTTAGTTCATAGAAGACATCTTTATTTCCTATACTGAGTCAAACTGTTGTGTTGTTAATAAAAATAAAAATGAAAAAGCTCAGTGCCTATGAATTTGTGGACCTTGTACAATAATTTTGTAAGCCACCCTACCCTTCTATCATAGACTTGAAAGCACTGTATTAGAGACTTCTTTCCAGGTTAATATTAATTCACTGATCACTACTCTAGGTCTGAGCACCATGTCTAGAGACAGGCAGACTTAAGTTCAAATCTGGCCTCTGACATTTAACCCTCTTTATTATTATTATTTTTTATTTATAATTTTTTATAATTTATATTATATTTTAAAATTTATAATTGTATTTATTTTATATTTATTATTATTAACCCTATTTGTCTCAGTTCCTCATCTGTAAAATGAGCTGGAAAAGGGAATGGCAAATCATTCCAGTATCTTTGCCAAGAAAACCCCAAATGGGGTCACAAAGAGTCAGACAGTACTGAAGTGGCTGAACAACAAGAAGAACATGTGTGTGTGTGTGTGTGTGCATGTGCGTGTGCATGCGTGTGTGTATGTGTGTGTGTGTGTGTAGGACACAAGTGAAATGACTCAACCACAACAAAAAATCCACTTTATTGTACGATAATTTACCCCACACATCTTTCTAACCTATCAGCAGGATAGCAAGACAGGAGGAGTCACTATGCCAAATTTTTAGATGAACTAGATGAAACTTTTAGATGAACATGGTTCTTAAGAATCACTCCTTCTGTTTCTAAATGTTCAATAAATATCCCTTCAGTAAGACACTCTAGAATTTTACCAATAATCATAAAAAGTCATATAGTATACTCATAACATAGTCATATGATAAAGTCATAATATATAATTAGTTTAAAGAATCTACCTTTTTCATTTTTTTTAAACTGAGACACAACCATTTCCATCACTGCAGGTAGGTACCTTTCTCCTCTTTGCTATGATTTTGCCATGATCACTAAGGGAATCTCAGCAATCACAGTCACCATTTCTTTCAGTGCTCTTGCAGGTAGTTCACCTGGGCCTGCTAGCTTGATCCTTTTGGAGTTCTGGGTTCTTTCACCATCTCCTCACTTGACTCTCAGTTTTCATAAAATCACAGATTTAGAGACAGAAGGGACTTTATAGCTCAAATAGTCCAAACCCCTTATTTTATACATGAAGAAAGTGAACCCCTTAAAACTTCAAACAGATTGACCAAGAACTGATCAAGAATGGCCTGGTAAAAACTGTAGAGCCAGAATTAGGGGTTACCAGGTCACTGGCCTCCCAAAAGAGAGTTCTCACTCCTACAACATGTTGATTTTCAGTTCTCTATTTACCGTTTTTTGTTCTCTCTAAACTCCATGGCTTCCTATTGCCTCTAGTATCAAATATAAGCTCTCGTATTTTGTGTTTGAAGATCATTACAATTTGGCCCCAATTTACCTTTCTTACCTTATTCTACATTACTCCCTGTCCCATACTCTACTGGTTCATCAAGCCACATCTTTACTTTGTTTCTTATATATGTGTATTTATTATATTTACCATGAAAGTCCACCTCCTATATCTCTTCCTTGCCTTTGTACACACTGTCTATCCCCCATGTCTGGAATACACTCTGATCTTCCTTCTGATTCTTAGAATCCACTTCTTTCCTTCAAAACTCTGTTAACAGGTCACCTTACAAGTGAAGTCTTCATTATCTCTCTAGGACCCATTCTCCTTTCTATGCCCACCCCTATTTGCCTTGTATTTATTTTATGTGTGCTCATTTACGTACATGTTTTTCCTCCCAATGGAATATATGCTCCTTGAGGACAGGGACTGTTTCATTTTTGTCTTTGTATCCCCACATAATAGATGCTGAATAAATGAAAAATGGATAAATAAAGGATGCTGAAGAAATAATGAATAAATGTTGATTGATTGATCTTAGATCAATACACTTCTTAGAAACTTAATAAAAGCCATTCGTATGACCTTGGACAATTCATGATACCTCTCTGGGCCTCAGTTTCTTCCTCCATAAAATTAGGGCATTCAACTGGAGATCCTCTAAGGTTTTATTCCAGCTCTAAATGTTATGACCCCATGGATCTAAAGTACCCAGTGACCTTGATTTTTTAGTTGACTGGGCACGGTGGCTGAAAAGATATAAATGGAATCCTAATGGCCCGAGAGAGTTACTAAGCCCCCTCCCCCATTAGAAAGTCATTTTGTCCTGGCAAAAACAGAAACCAATTTATGTTAGACTATCTAATACGGTGGTGAAAGGCCGAGGTATTCATCACATAGTGACTATTTCAGATTTCAGACGACCCGTTCTAAACACATACCTTTTCAAACACTAAGCATCAATCTTACCACCTTGCTGGGAAAATAGCAGGCATACAATAAATCCTCACAGAATTGAATTAGATTTCAATTCTAATAAATGAAAACTTCAAAATATACTAAAATATTAAGTCCAAATAAAATATATCCACTACAAAGAAAATAAATGTTTATTAAGAAAATGAAATGTTTAGCATTTGGTTTATTTTAAAAGGTTAAAGGTATAGTGCATTCATTTTTTGATTTTGAGAATTAGGGAAAAAAATCAAGTTACATTTATATATCATATAATAAATAAGTTGTATCCTTTGAATCGCCTGATGTTTATTTTCTAAAATTGTAACAATAGACAAAATTTTACAGTCAAAATTAACAATGTAATGTACAAGAGATCCTTATGATGAAGTTAAAGAAATAATCAACTCTTAATCAATTTCATAGTGCTCAGACATAATCAGATCCAAGAGTTATTGCTGATGAAATTTAGGAAATATTGCTTTTTACTCAGGAATTACAATCTCAACCAATATTGCAAACTTTCAAGATGGAGTTACCCTATTCCTAAATTATTTTCCAAAAAACATACATTATTCTGTCAGCCCTAATTTGTCTATGGACTGTGGCTGCCCAACCAGAAATCTAAACTGTGTTATATATCAATATTTTCATTCTTAATGCTCAGTCCACCTTAGCAGACACAAAAAGTATACTTATTTCCACAAGATTCTTCTGTATCTAGTGGTTTGCTTTAAGATAGCTGTAAACTTGATAATTAAATTACTGTTTTACTATTTTTCACTTTGTCCAGAGGAAATGGCAGTGGAAGTGAAGCTTTTTCATAATATTTCTAGAATCCTTCTGAGAACGGAAGATTAAAATACTACTTTGAAATCATGGCTCTTACATTGTCACTGTCAAGCATAACCCAGCTTATGAAAAAACTTTGATTCCCTCCCATATGGAGATATCCTGGACAACTTCAAAACATACTTTCTCAAGTTCCTTTTCATACCTGAGGGACTGGAAAACCTTCCCTTTCTTTTAAAGGTTTATTTAAAACTGACACTGCCAATTTTACATCACACTGGGCTTGATATACACCTTCATTTCCAAATGAACAATAATGTGACTTTTTTAAGTTCAAAATTTTAATTTTCATCAAACTCACCATTATAATCACTCACTTCTATTAGTCCATTCCAACATAATCAAGACTATCTCAAAGACTGTATTTTATGATCTCATATATACATTTTGCCAAATGCTATATGAGTTAAAGAAGGAATAGCATTTCTTCTTTCCAACATGCCAAAGGTCATCTGCAAAGACCCAACAGCTGCAAGTCAGCCAGAGAAACACTCTCCCAGCTACAACAGGGAATAAAGGTACCTGTAGGATTTGGAGAAACACAATCTCATTTTGGATCGTGGAGACAGACGGGGGATTGAAGCTCCAAGGGGATCCGAAACAAAAGCCATTTGTAGAGATAGTTCCAAAACAGCTCGGAAGAAATGGTCATTCGCAGATGGTGCCCAGTCCTATGGTTGGCCAGGGCCCCCGTTCCCCGCATGAAGCGCTTGTAACTGAGTAAGGGAGTTTCCTCTGCATGACTGGCTAAGCTGCCCTGCCAGAGAGGTAGCCTGCTCAGCTCTGCTCAGGGGTTGGAGGGGATAACCAGGATTTCCTGCTGCATGACACTTTCTCTTTGCAACAGGGATTGCTCCATCCCAAGCCCTTATCTCACCGTTAATGTGAGAAACACTCCCTTGCAAATTTGTTTTTGAATATAATGCTGATTAAAGAGTAAAGCTGCAGTCTACCCCCGAAAAGGAGAGCAAAAAAACCCAGAAGGTCAAAGGCACAGTCAGTTGAACTTGTAAATCCAGCGTGAATCTTGAAAAACAAAATTAACAGATGACTTCTCTTTCAGACTCATGATGGGGATGGTCTGAATTTCATATAATATCATCTTCATTTACGCCAGTCTTAGAGTTTGTTTATATAGTTATTTGCTGCATTTAAAAAAAATGGTGTGATGATCAGAGAAATACCAGTAGCTATTCTGACTACTGGCAAAGTTAATAGGAGAATATAAACAGTCTGGTTACTTTCAGACTTTTTCCTCAAGCAAGCAGTATCTCTGAGGATATTACAGTGACTGTCTTGGATAACTAAGACCCATTTCCTATTCCTTGGCACCTTTAAACTTTCTAAGAAATCTTTTCTTGCAGATTATGAGACTGATAAAGGCAAACAAAACTTCTCCCTGTTTTTATTAAGTCCAAGCTAATTTGGGGTAGGAACATTTTAAGATTCGGTACAGTCAGGCACCAAGAAATCCAATAAAATCACTAAGGGGCTTGTTCACCCTGGGGATTTCATAGTGCGACAGCTCATGTTAACAGCACATCATTCCATCAACCCCCTGTTCAAACACCATTCTGCTAGTGACCTCAGCTGTAAACTAAGAAATAGCTCCACTTCTCTTGGATAAGATTAGAACGGGCTGGAATGCAGAAGAATCATTTAGCCTTCTCTGGACTGTAGCAAATCCACAATTAGGGAAGCTCAAATGCAGTGAACACTCATCTGCCTAATTCAAACAGTTTCCCCTGCTCTCTTACATATTAAAAATCTGTTCCCCTACTTTCCTTAGTAACTAAGACCAGGATCATATATTGCCTATTTCTTAAAAGTAGGTTACTCTCTTTTCCCAATTAAGAAATTTTACCTCCTCCCAAACTTTTCCCCTTTATCCTTTTAGCTGCTATTCATGGTTGGCTTCAAATATTGGCAGACTAGGAGATTACATACGTGGTATACTGGAGTGCTGGGGAGGGAGGAGAAGAAAGTCCACATCTTCTCTCATGTCCTCCATAACAATATATGAAATTTCACTATCATCACTTCATTCCTTTGTGTTCAACACATCTAGGTACTAAGATTAGTACTTAGACACTTACCTGTTTCCTCCAATAAAAAGCAAACATCCCTGAGAAGGGTAACACATCCGCAATGAAAATATCATGTGAATTAGTTTATCCATTGAGATCTCCCATAATATTAAAAAGGATCTCAGAAATGATTTAGTCCAGACCCCTCATTTTACAGATGAAAAAATGAGGCCTTGGAAGTTTAAGTTACTTGCCCATGCTTATACCTAAGTGAATGGTAGAGACAGGATTTGAACCCAGATCCATGGACTGACTTTTTTTCAGCATTCTTTCCACTGACCCAGGCAGCATTCACTTGGAAGCAGAGCAGCTGAAATCAGGAGCAGGGAAGTTGTGGTGTACTGTGATAGTACTGAAAAAGGAAAAGATGGCCTGCCAAAGATGGACTACCTCCTTTTTTTTTTCAAAATATAAGCATCCCCATTTTAACAATTCATCAACAGTAACTGAAAGGCACCCCGTTAGAAGACCAGCCTAGCAGTCAAGAAGACGCGGGTTCAGATCCTGTCTTTAACACATGCAGATTCTGTGACAATCTGCAAATCACTTAACTTCTTACCACTCCAGGTGACTTTTAAAAGTGGAGAGGGTTTCTGATAGAAATCATGCCCCGTGATAGTGAAATCATAGTTCTGAAGTAAACACACAAACGTACACTCACACAACCACAACAAACAACCCCTTTCACCCTCAACATATACACAAAAAACTATTAATATTTGATAGATGATGGACACTTCACAGGTTTCTAATATTGAAGATTGTATCTCATTTGACTAATGTAAGAAGTCTTACAGTATGATTATAATTTTATTTTTCTTGGTAATATGAGCCCCAAGCAAGGGCATTTTTTGAATAATAACTAGCTACCTTGGTCTCTGGGACAATGCAGTAAACTTTTTATAAAGGTTTTAATGCTAATTAAGATGTGAATGGTTAACTACTACCTTTAAAACACAAGGCTCTAACATCCAGAAGGGAGACATAGACAGAAAGTATCATGTGCTTACTTTTCAAAAAGGAATATAGAGTTCGGGAAAAAAGGCCAAGTTTTTCCTATTACGATTGCCAAATATGTTACTTCTTTCAAATGACTTTTAGAACACAGACCTGGTGAACAGCTAAGCAAGATCAAAGAATATCTACTAACATGGAATTATGCAAAGGAAATAGGAGCTTAGCCAATTTTCTCCTAATGAGAAACTAGGTAAAAGAACAGAACCTTTCCCAATGATTGTTTTTCTAATTTACTGCCCCCCTCCCCTTCCCACCTCCTTCATAATATTACACATAATCTCTCTCAAGTTGCCAGGTCTCAACAAGGTCATAGAAATAAGCTACTTACCATTGAGATTACTCATGAGGAAAGCTAAGCCTTGATTTCAAATATAAATACCACCATCACTTTTTCAGGGACTGTCTGGATCATTGCAGAATCATGAGAATTTATGCAACTAGAAAAAAAGTTCTAAAGGGAAAACAAAAAGGTATTTTCCCAGGCCATAGTGTTGCCTTCATTGGGGTTCCAATCAGCTATTTTTAAGTTCTACTTTGTGGGTACCAAAAGTTACAAAGGATAAGAAGTATAAATATTTCGATTACTTAGAATACTGTCAACTTTTAAATCATTTATTTTTCTGAGGGATTTTAATAAACACAGAGTTGAATGGACAGAAAGAATTAGTCTGTATACAAGGACAAATTTTTTTTCCCCTAAAATCCAAACCCAATTTAAGAAACTAGGGAGAAGTAGCTTCTAATGAATGCTGAAGGTCCAAATCTCTCCTAAAAACCTAAAATACAAATATTTTGTGCTCTTGTAGCACAGTTTGGTAAATGGGGTGTCTTCTATCTTTCAAACTTTGTGGGACTTTGGATCTGAGTCAATTGCTGTCACAAAGTGACCAATCAATCAAGGATCATGTATTAAGCTCTTGCTAAGTGCTTGGCACTGTACAATACACTGGGGATACAATCATGGTTTCTGGGATCCAGCAGGAGGGGCAGGACTCAAAACAGAGAAGTCAGCTCGAGAAGGAGAGTCCAACGAGAGACACTTTCTTATAGTAAACACAAATCACTAATGCCAGAAAACTCCACTCTCTGTGGCATGCAGATATTTATTTTGTGATAAGGAGAGTAACAGGTATGGCAATGAATGTTCAAATCTGCCATGGGGCAGCAGCACTCAAGGGGTGTAACTGTCAAGACTTGCCCAAGGTACACAGATGAGAAAGACCTCATCTAAGATTTGCCCAACGGAAAGATCCCTTACAAAAAAAAAAGCAGAAAAAATAAACTGCCATGTTGCAAATTTATTCTCATAAGGAAAAATAAGTGGAAGGCAGGGCAGGGCAGAGTTTCTGAACATCCTATACATAATTTCTAAAGAACTAGGCCTCTGGACTAGTACTGTTGTCATTAGGAAAAAGGGGAAAGCAGGAGATTTTCGTCTTTAGCAGAACTTCAGGGGACAAAAGGCTGACCCTAGAGGGTCGGTTATGTTGAAATATATTGCCTCAGGAAACCAAAACAGGCAGAAAGATGGGTTTGAGGATAATGCCTTATTATGAAATAGTGGTTGATAGCGGTGCATGACAGATAATGAGAAGCTGAACCTCACCTATATTTGGGTTCAATTTGGCAACACACAATTAAAAAAAATAATTTGACAAACTCCCTTTGTGTGAGGCTTTGCTGAAAATAAGCGACATTGAAAAAATAAAATAAAAGGTTAAAAAATTTTCAAAAAATATATATAAAATTTAAGTGAAAATAAATGACATTTATAAACCATTTGAAAGGTACTAAGCACTTTCTAATACATTACCTCATTTCAGCCCCACAAGAATGCCATGAGGTAGATAACTATGGGTATCATGATATGTGTATAATCTCCATTTCACAGGTGTAGAAGAAGAATGAATTGTCCATATGTTAGAAGAAAAATATGGAAAACCAGGCCTTTCTGAATCCAAGTCAAGCTAGTTACCTACTCCACAACAAACAGCCCCAATGGATTCTGTCACAAAGAAAACAGACAATAGGCCCAGTAGGCAAGTGAATAGTAGGCCCAGTATTCACCCAGTACAGGTAATGGATTTGCAAAACAAGGGTCTTCATTATACTAACTAATGCCCATAATCAACTGCAAAGCATTTCCTGTGCCAATCTGAGGGCTATACACAGCTAAACCCCAGTCAATGGTAAGTGTGTGTTGTTTCTAAATACATCTGCAAAATACAAGGTTTGTTTATTTAGTTTACAATTCAATTCAGCCCTATTTTGAAAGGATGTGTAACTGTATCCAAGTTTCTAAATACCCAAGAGTCTTGCATCTCGGGTTGGATAAGAGCAATGATGTCAGAAAAGCATAAAGCCAGGATTTGTGTGTTTATACACCTTTGACCTTTAAATTCCCACTGAGGTGAATGAACATCTTCAAAGTATTCCAAACTAGGTCTGTGGTTTTGAACTTCTAAAACATCCTTCTTTGATTCTGTAGGATTTAAAGTCAAACAAATTTAAGTTAAACCCAGCAGGTCCCACCCTCCCCAACCCTCTCTCCATTTTGCTACAGGTGGGACAAAGGAAGAGGAGCTAGTCTCCTCTCCCAGGATGATCTCAGTGAACATAGGATCAGATGGTCCTCTCAGACCCTATTGATGTGTAGGTGAAAGGGAAGGAAAAGAGTACTCCCAAAGATCCCACCTGGTAGAACAACTAGGATTATAAAAAAGCACAAGCTTCAGATGCAAACATTATAGTCTCCTACTTTTATATCCTTTGCAAATGGAAGAAGGATTAACTTTGGAGCCAAAGGACCTGGCTGTGAATCTAGCCTCTGTTAATTATTACCCAGGACCTTGGCCAAGTCATTGTCTCTCTTTTGGCCTCAGTTTCTTTATAAAATAAAGGGGTTGGACTAGATGACCTCTGAATTCCCTTTTCTCTCTAAATCTATGGCTCTGGGATCCGACATAATTTTAAGGAAGTAATTCATCAGATAAAATGTTAGTTTCCTTTAGTTCTTGTTTAGTTGTGTCTAACTCTTCGTGACCCCATTTGGGGTTTTCTTGGCCAAGATACTGGAGAGGCTTGCAATTTCCTTCTCCAGCTCATTTTACAGATGAGGAAACTGAGGTAAACAGAATTAAGTGACTTGCTCAGAGTCACACAGCTAGCTAGTAAGGGTCTGAGGCCAGATTTGAACTCAGGAAGATGAGTCTTCCTAATGTCAAGCCCCCTGCTCTGTGCACTATGGCGCCACCTAGCTTCCTTGAAGACCTTTAAGTCACAGCTAAAATCTCATCTTCTACAGGAATCCTTTCCCTTAATCCCCTAATCTCTCTTAATTCTAGTGCCTTCCTTATCTTAATTATCTCTTCTTTATTCTGTATATAGCTTGTTGAACATACTTGTTTGCTTGTCTTCTCCATTAGATTCTAAGTTCCTTAAGGCCAGGGTCTGCCTCTCTTTGAATCCCCAGCTCTTAGCACAGTGTCTGGTACACAGTAGGCATTTAATAAATGTTTATTGACCGACCGATTTAATATTTCTTTTTGCTTAATTGCTCCCTTTACTTCCCCAAAATGATGGCTGTTGTTCATCAAATGAAACAAGACCAGAAACATCAACATTATCCTGATTGAAGAATAAACTATAAGTCCTTGGACATACAGGGCTATTCCTTAATCAAGCTTCAATAACAACAACCAAAACTCTGGGTTTTTTAATTTGACAAAAGGGCAGTAAGTAAATGGTTGCCTTTTTACAACAGCAACAAACAACAAGAAGAAGGAGCTAACTTTATATAATTATTGGAGGAGGAAATGGCAATCCATTCCAGTATCTTTGCTAAGAAAACCCCAAACAGAATCGTGAACAGCTGTTTATCAATGAAAAACAACTGACTGAAACATTATAGGGCGATCTGATTTTCTTGAGATGGAGCAGTAAATTATATTTTAAAATAGTTAATTCTAAGCTAATGCTTTTAATTAATCTGAGCAGCAGATGAAAAGGCGGTGCGTGTTTATGTTATGTCCTAATTTGAACCTTGTTTATAGGAACATAAAATGTAAGAAAAAAAATTGAAAGGAAAAAATTAACTAAAAATAACTGACAGGCTTCTTCTCAATAACCAATCCTGAGCTCAATAAATTTAGAAAATTTCCATTTATTTTCCAACAAGTTATGAGTTCCTGAAAACAGGTTGTTTAAAGAGAAAACATTTCACAGCCTTAACAGTAGCACATGTTATTAGGAATGCTGACTCTCTACCAAATAAGCATACACATGGCTACTTAGGGCCTTTCAGAAATATTTTAACAAACAGCCAAGAAGTGATGGAATTACCAGGCAGAGAAACCAAAAGATTCTCTAGGGAGAAGAAAAAAAAAAGCAAAAAAAAAAATTAAAAATGAACAAAAACAACAAACACCAAACCAAAAAACAAACTACCAAAGAATCTCTAAATAAAAACAAACCATTTCATGGATTAACATTTGTTGCCAAGAAGTTTTTTCCATGACCATGTTTGGTATTCCTCCATATAAATAGAAAAGGGGCAGGGAAATATTTGTTATAACATTTTAAGATATGTAAGCAGAAGGCAGTGTGATATAGACAGGAGAACAGTCAGAATTGCTGCAAGAAAGAATCTGGGATCTTTGAGGTGATCCAGTGTAACCTTCTCATTTGGAGGTTTATGGAAAGGCCCACAAGGCAAAGTGACTTGGCTAAGGTCACAGAGTGAGCTTGTGGTAGGGCCATGACCAGAATTCAGGTTTCTCAAGCTTATGCTTCATCTTTTTAAAGAAAAAAAAATATTTAAAGGTTTTATTGCTGTTCTCTCCTAAAACCCTCCAATCTCCAAAAGAAGTCTTTTACAGCAAAGGGGTTCAGTTTAGGAGAACAAGCCAACAGTATGGAGATGTCTGAAACCATGTGATTCATTCCACATGAGGAGAGTATATTTCCTCATCAGTCCTTCCAATGCTATTTCCACAATGTGTTTTATCCTGGGGCATAGTTCTGGTTCCATCATTTATTAGCTGTTTACTTGGGCAAGAGAGTGAGGGATGGGGAGAAGAGAGATGGGGAGAAAAGAGGGGAAGGAGGGGTGTACAGGAGGAGAGTGAAAGGGGGAGGGGGAAGGTCAGAGGGGAAGAGAGAAGAAGGAGTGGAAGACAGAAAAAGAGAGAGAGGTAAAGACAGCGAAAGAGAGGGGGAAGGAGGAGAGAGAGGAAGGAGAGAAGGAAGTGGGGAAAAGGGAAGGAGAAAGGAGGTAAGGAAAAGGGAGAGGGAGAGAAAGAAGGGAGAGAGAGGGCGAGAAAAAGAGAAGGAAAGAGAAAAATGGGAGCAGGGCACAGAGACAAGAAACAGACAAAAACACTATAGACTGGTTATTCCTTTCTGCTGAATGGAGGGGAAGTCAGATGACAAATCATCTCCAAGAAAAACAGGCTAAATCAGGGACAGATGAAGAGTAACAGGTGGGCTGGTGGGAGATGCAGAATTCAAGGTCAGAGGGTAGGGGGTTGCTGAATTTGACAACTTGAGGTAGGTGGGTGCTTAGTGCTCTGAGGAGTGAGAGTCACCTCAGCCACACCTCTCTCTTGATGTTCTTGTGTGAGCACCAGAAAGAGGGGAAGTTTAATCCAAGTTATGAAAGAAGTAGGTTGTGCACTGGTAGAATGTGTAAGAGAGCAAGCAGAATCATGGAGGCATGAATGAACAGCGGAAGGTGGCAAGCTGGGGGAAGAAGAAAGAAATGAGCTTGCCTTGGAGGGGAGAATTCATGTGGGAAATAAAATGAAGTAGGTCAAGAAAGATTATAGTTGTTGAAGGGCCTTGAAATCCAGGATAAGAATGGATATGTCTGACATAATAGGTCACCACTGATTCTTGTTCAGGGTTTGCCAATTTGTTAATTTAGGATCATGAGTTTTCTAGAGAGGAAGGAAAGAGGGACAACACAGTAAAGTCAGAAGAAGCAACAAATAGTGAGTGAAAATAACAATAGATTTGGAATCAGAAGACCTAAGTTCAAATTCTGTTTCTGTTATTTACTTTCTGTGCAACACTAGTCAAATTCACTGATCATACTGCACTATGGAGGTCACATTCTGGTTAATTTGATATTGGGGGAGGATGTGGGGTAGAAGGGGAGGTAGCTTTCAGGATGTACATCTATTGCTTCTCATTAAAAAAAAAAAAAACTGTTCGATCCATCTGATTTTCTCGCCATATATGTTCTTGTGAATACGTCTTGGGTCATTTTTCATGGTCAAGTTTTCCCTGGTAATATGCTTTTGTGTCAGCCCCTACCATGTGCCTTTTCATTGCCCTTTGGGAAAACTACAGTTTTGATTCCTCTGAGATCATAGTGTTCAATGATTCAAGATCAAATAACATCAGTGGAAGAATGTTGACATTTAAGAGATGAGAATATTCCACATTAAACTGGAGGAAAGAGATAATGAATCGGAAAACTTTTTAAATCACAAAGCCCCACGCAAATGTGAGGCATTATTAAGCTTAATGGGATAGTAAAAACCAAGACTAAAAAATCAAGACTGGGCTATAATTCTCAGTGCCCACAATATGAATGCACTAATGATGCTTTAGAAATAATCCAGGAACTCTTATTTACCATATTACTAATTTGGAGTCTCCTTTGGCAACGATGAATTATTGTAACATGGGTGGAACAAGTGTTTGCTTTAGACTCATAGGGCCTGAGTATCAATCCTACCTCTGACTGCTTACTCCTTGTGTACTCTGGGGCAACTCTTTTGATTTTCCTGGGTCTCAATTTCAGTAAAATGAGGGAGGTGAACTAAATGACCTCTGAGGCCCCTCCTAGTTCTAGCTCTGTGATCTTATGATCCTAATAGGGCTTATATATTATAACAAAATTCCCCTGAGTATATCAAATGTCTAGCTATGATTTTATAATTGTTTTCTGCTTCAGGGGGTAGATGAATTGCAAAGGCTTTCTGTTTGTATAGCAGTTCAGTCATTTTTTTCAGTCATGTCTACCTCTTCATGACCCCATTTGAGGTTTTCTTGGCAGAGATACTGGAGTGGTTTGCCATTTCCTTCTCCAGCTCATTTTACAGATGAGGAAACTGAGGCAAACAGGGCTAAGTGACTTGCCCAGAGTCACACAGCTAGAAAGCATCAGAGGCCAGATTTGAACTCACAGAGGAGTCTTCCTGATTCTAGGCCTGGCACTTTATCTGCTGTGCCATTTAGCTGCCTTTCTATAGTGGGGATATCAGCAATTATAAAAATAATATGGAATAGTCATTCACAAGTGAAGAGACACTGACAATGGACACTGAAGAAAAATTACTTTTGTGCATTTTGTGCTTTCACATTTCTCTAAGTATAGTAAGTTTAGGTTTAGTGAAGTAATCATAACTGTGATTTACTCCTTTAGTGCTTTCCCTCAGTTAATTATCACCTATTTATCCTGTATATAGCTTGCTTTGTATAAATTTATTAGCATGTTTCCCCCTCCCCATTAGAGTGTAAGTTCCTTGAGGGCAGGGATTGTCTTTTGATTCTTTTTGTACCCCCAACATTTAGTACAATGCCTAGCTCTTAGAAGGTGTTTAAAAATGTTGATTGCTTGGTTGACTGGTAATAGGAGATAGCAGCTGGGCCTGTGATTTCTCTAGTATGGAGAGCTCCCAGGTGAGGAAATTCCCTCTATCAATGCAGGTTGGCACACTCTGCAGCTTATAGCCTCATAGGGTTGCTGATAGCAGAGAGACATTACACAGACAGTATGTGTCAGAGATAGGTTTTGAACTCAGGTCTTGCTGGCTTTCAGGTCACACCTCTCACCTCCGTAGTGTGAAAAACACAATTATAGATTATACTGGCTGTCAGTTTTTGTACTCACTGGCCTACCACATCCCGAGGTTACTGATGGTAGAGAAATCCAAGTATGGGATTTGTCAACTATGAAGGGGCATTACTATTGGGTGTCTGTTTTAATATCAAAGAAGCACTTTGGCAAAGTGACCACCACCAGGCAATAAATGCTTCTTCTCTAACAAATGGAACAGAGTCACTTTCCAGAGTACAGCATTCTCCTGTGGTTGCTGAGGGTTGGACTGCAAAAGTCAAAGCTGATATACACTCCCTTCTTCCTGGATGGTGACCCCCTGTCAAGGGCAACTGATATCTCAAAGGCAGCAGGAGAAACCTAATTTTAGTCTTCTGGAAATTGAAGAGCTCATGCAAATGATTACCAAACACTTCTGACTCCTGTTTGGGAGCAGCCTCCTTGAAAGGGAATTCAGAGAAAGGGAAATTGTTAGAGAGACACAGGGAGGAGGTCAGAGCCTCAGGGTGCAATGAGTTTGTTCTGGAGGATTTCACATTTGAACCTTGGTCAGTGTTAAATAGATGCCTGGTGAATCAATATAGGTCGTACTAGGAAGAAACAACTTTTCCAAATCGGTAGAACAAAGATGCATCATAGATACATCTCTGAGAGAACCATATAAGGATCTGTGTTAATTGCTAGTTAAAAAGTCTATTTTAATGCCACAAATGCTGCTCTTGGATCAGATTATTCCTTAAAAACATCTCTTGTTTAAAACAAATTGTAATGGGCTTCCTCAGTCCAACTGTCATTTATTGTTTTGATTGGGTTTTAAGTAGTAATCATCCAAGAAACCTTTAGAATTCACATTCAAATGGACATATGCTGCTCTAGGACAAAGGCCATGAGGGACAGGGCTTAGATGCATTAGAACTTGAGACCTATGATTCTGTGATATTAAGTTAAGAATCAGATGAACCTCTGAGTGTGAGTAAGGAGACACTGATGCTCCCTCCATCCCCTGGAGCCATAGGCAGAGTCAAGGCCCAGGGGAAGGAGTCAGAAGGAGATCCCTGACTGCAAAGAAACAAAGATCAGTGCCAGGGGGTAGGCCTAAGGGAAATCTTCTCAACTTCTAGCAAATAGAGCTCTCCAGGCTGAAAGGAAGTCAGTTGTTTTATTCCCTCTGCTGAGCTGGTACTAGAGGTGTTATGGATGGATAACTCTTAGAATGCTGCACTGCTAAATATTTTGATACATTCCTGATTACAGATCACAGAAAACAAATGGAATTTTTTTGAGGGTGAAAATTTTGTTTAATCTAAAAAGCCAGTAGCCATTTTTTTCTCTCACCTGCTGTCCTAACTCTTTATCTTCCATCCTAGAAATCAAGTTTTATCACAACAAAAACAAATGTGTCATTGTAATGGTAAAGTAAATGGGAAGATCTTTCCCATCCATTAATAGGCCTATGTGACCTGCTTAAGTCACAAAGAAGCCTAAGTCACATGAGTTTGAGTCACATGAAGCCTGTGGTGGGAGGAGCTTGCTGAACAGGTGGAACAGGAAGGGGTGGAGCAGGAAGGGTGGAGCAGAGCTGGGAGGAAGTTGGTCAGAGCAGTCAGAGCTGGGAAGGAGAGAGCAGGCAGAGAAACTAGAGTGAGTGAGAGAGGAAGTGATTTTGCATGAGGGTGTTTGTTTGTGGGAAGGCCCTAACAGGGGCATGGCCTTGCCCCCTACACTGTTATCGTGTATAGATTTCTTTGTTGCTATGTTGGATTTGGCATTCTGGTGTTTGAGTAAATGTTTTAGTTCTGTCTTCCATGTGGAGAGTCTGTTATATTTTGCGATTCAGAACTACGCTGACATATTCACAGCTGCCGTGGGTGCCGTGAATATCGCATTGGCGCTACAGTCAATTGATACAAAAATATAATTATTTTACTTTGAAATAAAAATTTTCTTCCCTCTAGCTGTTATTTTCTTTGCCTTATGGATTGAAAAGAAAAAAAGCACTGAAACAACTGACCCAGCTTGGTCCTTCAAGTGATTCTTAAATCCTAGTTTTTCTAGGGTTAACAAATGCACTCTCAGAACAATGAAAGAAACAATCACATCAAGACCCTTCCCAAGGTTTCCATTAAAAAAATACTGATGTTATGTGACCTGAAAGGGACTTCAGAAGTCATTTGGTACCTGAACAACAATCACCTTCAATAAACGCTCATCCAGACATCAATAAAAAGCCTCTACTGAGGGAAAACCTATTATCTGCCAAGGCAATCCATTCATATCCAAAAGGTCAAATCTAATTGTTAGAAATTTTTTTCCTTACCTCAAGTCTAAACTTGCCCCTCTGGAACGCTAACCACTGATCCCAGAAGTGTTGGCTGGAGTCAAGCGGAATGAGTCCAATTCCTCTTTTATACATAGCACTTCAAATACTTGAAGATAGTAATCTTCTGTCTCCCTTTCCCCCCAACTATCCTCTCCACTTCTACTCTCTAAATATTCTCTTCCCTTGTGAAAACATTGTCATTTCCTTAAAATACTTTCTGTACAATTCTTCATCATTCTGACTGCATTCCTATGGACATTCGCCAGCTTGTCAATGCCACGGAATCTAGAGGCAATTGATTGGTGTAGTAGATAAAGCTCTGGATCTAGAGTCAGGAAGTCCTGAGTTAATGTGGCCTCAAATACTTCCCAGTGGGTCTGGACAAGTCACTTTTCTATCTGCCTCAGTTTCCTCAACTGTGAAATAGCGGTAATAACACCACTGTTTTCCCCCTGGTTATTGTAAGGATCAAAAGAGGTAATAACTGTAGAGTTATTATCTTAACTCTTAAGTAAATCTTAAAGCACTATACAGATGTTAGCTACTAGAATATTGTTGTTCAGTCATTTTCAGTTGTGTCCAACTCTTCACAGTCTGGTCTGGGGTCTGAAGTTTTCCTGGCAAAGATAGTAGAGCAATTTGCTATTTCTTTCTCTAGTTCATTAGCTTATTAGCCACTAATAATTGATTTTAGTGCTCCAGATATGATCTGTCCAGGGCAGACTACAATAGGAATACTACATCCCATGTTCTTAAAACTTCCTCTCCGTTGACACCACACCACACACGCTCTCTCTCTCTCTCTCTCTCTCACTCTTTCTCTCTCATAGTGTACACAGACTATCTAGTCACGTTTCCCCCGTCCTGTACTTGTGAAGTTCATTTTTTGGCACTCAAGAAGTGAGTTTTCCATTCATCACAATTAAATATCGCCTTATTGGGTTCAGTCCACTGTTCTAGCCTCTCAAGATGTTTTTTGAATCCTATATGTTGGCTATCCCTCTCAGCTTTGGGTCATTTGCAAATCTGACTTTACAGAAGACTTTACAGAAAGGCTTCTTCTAAATCATTAAAAAAAACCTATTAGCATAAGGCTAAGGACAGATCTCACGGTGATCCACTAGAGGCCTCCTTCCAAGATGACATTGAATCATTAATGATTATATTTCAAGTTTGGCTACTAAAGCAGTTTAGAATTCACCGAACTATATTTTCATTTACAAGATCACATCATTCCACTTTGTCTACATTATGAACTAGTTTATTACATGTTTTGGTAAAATTGAGATAAACAAATACCCATCGCATCATCATGATCTACCAATCTAGTAACCCTATAAAGAAAGGGAATGAAGGAAAGAAATGAAGTTAGTCTGGCATGATACCTAAATTAGTGTTCCTTCCTTTCTCAAATTACATAGATTATTTACCACATGTTGTATGCCTCCGTTAAGCTCCTCAAGGCCAGGACCGTATTTTTTTTTTTTTGTCTTTGTTTCCCCAGGGCTTTGTACGATAAGGGCTTAAGAAATGTTCTTCAGACTGAATTACATGATGTGTTCTTCATGAAGCCATGAGGATTCATAGTGATCACTGTTTCCTTTTCTAGGTATTCACAAACCACCTTTTTAATGAGGCATTTTATAATTTTGCCAAGAATCATACTCAAGCTCACTGACCTATAGTGTGCATAGTCTACATTCTTTCCTTTTTTGAAATTAGAATGACATCTCCTTCTTCATTCTAGCTGTATCCCTCTCTCTCTCTCTATGGTTTGTCTGTCTTTCCCTCAAGACCTTTCAATGATTCTTGATAATGCTTCAGCAGTTACATCCATTGGTTCTGTTAGAACTCTGGGATAAAGCTTGTCTTGGACTGGTGGCCTTTATTAACCACATTTGATTTGCCGGTTCTAGCCCAAGAATCAGTCTCCTTGGCAGAATTCATCTAACATTTTACTTAAATATGAAATACAATCCTATTCACAAACTGTTACTTGAAATTCAAATCAAATTTATTTCAAGTTTTGAAAAACTTAAAATTCTTTTTTCCCTGTTACATGAAGTATCACATATTACTTCATGGTTCTTCTGAGAAAAGGAAAATGAAGAGTTAAAAATAAAAAGGCCTTTCCAGTGAGAAATACAGTCTAGTGAGATGCAGATATCACATAAGTGAAAGGTAGACATAGTTAAAATAACCAGCATGATTTGCTCAGGATTCCTTTTGTTCAAAACCTTTCCAAACTGCCCTTTGTATTGCTTAGTGAAGGAAGAGTGAACTCCTTAGTCTGGCATACAAGGCCATTAAACATTCTGGTGACAGTCTGATTATCCTGTCTTATCTTACCCAGTTCCCTTTCATATATTCTATACTCCAGCCAGACTCAAACACTTGCTTATTCTCTTTCCAATGTCGCACTTATGTTTATGCTACTCCCTATGCTTAGACTATATTCCTGATATTCCTACCTGTTGAAATCCCTTCTCAACTTTTAAGACCCCGGTCGGGTACCATATCTTCTACGAATCCTTCTCTGATGCTCTAAGCTGGAAATAATCTCTTTAGAGGTCTCATAGCAACTTGCTATGCCTAGTCCATGGGAGAGGAACCTGTGGCCTCAAGGCCATATGTGGCCCTCTAGGTCCTCAAGCGTGACCCTTTGACTGATGAATGTCTAATGGGTATTGCAGTTATTTATGCATCGAAATTCTTTCATGTTAGGATATAAGATCCTTGTGCATCTTAATATTCTGTGTTATAGAATCATAGATTTCAATGTGAAAGGGACTTCAGAAATTACCTTGTCCAACCCCTTCACTTTATAGATAAGGAAACTAAAGCTCAAGGGAGTTAAAAGTCACACAGGCAGAGCCAGAATGTGAACCCAGATTCTCAGATTCTCAATCCAGCATTCTTTCCACTGAATATCCCATGGCCTTAGCACAGTACAGGGGCATGATGAAATCCAGAGGAGTGAGCCAGACTGAAATGATGAGATGGCTGCCCTGGGTCACCCCCCTTTAAAGGGAGGATCTCAACTCACCAGAAGTCTACTCTCCACCTTCTCCAATCAGAGGGAGGGAGGGGTCATAACATCAGGGTCTACTGAGGGGGTTAAGTTTCAAGGTTGATATGATCTTGCAGAAAGATGAGTTTCTGGAGACCATGATGAAGTACAGAAACCAAGCAGGGTGGGAAATGAAAACACAAGGCCTCCTCTAAGAGAGCAACAGTGATGAAGAGACATGTGGTAGTTAAAAGCAGAATCACAGGAGCAAAGATCTAGACCTGGAAAGGACCTCAGAGTCATCCTTGTCAAGTCAAGTCAATGAGAATTTGTCGATCACCTAGTATGTGTCAGACACTGTGCTAAGCTGAGGATCCAAGGACAGGCAAAACACAGTCCCTCTTCTCAAAGAAGTGAAGGAGAATTGGGTGGGGCGTGGGTGGGTGGGAGAGACATGTACATAACAAAGTACAAACAAGATATAGATCCAATAAATTGGCCTTGGGCCTTAGGGGCCTCCCCCTTAAACAAGGGCTTAAGGAGACTTAAGGACTTCTGGCAGAAGGCAAAACTTTAGTTCAGACTTGAAGGAAACCAGAGAGCATAGAAGATGGAGCTGAGGCGGAGAGAGTTCCAGGCATTGGGGACAGCCAGAGAAAATGCCAAGAGGTGGGAGATGGTACATGAGGAACAGCAAGAAGGCCAGTGTCACTGCATTGCAGACTACATGGGTGGTGGAGAGAAGCAGGGTGTAAAAAGACTGGCAAAGAATCCAGGTTATAAAGGGCTTTAAAAGCCTAACAGATTTTTTTTTTGATCCTGGCAATAATGGGGAGCCAGTAGGGTTGCCTAAACAGGTGAATGCTACAATCAGATAGCCAACTAGTCCAATCCTTCATTGTACAGCTGAGGGGACTGATGACCAAAGAGGCTGCCAGTGACTTGCCCAAGGTTCACACATTTGAGGTTCAGAGGCAGGATGTAGGCTGAAACCCATCCCCACCAACAACTTTCGAGGAAATAGCATAAAAACCTCATTGAGAACACATAGGAACAGAAAATGAGGTGGGTCACTTGTGTAGTGAGAACGAGAAATAACAAACAGAAGGACCATTAGAGTTCTGCCCCGGTATTTCTGAAATGTTAGAAAAGTTTCAAGAAATTCAAGAAATTTCAAGAAAATTTTAAAAATTCAAGAAAAGTTTCCTTCGCTTCCTGTGATGGATAGATTATCTATGGAGCATTTATGGAAGGACATAGATTAAATTTTCACAGGATGAGAAAACATTGAATAAAGTATTGGTTGGAATCTTCATGGGTGAGACAGGGCCCACGCCATCAATGAGATGTAATGACAACAGCTAACACTTACAAAGTACCCCCTATGTGCCTGGCACTGTGCTAAGCACTTTGCAATTATTATCTCACTTGATCCTCACAACACCCCAGTGAAATAGGTGCTATGATCATTCCCATTTTACAGACGAGGAAATTGAAGCAGACAGAGGTTAAGTGACTCACTCAGGGCCACGAAGCTAGGGGAGTGTCTGAAGCCACATTCTCACTCAGGTCTTGTTGACTCTAGGTACAGGACTCTATGCACTAGGCCCTCTCGACAATTCAAGTAGCAAAATGAAACCTGCTATTATTCCCTTCTGATCAATGACTTTAAAGAAACCTCATGGTACCTTTGTTTTTGTACCTATAGAAGAGAATTAATACCTGCCACTTAACTCACTCATACCTGCCTTTGAAAGTTTTCTGAGAGCTCTGGGAATTTAAAACACATTAGACTGTTTCATATGAATCAATTTTCATTTGTCATTTGAGGATATGAACTCATGGGTTAAGTTAATTTGCTAAAAGGGAAAGGCTCATGAACGTCAACATTGCATTAGACCATCAGATGTACCTATAAAAGAGTATTAGTCTACCGTAAAAGACTTTCTAAACAGATGGTTAATTCAATGCATTTAACCAAAAAGCCTATTAAAAAAATCCATCGAATTAGATTTTTTGACTGTCATGACTGACTAGTTGCCAGGACATCAGAGCCAATCAATTTCTCAAGACTATCATTCTGATAGAAATGTAGGCAAAATCTCAGATGATGAAATAAAATAGTCTTCTTTAATCATTGAAGGAAGGTAGCATAGGAGAAACATAAAATTCACAGACATTTCTCAAATGCGTACTATATGTGAGCAAGAAAATGGATTTCCTTCCCGACAAAATTTGGAGCTTTGAATCATATAATATTTAAACTATTAAAAATGAAAAAAGAAGAATTTCTATACAAAAAGTATAAGACAAAGGCTGACTCTGAAAGCAGGGACTTTATTTTTCCTTTCTTCATATCCCTCACACTTAGCACAGTGCCTGGCACATGATAAGTACTTAATACATGCTTCTTGATTGACTGATACCTGAAACTAGTCACATTCAGCCCCTGAGTGAGCACCATTTATTATGTCCCTAACAAAAAGGAGTCAAGGTCCTTCAGATGAAATTATGTTTTAAAGCTACCTCTAGACCCACACAAGTAAAATAAGGTTAAAATTAAAATGAAAGGTCAATTTAACAACAGCCAGCACTTATATTGCACTGTAGGGTTTGCAAAGCAGTTTGCACAAACACACATTCATATGTGTGTGTGTGTGTGTATTTTTTGTTGTTAAGTCATTTTTCAGTTGTATCTGACTTTTTATGACCCCCCCCCCCCCCGCCCCACTTAGGGTTTTCTTGGCAGACACTATAGTGATTTGTCATTTTCTTCCTCATACAGCTAGTAACTGTCTGAGGCCAGATTTGAACTCAGGAAGATGAGTCTTCCTAACTCTGGGCCTAACACTCTATCCACTATGACATCTAGCTGCCCATATGTTCCTATCTGTGTGTCTGTCTATCTAGCTATCATCTTAAAGAAATCTCCAAAATAGGCATTCTGAAGTTGGGATATTTAAAAGAGAAACTGAGTTATAGAGGTTAAGAATCCTGGACAAACCTTAGTAGTCACTTTACAAGTGTTTGGTTCTCAATTAGCCTACTAATATCACTCATCAGTCGGTTTATATCATATTATGTGGTAGCTATAGCTATGGGAAACGGGTGACAGTGAGGGTAAGAGGGAAGGATGTGGCTCATGGTCTCATAGCCTTAGGTCTATTTCAGTAACAGCTAG